>NW_016804422.1:1518653-1552482 GCF_001698545.2 Rhinopithecus bieti
TGACATTCCACTCCAGCCTGGGCAACAAGAGTGAAACTCCATCTTAAAAAAAAAAAAAAAAAAGGAACTGGGACCCTTCTGCCATCTGACATAGTTCAAAGCACATCCCTATCCTTTCTCCCAGTTGCCCCGCTCCTTTTTTTTTTTTTTTTTTTTTTTTTTTTTGAGATGGAGTTCCGCTCTTGTTGCCCAGGCTGGAGTGCAATGGTGCAATCTCGGCTCACCGCAACCTCCACTTCCCAGGTTCAAGCGATTCTCCTGCCTCAGCCTCCCGAGTAGCTGGGATTACAGGCATGTGCTGCCACACCCGGCCTGCCCCTTTCCAAGAGAGATGCTCAGCATGATGAGAGATCAGCCAGGGTAGGGAGTGGGTCCAAGTAAGGGTTTGCCTTGTTGCCTTTTAAGAGGCCTAGGTCCTCCATTAACTCAGGCCAACCATTAAGTGATGCAGGCTGCTCTTCCTTCATGTGAGAAAAACCTGTTTCCCTCTGGTTCTTCCTGACTTTGCACCTGGTGGCTATTATGAAGCAGTACTGCAGTATGTCTTGGACCTGGAAAGTTGGACATGTGTGCGGCTCAACAGTTTTCTCGGAAGAGTTTAGTGAGCTTTTGGTGGCCACCGTCTGCTCTTACCTATGAGTTCTTCCAGGTGGCGACTTTACCTGCAAGGTCACTTACATAGCCCCACTCAGCTGCTTTGGAAAGCATGATGGAGCAGTAGTCCTCAATGTGTGTGTGAGTGAAGAGGACCTTGTGGTAGCAGGGACCATGCTTCATTTCTGGCTGTGTCCCCATCCGAGGGGCTGGTATGCAGTAAGATCAATACATACTTGTGGAATGCATGACTCTGCTGGCTGCCTGTGTCTGCCTGGTGGGAGAGCTGTGGACCTAGGGGTCCACATGAGGCCAGACTACTGTGGTGCTGCCTACCTGCCAGGCTGGCTCCACCCTGCTGTGACCTCTCCACCTTCCCCACCCCTACTTGACCTTACTCCCTTGAGGTCCTAAAGGTATGATTCAGACCTTTCCGCCCTTTCTGGAACTTTGATTGGAGACAGGGCGGTTCTGCAGGGGGCAGTCTAGCCCCTAGCTCTCTTCTGGGCAGCCCAATCAGCTCTGGATTGCCCAAGCTGCCCTGAAAAGCCAGCCGAAAGAGCCGGAGGCTGTTTCCCTATGGTTGGGAGTTCCTGCATTCTCTGCTCTAAATCCCAGCCTGCCCTCGGGGCTGCCCACGCCCCCTTCAGATCCTTTGCTCCGGAGAGAGACCTGTCCGAGCAGAGGCCTGGACTACATCTCCCGGCGTGCCTGGCAGTGTGGTGTCCTCTGTGCGCCATCTGTACTTGTTGGAGGCGACGATGCAGAGGGTTGTAAGTGTGGTGGCCCATCTGGGCTTTCGCTTGCAGGCATTGCCCCCGGCCTTGTGTCGTCCACTCAGTTGCGCACAGGTGGGATAGAGGGTGTTGATCTTGGAGGGTGGGGGAGGGAAGCGGCTGGGGGCTAGGGCCCTGGTGGCACTAAGCCCAGCCGCCTGCAGGACGTGCTCCGCAGGACACCGCTCTATGACTTCCACCTGGCCCACGGCGGGAAAATGGTGGCGTTTGCGGGTTGGAGTCTGCCAGTGCAGTACCGGGACAGTCACACTGACTCGCACCTGCACACACGCCAGCACTGCTCGCTCTTTGACGTGTCTCATATGCTGCAGGTGAGCCAGGGGAGCACGCTGGCCGCCTGATCAGGCCTTCCTCCCTGTTTACAGTGGTGCACTCCTTGGCTTTGTTTGCTGTGAACTGGATTCCAAGGACAGCCCTCCCAGAAGAGCTAGAGGTCATGGGGGTGTCATGGATAGGTCAATGGCCCCAAGGAAATGAGCTCAGAGGGTCTCATCATCATCTCATCCTTCTAGTCTGCCCCCACTAAGTGGTGTGCCTTAATGTCCCAGGTTTTCCAGGGCTGACACCCACTCTCACGTATTGGGCTGGGTGTTGGTTTGAAAAGGGGTTATTTCCGGTGGCTCATGCCTGTAATCCCAGCACTTTGGGAGGCCGAGGCGGGTGGATCACGAGGTCAGGCAATCGAGACCATCCTCGCTAACACGGTGAAACCCCATCTCTACTAAAAATACAAAAAATTAGCCGGGCGTAGTCTCAGCTACTCGGAGGCTGAGGCAGGAGAATGGCTTGAACCCGGGAGGCGGAGCTTGCAGTGAGCTGAGAGCGAGCCACTGCACTCCAGCCTGGACGACAAAGAGAGACTCTGTCTCAAAAAAAAAAAAAAAAAAAAGAAAAGAAAAGAGGTTATTTCAGGAAGGTGCTAGGTCCTGTCTAGTTCCCTGGCAGTCCCCCAGCACAGAGTGACTGGGGGAGGTCAGGAAGTCAGAAGGTGGTCCTTTGCCACGTGTAGAACCAAAAGACTGGTTAGTCACTTTGGGTGGGCTGGACTGCACTGTGGATGGCAGGGAGAATGCATCCTAGATTAGTGGCCTTTTGGGTTGTAGCTGTTGCAGTGGCCTGAGGCTTTCAATCTCTTCCCCAGACCAAGATATTTGGTAGTGACCGGGTGAAGCTGATGGAGAGTCTAGTGGTTGGAGACATTGCAGAGCTAAGACCAAACCAGGTGGGCCCTTTTATTTCTGCTCTATGAGTTTTCTTAGTCATGAGCCAGCAAATGGGCTTAGTCCCTGCCTCTGGCTTAGGAGCACAGAGATGAGTCAAACACAGCTTCTCAGGGCTTGCAGTCTTGGGGGAAGGAATCCCTGAGTCATTTCCAGAGACCCAGACATTTGTAGAGAGGGGAATATCCCAGCCTTACCACATCAGGCTAGGAGGCCAGAAACCAAGGTTAATATGCTGCTCTCTGGCCATCCCTTCTGTTTAACCCCTCTCTATTCAAAATGTGGTCCCTGGCCAGGCGCCGTGACTCAAACACCTGTAATCCTAGCACTTTGGGAGGCCAAGGTGGGTGGATCACCTGAGGTCAGGAGTTCGAGACCAGCCTGACCAACATGGCAAAACCTCATTTCTATAAAAATACAAAAATTAGCTGGGTGTGGTGGCGCGCACCTGTAGTCCCAGCTGCTCGGGAGGCTGAGGTTGCAGTGAGCTGAGATCACACCACTGCACTCTGGCCTGGGCAATGGAGCGAGACTCAGTCTAAAAACAAAACAAACCCAAAAAAGTGTGGTTTGTAAACCAGCATCCTTGGAGCTTGTTAGGAATATACGCTCAGGCACTGCCCCACACCTGCTGAATCGGAACCTTCATTTTAACAAGATCCCCAGGTGATTCATGTGACCCCCTCAACCTCAGGCTTTTTGTCCATCAGTGAGGAGGCTAAGGAAGTTTTTTGGGGGCATTGCTATGGAGTGCTTAGAAGAGCCTGGGATCATCAAGATGACCTTTGAAGCTTTTGTCCTGTGGGTTGGCAAAACATGGGCTGAGTTGTCCCAGGTTTGGATAGGTGAAGCAGCAGGTCCTAGGGGTCATAGATGAAGCATCAGATGGGGCTCTCAGTACAGAGTGGGGAGGGGTGCAGAGGTCTCACCAGATCAGGGAAGCACCCCAAGATAGGGAGGGGATGAAAACTTACTTGGTGCATGAGGACCAAAGACCTTGGACTTGGGCCCAGACTTGCACCTTGCACACCCTGAGTCCTTCACGTTAGGGTTCATAACCTTTTGGTAGCTAAGTGGGTTCAGGGCTCACCCTTGGCCTTGCCCTCCACTTTGGTCCTAGGGTACACTGTCATTGTTTACCAACGAGGCTGGAGGCATCTTAGATGACTTGATTGTAACCAATACTTCTGAGGGGCACCTGTATGTGGTGTCCAACGCTGGCTGCTGGGAGAAAGATTTGGCCCTCATGCAGGTACACCCCCTGTGTTCTAGGCACCTTGTCTTCCTTGTTCGTAGAGCAGCATCCTTGTTGTCCAGGACAGGGTTGGCGCAGACAAGGGACCCGGACAGTGGCTCTTTGAGTGAATGAACAGCTATAAGACTCAAGAGCAGGCCCACTCTGGAGCATGCCAGGGTTTGGTGGTGGGGGATTAGGCATGGGGAGGGGGCCTTGGCCCCTCTGGTGAGGGTGTGAGGTGGCAGACCTGGGGTTGGGTCACCTCTTATCACTTAGTAGCTATGTGACCTTGTAAGATGGGAACCAGCCTACTACCTTTTTTTTTTCTCCCTCCTCCTCTCCACTGTCTTACTACTGTCCAGCTCTGCAGTGTCCAGCCCATGGTAGGTGCTCAGTAAGTGGCCCCAGATGCTCTTGTGGTGTTTCTGTCTTTTAGGACAAGGTCAGGGAGCTTCAGAACCAGGGCAGAGATGTGGGCCTGGAGGTGTTGGATAATGCCCTGCTAGCTCTGCAAGGTGAGAGGGCTGGGCTGGGGTTGGAGCCAATCTTTGCCTTACTGGCTTCATTGACTGCTTAGTACAGAGACCATACCAAGAAGAAGGTGTAGAAGGTGTGATATTTGTGTGCCATAATTTTAAGTTTGGTATCTTGCCCTCCTCCTACCTACTACAAGGCTCCATGGGCTAGGGACAAGGGCATCCTCTTCCACTTGCAGAGTAAGACTTGCTCAGGGCTTGTTCTGGTCCCTGAATAAGGCTTTAGTCCAGCTTTGAGGGGTGCTGGGACCTGAATACTTGGTCACTGGCTCCCTGGGCCCAGGCCCCACTGCAGCCCAGGTACTACAGGCCAGCGTGGCAGATGACCTGAAGAAACTGCCCTTCATGACTAGTGCTGTGATGGAGGTGTTTGGCGTGTCTGGCTGCCGTGTGACCCGCTGTGGCTACACAGGAGAAGACGGTGTGGAGGTGTGTCAAGAAGTAGTGTAAGGGGCAGTATACGGCACAAGATGCACATGAGGGGTGGAAGGTGTGTGGTACAGGGAGCTTCCCATCTGCCCTCTGGTGTTTCATACAGATCTCGGTGCCGGCAGCAGGGGCAGTTCACCTGGCAACAGCTCTTCTGAAAAACCCAGAGGTGAAGCTGGCAGGGCTGGCAGCCAGGGACAGTCTGCGCCTGGAGGCAGGCCTCTGCCTTTACGGGAATGACATTGATGAACACACTACACCTGTGGAGGGCAGCCTCAGCTGGACACTGGGTGAGCTGGGCCAGCACTCAAGGATGGGGTCCTGGAGGTTGGGGTGACCCTTAATAAGACTAACCAGCCCATGACTCCTCCAAAGGTTATGTAGCCTGGACCAAGTGACTCAGCCTTCCTGAGCCTCCCTTTCCTGAAGGTGCCACTGTGGCTTTGCCTATTAGAAACTGAAGATGCTGCCGGGCATGGTGGCTCATACCTGTAATCCCAGCACTTTGGGAGGCCGAGGCGGGTGGATCACGAGGACAGGAATTCGAGAACAGCCTGGCCAACATGGTGAAACCCCGTCTCTACTAAAAATATGAAAATTAGCCAGGCATGGCGGTGGATGCCTGTAATCCCAGCTACTTGGGAGACTGAGGCAGGTGAATTGCTTGAACCCGGGAGGCAGAGTTCGCAGTAAGCCGAGATTGTGCCACCGCACTCTAGGCCTGGGCGACAGTGACTCCATCTCAAAAAAAAAAAAAAAAAAAGAGAAACTGAAGATGCTCAGCAGGTGGGCAGCATGGCCTCTAAGGGGTAGGAGGTGTTTTTTTTGGCTGATGGCAGTGAGGGGAGGAATAGAACCTGGAGTAGCCCAAGCAAAGGGGCCTTGATGCTAGATGGGTGTTACCTGAGGACTTCATAAGGACCTCCTGTGGCCAGGACTTCTATGGGCTGTGGCTTATGTCTCATGTGTCATTCTCCAGGGAAGCGCCGCCAAGCTGCTATGGATTTCCCTGGAGCCAAGGTCATTGTTCCCCAACTGAAGGGCAAGGTGCAGCGGAGGCGTGTGGGGTTGATGTGTGAGGGGGCCCCGATGCGGGCACACAGTCCCATCCTGAACATGGAGGGTACCAAGATTGGTAGGTGGACCAGGGAAGCTGGGAAGCCCTTGTCTCTTCCCCAGGAGGGTGGGGGCACTGGCAGGGTGGTGCTAATGCATGGCTTATGCTTGCTTGACAGGTACCGTGACTAGTGGCTGCCCCTCGCCCTCTCTGAAGAAGAATGTGGCAATGGGTTATGTGCCCTGCGAGTACAGTCGTCCAGGGACAATGCTGCTGGTAGAGGTGCGGCGGAAGCAGCAGATGGCTGTAGTCAGCAAGATGCCCTTTGTGCCCACAAACTACTATACCCTCAAGTGAGGATGGCTCAGGGTGGGGCTGTCCCCTCCAGGAGTCTTGCCTTGGAGGGCATCCTACAAGGGGTTAGTCAAGAAGCTGAGGCAGAACTCACTGGGGGTGGGCAGCTAAGGTGGAGGCTGATTCTAATTGTCTGGTTGAGGGGCCATACCACCTATTCCCTCCACCTAACTCATGCCACTCCAGCTTCCTTCAGGACCCTGCTTCTGAGTGACAGACCAGCTCACACAATGGAGGGTAATGAGAAACTTTGGTTCTGCCATCTCTCCCACTCTGCCAGGTGCTGGCTGTGGAGCAAAGGCTCACCTTTGTGGGGAGGATAAAACCTGCCCAACCTACCTCACAATGGTTTTTCACATTGCAAAGGGTGATAACACGGGCGGTGTGGACTTAGGCCACCCCCTCCAGTTTGCTTTCCATAAATGCAAATTGTCCCTACTGCAAGTCAGGAATGATTGCTGACTCATAGTAGGGCTGCTATGCCTGTGTGTAAACTTGGGAATGGCTGAGGGAACAGAGAGTTACTCTTCCACATTCCCAAGTTGGTCTAGTGTGCTGCCCAGTAGCAAACCATGGCAGGCTCACCACCTATTCTGAGCTCCAGGGCTGTTGTAGGGCAGGGTGGCCTTCCTCCCAGACTTGCCTTACCCTGGGCTGATCTTTGCTCTTGGTATGCATTAATGAACTCCACTGAATCCTGAAAAAAAAATTAAACTTCCTTCTTACTTGCCAGTCTCTAGCTTCATTGTTCTTTGTTCACAGGGTTCCTGAAATGCCAACCCAGTGCCTGCCTTCCTGGCCTCTAAGACAAGCTTGGAATAGGTTCTCCTTGAAAGGGGCCAGGCTATAAGAATGGAGATATTGCCCGTTGGGCACCCCATCCCTGCTCCTCCAGGGAGCTGGCATCACCTCTCCCCTCCCTGCAAGTTCTTGCATCTGGGTCCCAAGGGGAAACAGCTTCCAGGATGTTCCCTCTCTCACTGCCCCTGTGCATGCATACCCTTGTTCTGTCTGAATAACCACAACAACCGATGCACTTCCGTGTTTAATAAGCCACATCCTCAGTTGAGCCTGGGGTGAAATGTGAGATCCTGACTCTGTGCAGTAGTATCAGTGGGTGGGCCTGGGGCTGTGAAGACCATCATCCTCAGTACAGCTGCAATTCCAGTGCCCCTCTACCACAAAGATGGCTTAGGCAAAGGCAACCAGATGGAAGTGTGACATCCAACAGGAAGGAAGTAGGCAGGGGTCACTAAAGTGGCTGGTGGCCCAGCGGATGGAAGCAGAAGTATGGCCATGAGGGAAGGAGGCAGGTCCAGGGCTACAGTGCTTTCAGGTACTGGTGTTTCTATAGGGGCATTTGCCACCCATACCTTTGGAAACTCCTCTGGCCTATTGTGACATGGCAGGGCTGCCTGGTTCTTGAAGGCAGAGAAGATGCTAGTGGGGAGGAGCTGAGGCTGTGACATGCGTTTGTACCAGATCCAGATGGGTAATGATGAGGCTGAAGGCTATGACCGGGCCACTGTGCACTAAATGCTTGGTACCATCCTATGAGGGGACAAGGTACAGACCCACATTCCCATAGGCACTTAAGCAGTGTCGGGTAGGAAGCTACCCCAGCGGTTCAGCTGTGCTCCTTCAGGTACTCAGCTTACCCCCAAGAAGGACTGAGAGGAATATGAGTAGGACAGTTGGCAGATGACAATTTTCTTTGCCTGGCTCACAGGAGAAGTCTGATTGGGCCAGGGATGTGGGTGTTTGGTGCCTCGATCTGGATGGTGCCAGCAGGGACACCACCCTGCCTTATACCTGAATGGCCAGCTAAATAACCATAGAGCTTAAGGTCTGACTCAGGGCAGGATTCCCTGGCTCCTTGCTAACAAAGCAAAACCAGAGATTCAGAAAACTCAGGGCTTAGGAGAAAACAGACCTGCCTTACAAATCTCAGAGCTGGTCAACCTCAGGCTTCCTCTCAGGAAAAATATTGTTTTTTTTTTTTTGAAATGGGAGTCTCGCTCTGTCACCCAGGTTGGAGTACAAAGGCGCAATCTCGGCTCACTGCAACCTCTGCCTCCCAGGTTCAAGCGAATCTCCTGCCTTAGCCCCCTGAGTAGCTGGGATTACAGGTGTGTGCCACCACACCTGGCTAATTTTGTATTTTAGTAGAGATGGGGTTTTCACCATGTTGGTCAGGCTGGTCTCGAACTCCTGACCTCGTGATCTGCCTGCCTTGGCCTCCCAAAGTGTTGGGATTACAGGCGTGAGCCATCGCGCCTGGCCAACTCAGGAAATATTTTTATGGGATCATATCTCAGGGGGATGGGAAGAGGGACAGGAAAAGAAACGTAAGACAAAAGAACTGATGGCCTTCCCAACCCAGAGGCTTCCTGAGTTATCACCCCTGAGAGAGAAGGAACACAATCTCTCTCCTTAAGGCACCCAGATAAGGGTACAGGCAAACTCTTCCCTTGCCCAGTGCCTGGATGAGGACGTAGGGCCAAGAGGCAGAAGAGGCCCAGCCCTGCAGGCACTGGGTACCCTGCTACCAACCCTGAACCCCCGGCAGTTGTCCCTGAGGTCTGGGGAGTAGCAGAACCCAGTGTAGAAGCCAGCAGACCCAGTGATGCCCTTGGAGACCCTCTGCTGCCTTCCCTTATTCTCTGTGGGTTTTGAGAGGTTCGTTTGCTGCCATTTCCCTGAAAGTGATGGAGAGAGAGAAGAGAGAGGGGTTATTCCATGGGCAGAACAGTTGATGAAATTGGCTCTCCCAAGCTCCTTCTTGAGGGTTGAGCTAGGCTCAGTAAGGTCACATAACAATCTACACCTCTCTGCTGCTCTCCCACAGCCCACCCTGGGCCCAGCACCTCCTCCCTGCAGACCCATTCTTCTTCCTGGTTCTCCATGTTAGTATGGCATTGCCATCCTTCTCTTTTTTTTATGATTATTCTTTTTATTTATTATTGTTATTATTTTTCTTTTTTTGAGAAGGGGTTTCACTCTTGTTGCCCAGGCTGGGGTGCAATGGCAAGATCTCAGCTCACTGCAGCCTCCACCTCCTGGGTTCAAGCAATTCTCCTGCCTCAGCCTCCCAAGTAGCTGGGATTACAGGCGCATGTCACCACACCCAGCTAATTTTTGTATTTTTAGTAGAGATGGGGTTTCGCCCTGTTGGCCAGGCTGGTCTCAAACTCCTGGCTTCATGCGATCTACCCTCCTCTGTCTCCCAAAGTTCTAAGAACAGGCGTGAGCCACCGTGCCTGGCCTATTATTTTTTTTGAGACAGAGTCTCACTCTGATGCCCAGGCTGGAGTGCAGTGGCGTGATCTGGGCTCACTGCAACCTCTGCCTCCTGGGTTCAAGTGACTCTCATGCCTCAGCCTCCTGAGTAGCTGGGATTACAGGCGTACACCACCATGCCAGCTACTTTTTTCTATTTTTAGTAAATATGGGGTTTCGCTATGTTGACCAGGCTGGTCTCAAACTCCTGACCTCAAGTGATTCGCCCATCTCAGCCTCCCAAAGTGCTGGGATTACAGGCAGCCAGGGGGCCTGGCGTCTTCTCCAAGACAGAAATCTGGGCAGTGGCAGCCTTTCTTTTTTTTTTGAGACGGAGTCTCGCTGTGTCGCCCAGGCTGGAGTGCAGTGGCCGGATCTCAGCTCACTGCAAGCTCCGCCTCCCGGGTTTACGCCATTCTCCTGCCTCAGCCTCCCGAGTAGCTGGGACTACAGGCGCCCGCCACCTCGCCCGGCTAGTTTTTTGTATTTTTTAGTAGAGACGGGGTTTCACAGTGTTAGCCAGGATGGTCTCGATCTCCTGACCTCGTGATCCGCCCGTCTTGGCCTCCCAAAGTGCTGGGATTACAGGCTTGAGCCACCGCGCCCGGCCCAGTGGCAGCCTTTCTAACCTCTAGCCCTAACTCTTGGACCGCTTTATCTACTTGCCATGAAGTAGGCATTTATAAAGGCAAATTAGATCAGATCACAGCCTTGCTGAGTTAGTCTTTCAATGGCTCCCAAGGTCCAACAAGCTCTCACGTTCAAGCTCCAGCATCACAGTCTTACCTATTCTAATATGTCACCCTTATCCTTCCCTCTTAGCCTTGCTCTATCCATTCCCTTTGCCAGGTACACTTTGTCACCCTGTGGCCTTTGATCTTGGCCTAGGTGTCTTTCTTGGGAGATGCCTTCCCTGACCACCCCTGCCCCGTGCACCCCTAATAAATCCCTGGCTCCCCATGAGCAGGGCCCGGGTTGTCTTTGTTCTCTGGGCCTCGTGTGGTCCCTATGTGATAGGGGCCCAGAGATTATCTGAATGAATGCCCTGATTAGTGAATGCATGTTTTGCAGAAGAGGAGGCTGACCCTGATGAGGTCAATGTGCTAAGGACAGAGATTACTGCCTTCCCAACTGAGGGGATTGTGCGGAGTGGAATCCAACAAACCTATCATTTCATCTCTCTGAAATTATGACAACACCACCACCTGTCCTACAGGCTGCTGAACAACATGCTGATGGACTGTCCAGACCTTGATGTCATCCTAACTCGAAGCCTGAACTCTACGTGCAGACTTGAAGCTTGCTGCAAAGGCCATTAAGCTGGTGGGCTTATAGCCTGAGAACTCCCTTCTGTCACCAGCACAGGAGTGTCCTTGGAATGCCAAGCATGGGGTTGTGGTATGGACAGATTTACTCACCACGAAGGGAAATGCGTGGAGCCATCAGGCGTGGATCCATTCTGACCACCCAGACCTGGAGGCAAAAACACATCCAGAGCTGCAGCAGGCTGGGGTGGGTGGGGATCTGAGCAGGCATCAGCCCAGGTCAGGTTAGAGACCACTGGCATTGTTTGGTGAAGTCTAGTAAGGGTCCTAAGGGACTAATCGTATTGCCAGGTGAGAGTTCTGAGGAACAGATACAATGTGATGGGTGGACTGGTGGGGATTCTGGCGTAAAATGGTATGGTGGCATGAGTCAGGGTACAACGTTAAGTTCTCTCATCCAAGTACCCGGCTTAGTTTCCGGGGTCAGATGCGTTCAGGGTGGTAAGGCCGTGAACCAATGTTAAGTTCTGATGAGCCTCTTGCAGGATAGTGGGGAACCCAATGATACAGTCGGGAGACGGTAGGGGCGGGGGCGGCCAGCCCACGGAGGTTCGTAGGAAGCCTCACCTGGACGGTGATACAACCCGGTCACTGTATTCCCGTAGAACCCCCACGCCAGCTGGATGCCCAGGAGACTTAACACCAACCACAGCAGCAACAGCTTGAAGAGGGTCACGCGCATGTCCTGCGCCTCCCACTCCCTCAAGAATTCGCTGCCCAGCGCGCCCAGCGCATCCAGTACCGTGGTCGGTAGAGCCTGCAAGGCCTGCCCAGACAAGGGCTCCGCCATGACTGGCCCTCGCCCCACCCGGGATACTGTCACCGTAGTCCCTACTACGCACGCGTGTGATCTTCCGGGGCCAGGCCCGTTAGTACGCACGCGTAAATCTAGGCAGGGCGGGGCCTACTTCGCTTGCGTGAAGTGTTGGCAGTTTGGGGAGGAGTATTAAAACCGCGCACGCGCACCTAGCCCCACCCTAGGTGCTTGAGGGATGAGTGACTCCGGGAGTACAAAATAGCAACCAGGTCTTTTATAGCCCCGGAGTTCCCGTGATGCCCCACGCGGCTGCAATGATTGGTTAAGGGTTTTGCTTTTAGGGCGTGGCCGCGCTCCTGAGCAATAGTGGATGAGCTGTGAGTGCGCGCGCGTGCGCGGGGCCGCGACCTGGGTCGGCTCGAGCCCGCTGGGCACTCGGGGGCGCGCACGTCGTTCTCCGCCCTCCCGCCGCTGCCCGCCCTCGCTCTCTCGCGCTTCCCTCCTGCCGCCCGCGGTCCTCCGTCTGTTCTCTAGTTAGTCCGCGGTCTGGTCTTCAGCTACCCGCCTTAGTCTCCGAGCTTGCGACTCACGGACCGGCGTCCCCGGCGGGAAGAGGCTGGACTCGGATTCGTTGCCTGAGGTGAGCGGAAAGGTTCCCTCCAGGCGCCGCGGGGCCCCAGGCCCTCCCGCCCGCCCGGCAGTCTTCCGGCCGGCAGGCCGCCGCCCCGCAGCGGCCGCGCCCCACCGGCTGCTCGTGGCCGAGCTGCCCCTGGCCGAGCCGCCCCTGACCTTTGACCTGACTCCCGGCTCAGGCCCCGCGTCCCAAAGCGGCGACCCCGCCCGCGCAGTCCCCGGAAGCGTGCCCCGTAGTCTCCAGTGTCTCTTCCCCCGCCCGGCCGGGCCTGGTGGATCCCAAGCTGCCCGCCTGCCTGCCCTCGGTCCCCGGCGCTTCCTCTCCCGGCAGCGCCGGGCAGGGCGGGGGCTTTGGGCCGGGCCCCCGACCGCGCAGTGTGGCCGGCAGCTGAAAGTGCGCGTGGCTGTCGGAGTTGAAATGGGAAAGAAAGTCTTTACAACTCCATTTTGCTTTTTACGTTTACCGAGAAACGTGAATCACTCTTTTGTATTGATTAAAGTCCAGTTACACTTTGGGTAGGTTTTCTTTTAATGCAGACTTGTTGGAGACTGTGTAGGTAAGTAAAAGATTGTATTGAAAGCTTAGGGGTATGATCTACGGCCATACCACCCCGAACGCGCCCGAACTCGTCTGAAAGCTTTGGGGTCTGTATTGAGTGGAAAAGCAGTATTTTCCAGTTGAAAAAAAAAAAACCCACAAAACTGTAAATGATTTAAGCGATGTTGCATGAAAACAGATGCAACATTGCTCAGTCTAAGTCGCTGTATTGATTAAGAATCATCTAAGCTTCTGTATCTTAGTGACTGATTGGATCTACAGTTCCAGGTCGTCTTCATTGAATAGCGCTATTTGCATCCAAGTTGATTTGTTCACAAACCTTGTTTAGTAGTTTACGGTGGAAAATTGGAATCCTTTTTACCTCAGAATTGGTTCCACTTGTGTTCTTTTAATAGTTTTGATTTAAAATTTTTACCTCTGTTGACTTGTTTGGTTCTTTTGTCTTGAAGAAAGTCTTTTAAAATAAACGTTTCTTGCAGGTGTGTAAGTAGATTGTATTTCACTCTGCCTTCCTGAAGGAGAAAACAGAAAACTGAAAACTTCCATCATTTAAAATGTGTGTGATGAGAATTTTTCCACTACTTAGTATCATCCAGATGTGTAGTGTGTATGTACCATGTGGATGATTGTCACCTTGAGATGTGGCTAGATAGGCGGAAATACTGTTTTGAGCGTTTGGCACAAGTGACATTGGACTGAAAAAAGACTAGTTTTTAATTGTAAAGGATGACTTATTGAAGGATCTTTGGATAACTTGTCTTAATTGGTTCCATCTACTTTTGTGGAGCACTGATGGCTCTTGGGGACATTAAATATATAAGGTGCACCTTGGTTTGAGTTAAAGTCTAATGCTAGATTTATCCTCTCTGTTGTCATAAAAATCTGCGTTGCAGGGAAGAAGAGAGTAGGAATGATGTATAGTTCTTCAATTTTGGATCTAAGAGGAATCTTTCAGGTGTGGTTGTCCAACCCCATTTGCAGATGAGCAAACTGAGTCCCAGAGACTTTAGTAAATTTCCCAGGATTATCTCTCTAGTCAGGAGCAGACCAGAACTGTCTGCTCTGTTAAGGTATTCTCCATTTACTCCCAAACATTTGACCTCTAGAGTCAGCTAAAATTCAGGAGTTCCAGCTTATTCCATTGTTTCTTCTTTTAAACCTTGTTGATGGTGAATAGTTTGGGAGAATCTGAAAAATTCATTTGCCAAAAAAAATTCAGTTCATTAGCTTACATAGCACTCTCCCCTTGTTAACTGGATGGTCCTGCCTTCAATTGAGGGAGATGGATGAATGTACAAGGGTCCCTGGCTGACCTAATCATGGCTTTAAGTGTTCGGATTTTTTTTTTTTTAAGGGTCCAACTTCTAGAGCAAGGCCTACACTTTTACTGCTTCAAACCCAAGATATTTATGTTAGGCTAACATATTTTTAGGTAACTGTGGTCATTTTTGACTATTAATTTGGGGTGCTGCATGTGTCGAGTAAACAATTCCCTGTGCACATGTATGTGGTGGTGGTGGTGGAGTATTTTTGTAGTCTTGATTTCTTTCCATTTGTCAGTTAACTCCTTTTTAAAAGTTTATTCTGGTCATATGGGAGTGTAAGTTATTGGGAGAGTTAAAAAGAGGTAGCTCAAGTGTTTCTTGTCCATGGGGTGGAGCCCATGCAGTGACGGGAGAAGGTGCTAGTTTGTGTCTTCTTTTTTTTTTTTTTTTTGAGACGGAGTCTCACTCTGTTGCCCAGGCTGGAGTGCAGTGGCTGGATCTCAGCTCACTGCAAGCTCCGCCTCCCAGGTTTACGCCATTCTCCTGCCTCAGCCTCCGGGTAGCTGGGACTACAGGCACCCGCCACCGTGCCCGGCTAGTTTTTTGTATTTTTTTTTTTAGTAGAGACGGGGTTTCACCATGTTAGCCAGGATGGTCTCGATCTCCTGACCTCGTGATCCGCCCATCTCGGCCTCCCAACGTGTTGGGATTACAGGCTTGAGTGACCACCCGGCCTAGTTTGTGTCTTCTTAATTGTCTTAGAGCGCTGAGAGATTTATGTTAACTCTGAAAGACTGATAGTTCAGCTTCTAAGAGAGCTAATTTGAGCCTGCTGTAGACAGCACCTTGGATTTAATTGCATTATGGTTACTAGTGATTATGATAAATGGTACATAGTCACTGGATTTTAAAATTGGCCATATACTTTTATTTTTTGAAATGGAGTCTCACTCTGTTGCTTAGGCTGGAGTGCAGTGGCGCAATCTCAGCTCACTGCATCGTCTGCCTCCTGGGTTCGGAGTAGCTGGGACTACAGGCACAGGCCACCATTCCTGGCTAATTTTTGTAGTTTTAGTAGAGACGGGGTTTCACCATGTTGGCCAGGCTGGTCTTGAACTCCTGACCTCAGGTGATCCACCCACCTCGGCCTCCCAAAGTGCTGGAATTACAGGCGTGAGCCCCCACGCCCACCCATATTTGTAGTTTTAAAAGGATCCTAAGTATTTTGTCCGACTGCCATGTCGTTTATTCCTTTATTTACCTGTCCAATGGAACTGTTTGCTTGTAACTACACATTAATATAACTAAATTTTGAACTTGTTAATGTTACATGTCTTTCTATACTTGGGGCTCTTTGGGGACATGCTCATTGTTAAGTATTTGTGGGATTAAAATTTCTAAGACATTTTGAAGTTGGTAATTACTATAAAATCCTTCTTTAATCTGTGGACCTGTAGTATTAAGTGAAGGCCTCGGTATGTCCATAATTACGGTAGTCATGTGACTGAAAATCAGGCACTGAAGCTGCTCATTCTGGGTGTTGGTCTCGGTTTATTGGTACTTCCGCCAAATACATTTTTGTAGCTAATAATAATGAAAAACATCAAATACACTTGCTGAATTGCAATCAGTATATGCAGTTTATGCCAAACTGAGCTTGATTTCATTTTTTAAGAGGATAAGTAAATACATTTAAGCGTGTGTGTGTGTGTGTGTGTACATATATATATTTTTTTGTTTTTTCTCTTTCGAGATGGAGTCTCACTGTGTTGTCCAGGCTGGAGTGCAGTAGCGCGATCTTGGCTCACTGCAACCACCGCCTCCCAGTTGAAGTGATTCTCATCCCTCAGTCTCTGGAGTAGTTGGGATTACCGGCATGCACCTCTATACTTGGCTAATTTTTGTATTTTTAGTAGAGACGGGGTTTCACCATGTTGGCCAGGCTGGTCTTGAACTCTTTTTTATTTTCCTGAGACAGAGTCTCGCTCTGTCACCCAGGCTGGAGTGCAGTGGCGCAATCTCGGCTCACTGCAAACTCTGCCTCCCAGGTTCACGCCATTCTCCTGCCTCAGCCTCCTGAGTAGCTGGGACTACAGGTGCCCACCACCACGCCCGGCTAATTTTTTGTATTTTTAGTAGAGATGGGGTTTCACTGTGTTGACCAGGATGGTCTCGATCTCCTGACCTCGTGATCCTCCCGCCTCGGCCTCCCAAAGTTCTGGGATTACAGGCGTGAGCCACCGCTCCTGGCCTCGAACTCTTGACCTCAGGTGATCTGCCCCCCTCTGAAATTGTTGAGATTACAGGTGAGAGCCACTACTGCGCTTGGCCACATTTAAGCATATTTATGATAGTATCTTAAATTTAAGTGACGGGAAAGAGGAAAACATACACAGCCAATGAAGTAAGTTCGAAGTGGAGTGAAAGGAAAAGTTGGAGGTAAAAAGAAGTTAGAGAGGTGGGCAGGGGCCAGATCATATAGGGCCTTTAGGACATGGGAAATTATTTGGATTTGTTCTGAGATTAGAAGTCATTTAGATATTCTTTAGAAAGGGGATGACATGATCTGATATTAAAAAAAAAAAAAACTAGAATCACCGTGAGTAGGAGTAGATCTAATTCCATTCTGACTAAATAGTAAACTAATATGGTAATTGTACAAACATAAAAAGGATTTCCTAGCCAGGAGTGGTGGCTCACACCTGTAATCCCAGCACTTTGGGAGGCTGAGGCAGGTGGATCACTTGAGGTCAGGAGTTTGAGACCAGCCTGGCCAACATGGTGAAACCCCATCTCTACTAAAAATACAAAAAATGAGCTGGGCGTGGCGGTAGGAGCCTATAATCCCAGCTATTCAGGAGGCTGAGACAGGAGAATCACCTTAACCTGGGAGGCGGAGGTTGCTGTGAGCTGAGATCGCGCCATTGCACTCCAGCCCGGGAGACGGTGCAAGACTCTGTCGCAAAAAAAAAAAAAGGAAAGGATTTCCTAATATTAATTTCCTTGACTTAATGACTTCAGCCTGTTTTATTTGAAGTCATCCCTCCCCTCCGCTTCCCACCCCACCCCACCCTACCCCACCCCAGACAGGGTCTCACTCTGTCAACCAGGCTGGAGTGCAGTGAGTGATCTCGGTTCACTTCAACCTCTGTTTCCCAGGTTCAAGCGATTCTTGTGCCTCACCTCTAGAGTAGCTGGGACTATAGGTGTGTGTGACCACGCCCGACTAATTTTTTGTATTTTTAGTAGATGGCGTTTCATCGTGTTGGCCAGGCTGGTCTCGAACTCCGATCTCAGGTGATGCACATGCCTTAGCCTCCCAAGTGCTGGGAGTATAGGTGTGAGCCACCATGCCTGGCCAAACCATTGGTTTTCTGACACTTGCCTTTCAGCCCGTAATTTCTCTCTCTGTAATGCTTGTGTTATAAAGGAGATGGAATTTGATGAAGCAAGTCGTTAAAATGTTCACTGTAGTCTAGGTGGTAGGGGTACAGGTGTATACTGTAAAAAACAATTTTTTTTTCCTTTTAGTATGGAGTCATGCTCTGTCACCCAGGCTGGAGTACAGTGGCGCGATCTGGGCTCACTGCAACCTCCACCTTCCGGGTTGAAGCAGTTCTCCTGCCTCAGCTTCCTGAGTAGCTGGGATTCACAGGCACCTGCTACCACTCCTGGCTAATTTTTGTATTTTGAGAAGAGACCAGGTTTCACCACGTTGGCCAGGCTGGTCTTGAACTCCTGACCTCATGATCCACACGCCTCAGCCTCCCAAAGTGCTGGGATTACAGGTGTGAACTACTGCGCCCGGCCTAAGTTTTTTTTTTTCTTTTTTTGAGACGGTCTCACTCTGTCACCCAGACTGGAGTGCTATGGCATGATCTTGGCTCATTGCAACCTCAACCTCCTGGGTCAGGTGATGCTTTCACCTCAGCCTCCCAAAGCTTGGATTATAGGTGCGAGTCACCACACCTGGCTAATTTTTATATTTTTTGCAGAGACTGGGTTTCGCTGTGTTGCTCAGGCCGGTCTTGAACTCCCAGCCTCAAGTGATCTGCCTGCCTTGGCCGCCCAAAGTCTCAAACTCCTGGCCTCAAGTGATCCACCTGCCTTGGCCTCACAAAGTGTTGGGATTACGGGTGTAAGCCATCGTACCAGGCCTGTATTTATTTATTTATTTTTAGAGACAGGGTCTCACTATGTTGCCCAGGCTGGCCTCAAACTTCTGGGCTCAAGCAGTCCTCCTGCCTCACCCTCCCAAAGTGCTGGGATTACAGGCATGAGCCACTGTACCCAGCAAAATATTTGTTAAATAAGAAAAATCATAAAGCTGAAACTAGATCCTTTTTTTTTTTTTTTTTTTTTTTTTTTTTTTTTTTTTTTTTTAAGATGGAGTCTCTCTGTTGCCAGGTTGAAGTACAGCCTTGGCGCAATCTCGGCTCACTGCAACCTCCGCCTACCTGGTTCAACCAATTCTCTTGCCTCAGCCTCCCCAGTAGCTGGGACTACAGGCACGTGCCACCACACCCAGCTAATTTTTGTATTTTTAGTAGACGGGGTTTCACCATGTTGGCCAGGATGGCCTCGACCTCTTGACCTTGTGACCCCGTGATCCACTGGCCTCGGTCTCCCAAGGTGTTGGGATTACAGGCGTGAGCCACCAAGGATTTGTTTTAAAAATTTTTTTGCTGGCCGGGTGCGGTGGCTCAAGCCTGTAATCCCAGCACTTTGGGAGGCTGAGACGGGTGAATCACGAGGTCAGGAGATCGAGACCATTCTGGCTAACACGGTGAAACCCTGTTTCTACTAAAAAATACAAAAAACTGGGCCGGGCGCGGTGGCTCAAGCCTGTAATCCCAGCACTTTGGGAGGCTGAGACGGGCGGATCACGAGGTCAGGAGATCAAGACCATCCTGGCTAACACTGTGAAACCCCGTCTCTACTAAAAAAAAATATAAAAAATATAAAAAACTAGCACTCCAGCCCGGGTGACAGAGCGAGACTCCGTCTCAGAAAACAAACAAACAAACAAAAAACTAGCCAGGCGAGGTGGCGGGTGCCTGTAGTCCCAGCTATTCGGGAGGCTGAGGCAGGAGAATGGGGTAAACCCGGAAAGTGGAGCTTGCAGTGAGCTGAGATCCGGCCACTGCACCCCAGCCTGGGCAACAGAGCGAGACTCTGTCTCAAAAAAAAATTTTTTTTTGCTTTATTTTTTTCTTCTTTTTTTGTACTAGAGATGGGGTCTTACTATGTTGCCTAGACTGATCTTGTACTCCTGGGCTCAAGTGGTCCTCTTGTCTCAGCCTTCCAAAGTGCTAGGATTACAGGTGCGAGTCAAGCAATTCTCGTGCCTCAGCCTCCCCAGTAGCTCGATTACAGGTGCCAACCACCACCTGCCCACCACCCCCGGCTAATTTTTGTATTTTGTATTTTAGTAGAGACAAGAATTACACCATGTCGGCCAGGCTGGTCTCAAATTCCTGACCTCAGGCAATCCACCCACCTCAGCTTCCTGCTGGAATTATGGGTGTGAGCTACCCTGGCCAAGATTTTTAACTTCTGAAGCTTATAGCTGCTCTGAATCACAAGAATTCAGTTCCATAATTTTAAAAAGTTGCTTGTTTTGACTTTAGGTATATGGTTGAACATTCTAACTTTTGTTATGTATACATTTTTATTTTACTGTATTCTTGTGGCCATTGTATCCTACTCTGTATGTTGCAGATAAGTTGTAATTCTCTGGACTTAGAGATCACATGCTGTATTACCAGGATTTTTTTTTTTTTGTAACTCTGTTTGTTGTTTGGGATATAGGCTTTGAGAGGTTAAGGAAGTAAATTTAGGATGGATATTGATGTTGTAACAGTTTGTTAATCCTTTTTTCTACAAGATGATTTTATTATGTGATACAGCAACTTTGTTGGAAATACCTTGTTCAGAGGCGTTTTTTTGTGTGTGTGGAAAATTGCTTTTCTGTATGAAATCTCTTGTTTAACTTTTCCAGTTATTCATAATGAAGCTCTTTATCTTTTGAAGATGTTAAGTTCAGAAAAGGAAGGCAAGCTGCATACAGTGGCTCACGCCTTTTATCCCAGCACTTTGGGAGGCCAGGGTGGGTGGATCACCCGAGGTCAGGAGTTCAAAACCAGTCTGACCAACATGGTGAAACCCCATCTCTACTAAAAATACAAAAATTAGCCTGGTGTGTTAGTGGGTTACTGTAATCCCAGCTACTCAGGAGGCTGAAGCAGGAGAATTGCTCGAACTTGGGAGGCGGAGGTTGCAGTGCACAAAGATCACTGCACTCCAGCCCGGGCAACTCTGTCTCAAACACAAAGAAAAGGAAGGCAGTAGAGTATCTTATTTAAGAGCATGGATTCTGGAGAGAAGCTGACAGTTAAATACTAGCTCTGACATTTGATGGCTTGAGACCCTTGACAGTAATATGATTCCTTTTTAATTCAGTTTTTTTTTTTCTGTAGAAAGGGAATGGTAAGCGAGTACTATGAGATTTCAGTGAGAGAGAAGCACTTACCTCAAGTGCCAGACAGCAGCCCTTCAGCTAACTTATTTTATTTATTTTTTGAGATGAAGTTTTGCTCTTATTGCACAGGCTGGAGTGCAATGGCACGACCCCAGCTTACTGCAATCTCCACCTCTCAGGTTCAAGCGATTCTCGTGCCTCAGCCTCCTGAGTAGTTGGGGTTACAGGCACCTGTCACCACGCCTAGCTAATTTTTTTTTTTTTTGAGACAGCGTCTCACTCTAACACCCAGGCTGGAGTGCAGTGGCGCCTTCTTGGCTTACTGCAAGCTCCGTCTCTGGTATTCTTTTTTTTGAGAAGGAGTCTCGCTTCGTTGCCCAGGCTGAACTGCAGTGAAGCTATCTTGACTCACTGCATCCTCTGCCCCCCAGGTTCAAGCGATTCTCCTGCCTCAACCTCCTGAGTAGCTGGGATTACACGCACGTGCCACCATGCCCGGCTGATTTTTTGTATTTTTAGCAGAGACTGGTTTTCACCATATTAGCCAGGATGGTCTTGATCTCCTGACCTCAGGTGATCTGCCTGCCTCCACCTCCCAAAGTGCTGGAATTACAGGTGTGAGCCACCGCGCCTGGCCTACTTTTTTTATTATTATTTTTTTGGAGACCGAGTCTCGCTCTGTTGCCCAGGCTGGAGTACAGTGACATGATCTTGGCGCGCTGCAACTTCCGCCTCCCAGGTGCATGTGATTCTTCTGTCTTAGCCTCCCAGGTAAATTGGGACTACAGGTGCATGCTGCCACGCCCAGCTAATTTTTGTTTTGTATTTTAACAGAGACGGGGTTTTACCATGTTGCCCAGGCTGGTCTCCATCTCCTGTGTTCAGGCAGTCTGCCTACCTTGGCCTCCCAAAGTGCTAGTATCACAGCCGTGAGCCACCATGCCTGGCCTTTTTTTTTTTTTTGAGATGGAGTCTTGCTCCGTTGTCCAAGCTGGAGTGTAGTGGCACAATCTTGGCTCACTGCAACCTCTGCCTACCGGGTGCAAGCGATTCTCCTGCCTCAGCCTCCCAAGTAGCTGGGACTACAGGCGTGCGCCACCATGCCCAGCTAAATTTCTTTTGTGTGTTTTTTTGTTTGTTTTTTCACTAGAGACGGAGTTTCACTATGTTGGCCAAGCTGGTCTTGAACTCATGACCTCGTGATCCACCTGCCTTGGCTTCCCAAAGTACTGGGATTACGGGTGTGAGCCACCGCGCCCAGCCCCCTTTTTTTTTTTTTTTTTTTGATAAGGTATTGTTTTGTCATCCAGGCTGGAGTGCAGTGGCACAATCTTAGCTCATGGTGGCCTCCAGCTTTTGGTGTCAGAGTATCCTTCCACCTCAGCCTCCTGAGTAGCTAGGGCTACAGGTGTGTGTGCAACTGCGCCCAGCTAATATTTTTACATTTTGTAGAGATGGAATCTCAATGTCTTGCCCAGGTTGGTCTCAGACTCCTGGGCTCAAACAATCCTCCGACCTCAGACTCCCAAAGTGCTGGAATTATGTGCGTGAGCCGCTGAGTCCAGCTATCTTCAACTTTCACCATTCAGGTTACAGCTTGTAGTACCTTTTTTTTGGCGGGGCAGGGGAAGGGTAGCAGGAGTAGCACCCTAAGATTTCTTGGAAGAAAACAGGGCTTACTACTTGGTTCCTGGTGCTTAAGAACCTGTTTCCTAGACTCAGCTGTTCCCAGATTTGGAATCCAATGCCCCAAGTTGGAATCACCTGAGGTTTGTTTTAATCACCTTCACGAGGTATAATTTGCATACAATAAAATGCATATACTTTAAATGATAGTTTGATAATTTTTTTTTTTTTTAGACACAGGGTCTTGTTCTGTCACCCAGCTGAAGTACAGTGTCGGAATCATAGCTTACTGCATCCTCAACCTCCTAGGCCCAAGAATTCTCCACTTCAGCTTCTTGAGTAGCTAGGATTGCAGGTATGCACCACCACGCCTGGCTACATTTTTATTTTTTAATTATTTTTTTGTAGAGAGAGGGATCTCACTAAGTTGCTCAGGCTGGTCTTGAACTCCTGGCCTTAAGTGATCCTTCGTCTCAGCCCTACAAAGCCCTGGGATTGTAGGCACAAGCCACCACAAACCACCAGTTTGATAAATTTTGGTAAATACATATACCCATGTAATCGCCATGCAGTCGAGTTAAAGAGCATTTCCTCAAGGCTTTAAATTTTTATTTATTTATTTATTTTGAGACGGAGTCTTATTCTGTCATCTAGGCTGGAGTGCAATGGCACAATCTTGGCTCACTGCAGCCTCCGCCTCCCAGGTTCAAGTGATTTTCCTGCCTCAGCCTCCCGAGTAGCTGGCACTACAGGCACGCACCACCACACCCAGCTAATTTTTTGTATTTTTTTTTTTTTGAGACGGAGTCTCACTCTATCGCCCAGGCTGGAGTGCAGTGGCCGGATCTCAGCTCACTGCAAGCTCCGCCTCCCGGGTTTACGCCATTCTCCTGCCTCAGCCTCCCGAGTAGCTGGGACTACAGGCGCCCTCCACCTCGCCCAGCTAGTTTTTTTTTTTTTTGTATTTTTTAGTAGAGACGGGGTTTCACCGTGTTAGCCAGGATGGTCTCGATCTCCTGACCTCGTGATCCGCCCGTCCCGGCCTCCCAAAGTGCTGGGATTACAGGCTTGAGCCACCGCACCCGGCCAATTTTTTGTATTTTTAGTAGAGATGGGGTTTCACTCTGTTAGCCAGGATGGTCTTGATCTCATCTTGTGGTCTGTCTGCCTCTGTCTCCCAAAGTGTTTGGATTACAGGCGTGAGCTAGTGCGCTGGCATTTTTTGTTGTTGTTGTTGTTTTGAGATGGAATCTCACTCTGTTGTCCAGGCTGCAGTGCAGTGGCACGATCTCAGCTCACTGCAACCTCTGCCTGTTGGGTTCAAGTGATTCTCCTGCCTCAGCCTCCTGAGTAGCTGGGACTACAGGCACCCGCCACCACACCCAGCTAATTTTTTGTGTTTTTAGTAGATTTGGGGTTTCGCCATGTTGGCCAGTCTGGTCTCTAAGGCCTGACCTCGTGATCTGCCTGCCTTGGCTTCCCAAAGTGCTGGAATTACAGGCGTGAGCCACTGCGCCTGGCCTAAAGTTTTTTATACAGATTTTTTTGTTTGTTCGTTTTATTTGCTTGGCTTCCTGGAATAGGAGAAGTTTTGGTTTGTTTTTGAGACAGAGTCTTGATCTGTTTCCCAGGCTGGAGTGCAGTGATGCTTTCATGGCTCACTGCAGCCTCTAACTCTTGTGCCCAAGTAATGCTTCTGCCTCAGCCTCGCGAGCATCTGGGACTACGGGCAAGCACCACCATACCCGGTTAATTTATTTTTTATAGAGATGACATTTTGCCATGTTGTCCAGTCTGGTCTCCAACTCCTGAGCTCAGGCCTCCCAAAGTGGTGGGATTATAGGTGTGAACCGCTGCACCCAGCCTAGTTTTTTATTTTAAGAAATATATATACTTGGTAAAAGTAAAATCCAGCAATAAGGTTTACAATAAGCATATGTAAATTTTTAGCTCACTGGGAGGTACCTAATGGTTCATTTTTCTCTGTCAGTTTTACTAGATAAGCATTGTCTTGGAGGCAATCTAAGTTCGGAATTAGGCCAAACAAGGTCGAATCCTGATTCTGTGCATCCATTGAAGGTTAACCTTATAATATTACATTTTGAGATAAATGATTTCATGCTCTTATTTAGGAATCTTGAAGGTGTGTTACCTCAGGGATTGTTCCTTGCCCGTCTTTCCCCAAAGAACTTGAGTTTGAAGTGATTTTCACTTGGCAGTAAATTGAAGGTTTTCTTCGTTGCTTACCACCATGTGTCTTATGCCTGCTGCTCTTGATCTCTGAGTGCCCTTACTGCTACAGAGAGGAAAGCTCTTGAACTAACACCAACGCTTGGCAGCCACTTGATCAGGATGGCCAAATAATGGCAGTACAGGTTGAGCATCTGAAATGCTTCAAGATCCTTTTTGGGCGCTGGCATGAATTCAAAGAAAATGTCTAGTGGTGCATTTCAGACTTTGAATTTTTGGATTTGGGATACTGAACCAGTAAGTATAATGCAGATACTCCAAAATCTGAAGAAATTCTGAAATCTGAAACACTTCTGGGCCCAAGCGTTTTGGATAAGTAGTACTCAACCTATACCAGGCTCAAGTTCATTATGGACAGATGAATGGATGGTAGTTTGGCCCTTTCATCAGAAATTTCGCATGCAGTCAGTAAACAAAGTAAACAGCTTTATGTTTTCAACTTCATTTCCCCAATTTCTTTTTTTTTTTTTTTTTTTTTTTTTTTTTTTGAGACCAAGTTTCGTTCTTGTCACCCAGGCTGGCATGCAGTGGCCTGATCTCCACTCACTGCAACCTTTGCCTCCCAGGCTCAAGCCATTCTCCTGCATCTGCCTCCCCAGTAGCTGGGATTACAGGCATGTGCCACCACGCCTGCCTAATTTTTTTTTGTATTTTTAGTAGAGATGGGTTTTCGCCATGTTGGCCAGGATGGTCTTGAACTCCTGACCTCCGGCAATCCACCCGCCTCGGCCTCCCAAAGTGCTAGGATTACAGACAGGAGCCACGGCGCCTGGCTCTATTTCCCCAAAGTTTAATGGTGTTTCCTATGTGCTACGCACAGTCTTGGGTGTGGGTAAAGTTGGGGTTGATAGACAGGGCAGGTTTCTACCAATTGTACTGAAACAGTTTTGAGGTTTTATTTTTAAATTTTTTTATTTTTCTTTTGCCACCATGCCCACCTAATTTTCTGTTTTTAGTAGAGGTGGGTTTACTCCATGTTGGTCAGGCTCATCTCGAACTCCTGAGCTCAGGTGATCTGCCCGCCTCAGCCTCCCAAAGTGCTGGGATTACAGGTGTGAGGCACCATGCTCAGCCGAATTAGTAGTTTTTAAGGCCACGATTATTTTATCTCCATGGAAATTTATTCATTATCCTTCCAAAATATTGTAAAGATCTTGATCTGGTGGAAGCAGCATAATTATTCAGTTGAATTATTTCTACTTCTGTTTCTTGGCTGGAGAATTGTTTTGTATTTGCTTATAGTGATTGTTTGACTGATAATGTGTTTATAATGTCTTCATTATAACCTAGCACCACCTCAAAACATCTTTTATGGTTTATTATATGCCAAAAGTAAGCTGAAAATTGTGCAGAGAGGGAGATTTGCTATGAGTGTAAGAAAGTAAGTATTGTAAAATGTGTAGTTTGTAAGCAAGTTACCAAATTATTCAGCTAATTTGGGTTGTAAGAATTTTTTTTTTTTTTAGTGTCAGGGTCTTGCTCTGTCACTCAGCCTGGAGTGCAGTGGCACCATCATAGCTCACAGCAGCCTCCAACTCTTGGGCTCAAGTGATTCTCCCCCTTCATCCTCCTAAGTGATTGGGACTACAGGTATACACTACTGCACCCGGCTATTCATTTGGTTTTTGAGACAGGATCTCACTCTTTGACACCCAGGTTGGAGTGCAGTGGCATGATCACAGCTCACTGCAGCCTCGACTTCCTGGGCTCAGGTGATTATTCAACCTTAGCGTCCCCAGTAGCTGGCACTACAGGCGCAAGCCACCACGCTCGGTTGGCTAAGTTTTGTGTATGTTATAGAGACAGGGTTTTGCCATGTTGCCCAGGCTGGTCTCAAACTCTTAGGCTCCAGTGATCCATCTGCCTTGGCCTCCCAAAGTGCTGGGATTATAGACATAAGCTACCTTGCCTGTCCGTTTTCATATTTTTTTAAGAGATGAGGTCTCACTGTGTTGCCCAGACTGGTCTCCAACCCTTGGCTTCAAGCAGTCCTCCTGCCTCCCAAAGTGCTGGGATTGCAGGTGTGAGCCACCGCACCTGGTCAGGAGTTTTACATACTATGCATTGTTACTTGTAGGTCTTGTTTGGAAAGAAGTAGCTTCCTAAGGCCAATTCAGAAAAGAAGGGTAGTAACTTAGAGGAGGTAAATTTGAAGGCTCTAGTTAGTCTAATATTAGTAATTTGGGTTTTGAAAGTTTCCTTTCAAAAAGGTAGGAAATTAACTATTTCATATACCATCCCCCCCACCTCACCTTTTTGGCGACAGTCTTACTCTGTCACCCAGGCTGGAGTGCAGTGGTATGATCATAGCTCACTGCAGGCTTGAACTTCTGGGCTCAAGGGATTTAGCTACCTCAGCCTCCTGAGTAGCTAGGATTACAGATGCATGGCACCAAGTCCTGATGCAGCCTTCTCTATACCAGAGCAAAGTATTAACTGATTCAAGCTCACATAGGCATGAAACAGCACTGAATAGACGAAGTGCTGTAGGAGTTCAGGGATGAAGAAGAATTTGTGGTAGAGTAGCCAGGGAGCCACGGAGGCCTCTGGTAGTGAGGGTGTAACTCTTGGCCTTTAAAATGAGGTAGAGGGGGCCGGGCGCGGTGGCTCAAGCCTGTAATCCCAGCACTTTGGGAGGCCGAGACGGGTGGATCACGAGGTCAGGAGATCGAGACCATCCTGGCTAACCCGGTGAAACCCCGTCTCTACTAAAAAATACAAAAAAAACTAGCAGGGTGAGGTGGTGGGCGCCTGTAGTCCCAGCTACTCGGGAGGCTGAGGCAGGAGAATGGCGTAAACCCGGGAGGAGGAGCTTGCAGTGAGCTGAGATCCGGCCACTGCACTCCAGCCTGGGCGACAGAGCGAGACTCCATATCAAAAAAAAAAAAAAATGAGGTAGAGGGGAAATATGAGTAGTGGGAGTCAACCCTTGGCCTGAACACAGATAATCTTGTTTTATCTCCTTATAGAAACAGGAGGTGGGGGTGGCCAGTTTTGGTTAGACTAGGGAAGATGTTGGGGGAGAGTGAGGCAGTATGCTTCTGTAGTTTCTGGAGATC
Organism: Rhinopithecus bieti; assembly: GCF_001698545.2. Lineage (NCBI taxonomy): Eukaryota > Metazoa > Chordata > Mammalia > Primates > Cercopithecidae > Rhinopithecus > Rhinopithecus bieti. Next base: position 1,546,112 of record NW_016804422.1, read on the forward strand.
AGATTCCAAGATGGATTTTTGCATATGTGTTGCTTTATTTCTTACCCCCGATGTAATTTACTATATAAATCTTTCGAAGTTCATACATTTTAAAATGTATCTTGTTCGAAAACATAGTAGTTTTATATGGTAAATTCAAGCAGTGCAAAAGGATATATGGCCCCTAAAGGTACCTGTTGTGTTTCTTGTGGACCAGCGCATAAAATCCCAGCACTTGGGGCAGCTGAGGTGAGCCCAGGAGTTCTAGGCTGCAATGAGTCATGATCACTCCACTGTGCTCCAGCACTCCAGCCTAAGTGACAAAGTGAGAGCCTTTCTGGAAAAAAAAAAAAAGTCCTGTGTATTATTCTAGAGACAGTCTATACGTATGCCAGTGTTTATTGTTCCTCAGTGAATATTGTGCACCTCTGTCAGGCCCTGTTTTGTATGTCTGTGCATCCCGCTATTACACTATGGTCTGATAGCATATGACATACTTGGCACCTCAGACTTTTCATTTAATAATCTTGTCTTAGACATCATTTGTTAACACATTTTTTTTTTTTTTTTTTTTTTTTTTTAAGATGGAGTCTCGCTCTCTCGTCCAGGCTGGAGTGCAGTGGTGTGATCTCGGCCCACTGCAAGCTCCACCTCCTGGGTTCACGCCATTCTCCTGCCTCAGCCTCCCAAGTAGCTGGGACTACAGGTGCCCGCCACCACGCCCGGCTAATTTTTTGTATTTTAGTAGAGTCAGGGTTTCACTGTGTTAGCCAGGATGGTCTCGATCTCCTGACCTCATGATCCGCCCGCCTCGGCCTCCCAAAGTGCTGGGATTACAGGCGTGAGCCACCGTGCCGGGCCCAGCCAGCAAAATTCTTTAAGCCCCCACTGGGGCTTAAAATCTATTGATCCTACTGCCTACCCTTTCACTGACCCTCACCTTTAGTTCACTGTAATTACCCCCTTTTATGTATTCTCCACTCCCTGTTCTGTCTCTCATTTTATCTTACCTGGCAAAATCTCGGCCCTGGTTTAAGTCTAACTTTTTTTTTTTTTTCAAGACAAAGTCTTTCTGTGTTACCCAGGGTGGAGTGCAGTGGTACGATCTGGAGACTCACTGCAACCTCCGCCTCCTGGGTTCAAGCGATTCTCGTGTCTCAGCCTCCCGAGTAGACGGGACCACAGGAGCTCACTACCACATCTGGCTAATTTAGTAGAGACGGGGTTTCACCATGCTGGCCAGGGTGGTCTCGAACCCCTGACCTCAAGTGATCTGCCCACCTCAGCCTCCTCAAGTGCTGGGACTACAGGTGTGAGCCACCACGCCCAGCCTGAATCCTACTTTTTACCTATTCTGTGCTTATGACTGAATGTAGTGAAAGAAAAAATTCACTGACTTGTCTCTCTCTGAACTCATGGACCCTTGACCTCAAAGGTGGCTGCTTTTAGCACTGCCTAGCAGTCCCACTAAGATTCCTTAGTCCATTTATTCTCCTGCTTTTAGGATAATATAGCACCATCTCCTTTGGCTTAAATCTCTCGTTCCCTTTCCTTACCTCTATCAGCTGTTATGCTCTCGCTTCTTTCTTAATTGAGAAAATGGAAGTGATAATACAAGTCTGTCACTACATCTACTGACTTAGTTACATTTGGCTGTTGTGGTCTGCCTCTTCCTCTATTCTGTGGATCAGTCCCTTGGGAGTCCATTGTTCTCTCTAGGGTCAGCCCTTCCACTTGGGAGCAAAATCTCCTTCCCCTCTAATCTCATAATGTTACTCTAGCAGTTCTCTCCTCTCCTGCATCATTTTCTGCATACAATCTGTCAGATTTATTTATTTATTTTTCTTTTTTATTGAGATGGAGTCTCGTTCTGTAGTCCAGGCTGGAGTGCAGTGATGCCACGTCTGCTCACTGCATGCTCTGTCCCCTGGGTTCATGCCATTCTCCTGCCTCAGCCTCCCGAGTAGCTGGGACTACAGGTGCCTGCCACCACGCCCGGATCATTTTTTGTATTTTTAATAGAGACAGGGTTTCACTGTGTTAGCCAGGATGGTCTCAATCTCCTGACCTTGTGATCCGCCTGCCTCGGCCTCCCAAAGTGCTGAGATTACAGGCGTGAGCCATCGCGCCTGGCCTTGGTCAGATCTTAATACCTCACCTAGCTGCAGTGAATGCTGGGAAATGTAGTCTTTATAACTGGCAGCCATGTGAGTATGAAGGGGAAAGCTATTGAGGCAGATAAGCAGGCAGTCTCTGCCATACTGTCAACACTTATTTTTTTTAAAAAACAAAACCCAACTCTTTTGGTAACAGTTGTACTGAGATATAATTCATATATCACACCATTCATTTAAAATGAACAGTTTAGTGGACTTTAGATATTCACAGATACATGTAGAACACATGTATCACTACAGTCAGTGTTGGAACATTATTGTCACCCCAAAAGAAACCCTGTGCTCTTCAACTGTCATCTTCAATCTCCCTATCACCACTCCTAGCCTTAAGCAACCACTAATCTACTTTTTGTCTCTATAGATTTGCCTTTTCTGGATATTTCGTGTAATGGAATCATATAATATATTGTCTTTTGTGACTGGCTTCTTTCACTTATGTAATGTTTTAAAGGTTCATCCATGTTGTAACATTTATTTCCTGAGGTTTTTTTTTTTTTTTTTTTTGAGACAGGGTTTTGCTCTGTCATCTAGGCTGGAGTGCAGTGTCTTGATTGCTACTCACTGCCACTTTGCCCTCCTGGGCCCAAGTGATCCTGCCACCTCAGCCTGCTGAGTAGGTGGGACCACAGGTATATGCCACCATGCCTGGGTAATATTTTTATTTTTTTGTAGAGACGAGCTCTCACTATGTTGACCAGGGTAGTCTTGAACTCCTGGGCTCAAGTGATCCTCTCGCCTCAGCCTCCCAAAGTGCTGGGATTATAGGCATGAGCCACCAAGCCCCAGCTGACTACTTAAAAAATTTTTTATTTTTTTTTTTTTTTTTTTTTTTTTTTTTTTTTTTGGAGACAGAGTCTCGCTTCTGTCCGTCCAGGCCTGGAGTGCGCAGTGGCTGGATCTCAGCTCACCTGCAAAGCTCCCGCCTCCCGGTTACGCCATTCTCCTGCCTCAGCCTCCCAAGTAGCTGGGACTACAGTGCGCGCCGCCACCTCGCCGGACTAGCTTTTTGTATTTTTAGTAGAGACGGGGTTTCACACCGTGGTTAGCCGGAAATGGTTTGACTCCTGACTCGGTGATCCGCCGTCTCGGCCTCCCAAAGTGCTGGGATTACAGGCTTGAACCATCGCACCCAGCCATAAAAAATTTTTTTTTAGTAAAGATGTGAGCTCACTATGTTGCCCAGGCTGATCTTGAACTCCTGCTTAAGCAATTCTCCCACCTCAGCCTCCCAGAGTGCTGACTTTTTTTTTTTTTCTCGTGGTGGAGTTTTGCTCTTGTTGTCCAGTCTGGAGTGCAGTGGTACAATCTCGGCTCACTGAAACCTCTGCCTCCTGGGTTCAAGCGATTCTCCTGCCTCAGCCTCCTGAGTAGATGGGATTATAGACGTGTGCCATCATGCCCGGCTAATTTTTGTATTTTTGGTAGAGGTAGGGTTTCACTATTTTGGCCAGGCTGATCTCTAACTCCTGACCTCGTGATCTGCCCGCCTCGGCTTCCAAAGTGCTGGGATTACAGGTGTGAGCCACCGTGCCCAACCAATTTCTTTGTATTTTTAGTAGAGTCAGGGTCTCACGTTGGCCAGACTGGTCTCAAACTCCTGATCTCAAATGATCCACCCTCCTCAGCCTCCCAAAGTGCTGAGATTACAGGTGTGAGCCACTAGGCCTGACCCCGGGCTGACTTCGTGAAAGAACATTTTCCACCACATATCTCAGTGCCCACATTTCCTCAGTTCACTGCCATCTACTCTTCCCTGTGGCCATATGAAAAGGTTTTCTCCTTTTGGTGGAGACCTCCTCATAGATCTGTGTTCTTTTTGCAAGCATGTAGTTTGGACTCTTCCTTTTGTAATGTGTTCTTCCTTTTTCTTGGTGTTCATTATCATCATACCTTTTTGAGCATTTCAGTTATCTCTGGCTCCTTCATGACCACCACTTCCTTTGCGTTGCTGGCATGCTCTGGCTAGATCATTGCCCCTCTCCATTCCACACACTTGAAGCCTATGCTGTTTTTACCTGTAATAACAGCTTACCTGGGTGCCAATATTTTTCAGCTGACTGTGGGGAAATGTTTGTGAGGTTTAGAAAACACCTCCTTAGATTGTGCCCATTCCACCTCCCCTTCCATTAGGGTTCTTTCTTCTGGGCACCTTCAGACCCTCACCATAGTTTTCTCATACCTATCCAGTTAACCACTCGGTCAGTTTTTGTTCCCCGCCAAGACTCTGTGTCTTCTTTTCTTTTTTTTTTTTTTTTTTTTTTGTTTGGAGACAGAGTCTTGCTCTGTTGCCCAGGTTGGAGTGCAGTGGCTTGATCTTGGCTCAGTGCAACCTCCGCCTCCTGGGTTCAAGTGATTCTCCTGCCACAGCCTCCTGAGTAGCTGAAATTACAGGCGCCCACCACCAGGCCTGGCTAATTTTTGTATTTTTAGTAGAGATGGGGTTTCACCATATTGGCTAGGCTGGTCTTGAACTCCTGACCTCAGGTGATCCGCACCTCCCTTAGTCTCCCAAAGTGCTAGGATTACAGGTGTGAACAACCACGCCCGGCCAGGCTTTGTTTCTGTGTTAATCACAGACCTGATCATGCTGGTCCAGTGGCTTTCCCTTCCTTACAGAATAGAATGCAGATTGTTCTGCATAACATACCATATCCTCCAGTGTAACCATCACCCCATCTTTCCAGCCTTATTTTCAGAAATCTCCTTTCCAACTTCTTGTATTACAGGTCATTGAGGTTATTTGCTTAACCTTAGAAAGTATTCCTGAACTATCATTACCACTCTTTCCAGGGGACTTGTCCTGGTTCTTCAAGGTCCATATCAGATATCACTTTATCGTAAACCCTCTGGCAGAATCACTTTTTCTCTCATTTCATACCAGAGAAGATAAGCTTTTGTTAGAGCACTTAATTACATTGTACTGTTTTCCCGAAAAAGCTACATCTCTAGCACCTAGAACAAGGAGTGGCCCATAGAAGACAGTGGTTTGGGGCTGGACGCAGTGGCTCACACCTGAAATCTCAGCATTTTGGGAGGCCGAGGCAGGTAGATCACTTGAGGTCAGGAGTTAAGAGACCAGCCTGGCCAATATGGTCAAACCTCATCTCTACTAAAAATACAAAAATTAGCTGGGCGTGGTGGTGGGCACCTGTAATTTTAGTTACTCGTGAGGCTGATGCAGGAGAATTACTGGAACCCGAGAGGCGGAGGTTGTAGTGAGCTGAGATCGCGCCACTGCACTCCAACCTGGGCAACAGAGAGAGAGACTGTCTCAAAAAAACAAAAACAAAAAAGTGATTTGTATGAGACTGATTGGGGTAATAAGAATTGAGACAAGGGGTGGGACGCAGTGGCTCACGCCTGTAATCCCACACTTCAGGAGGCCGAGATGGACGGATTGCGAGGTCAGGAGTTTGAGACCAGCCTGACCAACATGGTGAAACCCCGTCTCTATTAAAAATACAGAAGTTAGCAGGGCGTAGTGGTGCACGCCTGTAATCCCAGCTACTCAGGAGGCTGAGGCAGGAGAACTGCTTGAACCCGGGAGGCAGAGGTTGCAGTGAGATTGTGCCACTGCAATCCAGCCTGGGCGACACAGTGAGATTCTGTCTTTCTCTCTCTCTCTCTCTCTCTCTCTCACACACACACACACACACACACGCACACACACACACACACACACACACACACACAGAATTGAGACAAGGGACCTGTGGTCCCAACTGTTCTTGAGGCTGAGCCTGTCTCTTTTTAAAAAAAAAAAAAAAAAAAAAAAAAAAAAAAGGCCGGTGCGGTGGCCCATAATCTCAGGACTTTGGGAGGCCAAGGCAGGTAGATCATTTGAGACCAGCCTGGCCCATATGATGGAACCCCATCTCTACAGCAATTAGCCAAACGTGGTGTGCGCCTGTGGTCTCAGCTATTCGGGGTACGAAGGTGGGAGAACCGATTGAGCCTGGGAGGTTGAGGCTGCAGTGAGCTGTGATCACACCACTGTACTCCAGTCTGGGTGACAGAGACAGATCCTGTCTGAAAAATAAAGTTGACACAAGGCCACAGGGCCTGGCAAGGAAAAGATCACTGTTACACTGTAGTAGTATAGGTGGTAGAGTGACTAAGAAGGAAGCATAAAAGATGGATGGGAGCACTTAGAATTTATCTTTAAAATACCTGAATTTTTTTTTTTTTTTTTTTTTTTTTTTTTTTTTTTTTTTT
>NW_016804422.1:1554876-1574663 GCF_001698545.2 Rhinopithecus bieti
TNGGTTCTTGCCTCCACTTCTCGCCATGTCTTCTCACAAGACTTTCAGGATTAAGCGATTCCTGGCCAAGAAACAAAAGCAAAATCGTCCCATTCCCCAGTGGATTCGGATGAAAACTGGAAATAAAATAAGGTACAACTCCAAAAGGAGACATTGGAGAAGAACCAAGCTGGGGCTATAAGGAATTGCACATGAGATGGCACATATATTTGTGCTGTCTGAAGGTCACGATCACATTACCATATCAAACTGAAAATGTCACCACTCTCTGGAGAGTTCGACGTATTTTCCTCTCTGAATCTATTATGAATGCGTTGGTTGGCTGGGTTCAGTAATAAATATGTGAGGCCTTTCATTTCAAGAAAAAAAAAAAAGTCACAAGTGACTGGTGGCTACCATGTTGGGCAGTGAAGCTATGACATTACCAGTTTTAGGATTGAATGCAATCCAGACTTTCTGTCTGTTGTGTTCACACTTGAAGCAGTGACTCTGCTCTCTAAGTATATGTAATTTTATTCATTTTTTTGTTTTGACGAACTCTCACTCTGTCACTCAAGCTGGAGTGCAGTGGCACGATCTTGGCTCACTGCAACCTCTGTTTCCTAGGTTCAACTGATCTTCCCACCTCAGCCTCACTAGTAGCTGGAACTGCAGGTGTATACTACTGCGCCTGGCTAATTTTTGTATTTCTTTTTTTTTTTTTTTTTTTTTTTTTTGGAGACAGAGTCGCTCTGTCACCCAGACTGGAGTGCAGTGGTGCGATCTCGGCTCCCTGCAACTCTGCCTCCTGGGTTCAAGCGATTCTTCTGCCTCAGCCACCCCAGTAGCTGAGACTACAGGTGCATGCCACCACGCCTGGCTAGTTTTTTGTATCTTTAATAGAGACGGGGTTTCACCGTGTTAGCCAGGATGGTCTTGATCTCCTGACCTCATGATCCTCATGCCTCAGCCTCCCAAAGTGCTGGGAATACAGGCATGAGCCACCGCGCCCGGCCTAATCTTTGTATTTTTAGTGGAGATGGGGTTTCACCGTGTTGGCCAGGCAGGTCTCAAAATCCTGACCTCAGGTAATCTGCCTGCCTCACAGCTTCCCAGAATGCTGGGATTATAGGCGAGAGCCAGCACACCTGGCCCCTTAATCTTTATCCATGACTCCTTTTACCTTTTCTGAAATAGATTTTTTCAGTTTCTCTAGTATCACTCTATCAAAATTTGTAAATTTTCCTTGTAATCCTAGACAGAGGATTAAGCCACGTGTTTTTCCAGTCCAACTTTTGTTACATCTGTATTTTCCTTTTACGTGTTGACTGGTTCAAACTGACTAGCATCCCAAGTAAGGTGTGAATTAAATCCTGAGATGGAGCCAGGCATGGTGGCTAATACCTGTAATCCCAGCACTTTGAGAGGCCAAGGCAGGCGGATTACCTACGATCAGGAGTTCAAGACCACCAGCCTGGCCAACAATGGTGAAACCCCATCTCTATAAAAATACAAAAATTAAGGCTGGGTGCAGTGGCTCACGCCTGTAATCCCAGCATTTTAGGAGGCCGAGGCAGGTGGATCACAAGGTCAGGAGTTTAAGACCAGCCTGGCCAAGGTGTTCCCCGTCTCTACTAAAACTACAAAAATTAGCTGGGCACGGTGCCGGGTGCCTGTAGTCCCAGCCACTTGGGAGGCTGAGACACGAGAATCGCTTGAACCTGGGAGGTGGAGGCTGCAGTGAGCTGAGATCGTGCCACTGCACTCCAGCCTGGGTGACAGAGTGAGACTCCATCTAAAAAAAAAAAAAATCCTGATACGGACTGTCAAAGCTGTTTGCTTCTCACAGTCTGCGGGTACTATAGATGGACGGGGACCCACCAATGAAGGAGGGGAAGCCTCCTTTTGTGAAACTGATATGCTTCTGTCTTCTAAATCAGTGTGTGGACTTGGACCTACTAATCAAGTCTTACTGTTTTTTCTGTAACTTTATTTATTTATTTATTTATTTATTTTTTGAGACAGAGTCTCACTCTGTTGCCCAGGTTGGAGTGCAGTGGCGTGATCTCGGCTCACTGCAAGCTCCGCCTCCCAGGTTCATGCCATTCTCCTGCCTTAGCCTCCCGAGTAGCTGGAATTACAGGCACCCGCCACCAGGCCCGGCTAATTTTGTGTGTGTGTGTGTGTGTGTGTGTGTGTGTGTGTGTGTGTGTGTGTGTGTGGTAGAGATGGAGTTTCACCGTGTTAGGATGGTCTCGATTTCCTGACCTCGTGTTCCTCCCACCTCGGCCTCCCAAAGTGCTGGGATTACAGGCGTGAGCCACCATGTCCGGCTTCTGTAACTTTTATTTATTGTAAGTTGTTAGCTGTTGGAATTCTGGACAGAACAGAGCTCCTGAAGCTGTTCACTGGTGTAAGAAGTAAGAAGTGTCATGACTTTTCAGCAGAGGAAGAAGTCTATTAAGGACATGTGGGCTGGAAATATGTCACTCAGAACCTATACTGGAGTCAGTCCTTCCAAGATGGGCCTAGGGCATCTGAGAAGCATAGCAGCTTCCTCTCAGCAAGTGCTGCTGAACCCCAAACTAGGCTCACACATTTTTCTTGAGTTCTCCCTGGAGAGTCCCCATTACCCTCATCCTTAAGCAACCACTACGCTCTTTTTTTTTTTTCCGGAGACTCGCCCTGTCACCCAGGCTGGAGTGCAATGGCACAATCTCCACTCACTGCAACCTCTGTCTCTTGGGGTCAAACGATTCTTTTGCTTCAGCCTCCCGAGTAGCTGGGATTACAGGTGGACGCCAGGCCTGGCTGATTTTTTTTTTTTTTTTTTTTTATTTTTGTCGAGATGGGGTTTCACCATGTTGGCCAGGTTGGTCTTGAGCTCCTGACCTTAGGTGTTCCACCTGCCTCGGCCTCCAAAAGTGCTGGGATTACAGACATGAGGCACCACGCCTAGCAGCTACTTTCTGTCTCTGTAGATTTACCTATTCTGGATATTTCATACAAATATGGTATGAAATATGTGGTTCTTTTTGACTGGTTTACTGAGCATAGTATTTTCAGGGTTCATCCATGTTGTAGCATGTTTCAGTACAGTACTGTACTTCATTCCTTATTGCTGAGTAGTACTCCACTGTATGGCTATACCACATGGTTAGATATGTAGCTTAGATAGGATTATTTTGTTAATTAAAAGCTAATGAACAATGATTTCAAAGTGTGAGATATTAGTCATTAGTAGGCTGGCCATTGAACAGCTCCAGATTTCAAAATGTAAGATATTAAATTAGTCATTAGTAGGCTGGCCCATTGAACAGCTCCAGAAGGCCTTCAGGAAGTTGTCCAGACAAATGTGAGTAAGCATCATGGTCACACAAACGTGAGAAAATTACCAAAGAGTGCTATGTGAAATGCAGAGAATTGCCCATTAATGCATGGTTGTAATTTACCTACTGAAGCATAGCCAGTAGCCACTGTAGCATCTAAAGAACATATGATGGACACACCACTCCCACACTCGGCACCCAGATAAGCAAGGCAGGCAGCAGTGCAGATGAGCTATAGTTACCCCAGGAAATCACATTGACTTGTGAAATGTGAAAAGGACTGACCTTCACTTACATTCTTTCTATAGCAGAGCTCCCTAAAGCTCAGAATGCCACAGCTGGCTGGGTGTGGTAGCTCCACCTTTTATAATCCCACCACTTTGGAAGGCAGAGGCGGGTGTATCATTTCAGCCCAGGAGTCCATCGCTGAGCCCAGGAGTTCGAGACCAGCCTGGGCAACATGGCAAAACCCCGTCTCCACACAAACACAAAAAAATTACAAAAAATTTAGCCGGGAATAGTGGCACACACCTGTAGTCCCAGCTACTCGGGAGGCTGAGGTGGGAGGATCACCTGAGCCCAGGAGTTTGAAGCTGCAGTGAGTCGTGATGATGGCACTGCACTCCAGCCTGGGCAACAGAGTGAGACTTTGTCTCCAGGAAAAAAAAAAAAAAAAAAAAGAGAAAGCCATACCCTTCCTTGACAGCATCTGTAATGAGTCAACAGACATAAAACAGTAAGAGTAAACAGTTGTAAGACATGCTAGAACCAAGAGTTAATGACTTCAGAGTGACTCAAACATATATGACATTGTTATTATTTCTTCCTCTGGTGTGTGCAGAAAAAAGATACATCTAAAAGAAATTATGGAAAACATAAAAGGGTAGAAAACAAATAGAGTTTTTTTTTTTCTTTTGAGATGGAGTCTTGCTCTGTCCCCCAGGCTGGAGTGCAGTGGCGCAATCTCGGCTCACTGCAACCTCTGCTCCCAGGTTCACGCCATTCTCCTAAGCCTCCGGAGTAACTGGGACGACAAGTGCCCGCCACCACGCCCTGTTAATTTTATTTGTATTTTTAGTAGAGATGGGGTTTCATCGTGTTAGCCAAGACTGTCTCTGTCTCCTGACCTCATGATCCGCCTGCCTCAGCCTCCCAAAGTGCTGGGATTACAGGCGTGAGCCTCTGCACCCGGCCCTTTTTTTTTTTTTTTGAGATGGAGTCTCACCCTGTTACCTAGGCTAGAGTGCAATGGCACCATCTCAGCTCACTGCAACCTTCACCTCTCAGGCTTAAGCGATTCTCCTGCCTCAGCCTCCCGAGTAGCTGGGACTACAGGTGCATGCCACCACGTCTGGCTAATTTTTTATATTTTTAGTAGAGACGGGGTTTCACCGTGTTAGCCAGGATGGTCTCAATCTCCTAACCTCATAATCCGCCCGTCTCAGCCTCCCAACGTGCTGGGATTACAGGTATGAGCCACCACGCCCGGCCTGTTTTTTTTTGAGAAGGAGTTTCTCTCTTGTTGTCCAGGCTGGAGTGCAATGGCATGGTCTCAGCTCACTGCAACCTCTGCTTCCCAGGTTGAAGCAATTATCCTGCCTCATCCTCCTGAGTAGCTGGGATTACAAGCACCCGCCACCACACCTGGCTAATTTTTTGAGACGGAGTCTTGCTCTGCCGCCCAGGCTGGAGTGCAGTGGCCGGCTTTCAGCTCACTGCAAGTTCCGCCTCCCGGGTTCACGCCATTCTCCTGTCTCAGCCTCCCGAGTAGCTGGGACTACAGGCGCCCGCCTCGTCGCCCAGCTAGTTTTTTGTATTTTTTAGTAGAGACGGGGTTTCACCGTATTAGCCAAGATGGTCTCGATCTCCTGACCTCGTGATCCGCCCGTCTCAGCCTCCCAAAGTGCTGGGATTACAGGCTTGAGCCACCGCGCCCGGCCCCAAAGTGCTGGGATTATAGGCGTGAGCTGCCACACCTGGTCATATAACAGTTTTTAAAAGCCCATATGGTCACACTGGATATAGACAAAATAGGTGAAAATTTATTAACGTAAGACTTAATGAAATACATCAGAGACCGAGTTTGTGAAGTTAAGGAAAAATATTCAAACTAGTTAATTGCTCTGAGTTACATATTAATTAATCAAGTCTTTCACAGTGTCACCAAGGTTTGCCTGAGTAGGCAAAGCAGAATAATACACTAAAGCTGTGGAATCACTTATCTTGACGCGGGGAAGGAAGGAGGGTAAGACAGTGGAATGTTTAGAAATGCAGACTATGAAACGGATTGCTTAATTTACTTCAGTGTCCAATTCTGCCTCTCACTGGCTAGCAGTGTGACTGACATTGAACAAATTAGCCTTCCCGTACTCAATTTCTTCATCTGTAAATGAGAGTATTAGAACTTACCTTATAGGAGGACTATTGCGAGGATTGTCTGTTAATATAAAGTTTATAACTGCATTATTTGTTAGCTGTTTCTTACATTTTTTCTCTTCTACAAAGTGGTGGTGGAAGACAAGGCTTCCCTACCTTTAGTTTGATGTCTATGGTTCTAAGTGTAAGGAGAAAACAGAAGGGAGGAAAGAGGAAGTAAAAACATGAAAGATGACCTAAATAAATGGAAAGACGTCCATGTTCCTGTCAGAAGACTTAACATTGTAAAGGTGGCTGGGCGCGGTGGCTCAAGCCTGTAATCCCAGCACTTTGGGAGGCCGAGACGGGCGGATCACGAGGTCAGGAGATCGAGACCATCCTGGCTAACACGGTGAAACCCCGTCTCTACTAAAAAAAATACAAAAAACTAGCCGGGCGAGGTGGCGAGCACCTGTAGTCCCAGCTACTTGGGAGGCTGAGCCAGGAGAATGGCATGAACCTGGGAGGAGGAGCTTGCAGTGAGCTGAGATCTAGCCACTGCACCCTAGCCTGGGTGACAGAGCCACGTCTCAAAAAAAAAAAAAAAAACATTGTAAAGATGGCAATACTCCCCAAATTGATGTGTAGATTCAGTGTAATTCCTATCAAAATTCCAGCTGGCTTTTTAGCAGAAATTGACAAACTGTTCCTGAAATAGATTTGGAAATTCAGAGGACCCAGAAAAGCCAAAATAATCTTGGAAAAAAAGAAAGCTGGAGGACTCACACCTGCAGATTTTAAAATTTACTGTAAAGCAACAGTAATCAAGACTGTGGTACTAGTGTAAGGGTAGACAATATAGACTGATGGAATAGAATTAATCTAAAAGTAAACCCTCAGTTGATAATCAGGTGATTTCTCAGGTGTGCCAGGAGCATCCAGTGGCGGGGGGGGGGGGGAGTCTTTTCAGTAAATAATACTGAGGTGACTGGATTTCCAAATGAAAAGAATGAAGTTGGACCCCTACCTCATATCATGTATAAAATTAACTCAAAATGAATCAGAGGCCTAAAGTGTAAGACTTAAAACTATAGAAAGAAGCATATTTTTTTTTTAATTTGAATTATTTTGAATTTGGCAGTGTTATCTTAGATATGCCACCAAACCATCAGTTAACCAAAGGGAGAAACAGATAAATTTGACTTCAACAAAATAAAAAACAAACACCAGCCGGGCGCGGTGGCTCAAGCCTGTAATCCCAGCACTTTGGGAGGCCGAGACGGGCGGATCATGAGGTCAGGAGATCGAGACCATCCTGGCTAACATGGTGAAACTCCGTCTCTGCTAAAAAAATACAAAAAACTAGCCGGGCGAGGTGGTGGGCGCCTGTAGTCCCAGCTACTCAGGAGGCTGAGGCAGGAGAATGGCATGAACCCGGGAGGCGGAGCTTATAGTGAGCTGAGATCTGGCCACTGCACTGCAGTCTGGGCGACAAAGCGAGACTCCGTCTCAAAAAAAACGAACACCATCAAGAAAGTAAAAAAACAACTGAGTTTAAAAATGGGCAGTGGGAGCTGGGCGCGGTGGCTCACTTCTGTAATCCTAGCATTTTGGGAGGCCAAGGCAAGTGGATCACCTGAGGTCAGGAGTTCGAGACCAGCCTGGTCAACACGATAAAACCTCATCTCTACTAAAAATACAAAAATTAGCCAGACATGGTGGCAAACGCCTGTAATCCCTGCTACTTGGGAGACGGAGGCAGGAGAATTGCTTGAACCTGGGAGGTGGAGATTGCAGTGAGTCAAGATCGCACCGCTGTGCTCTAGCCTGGGTGACAGAGTAAGACTCTGTCTAAAAAAATAAAAAAAAAAAGGGCAATGGGCCAGGCGCAGTGGCTCACACCTGTAGTCCCAACACTTAGAGCCAACACAGGAAAATCACTTGAGGCTAGGAGTTTGAGACCAGCCAGAGCAAGACCCTGTCTCTGCATAAAAGATAATCAAAATTTTTTTTCCCTGGAGACAAGAGTCTTGCTGTCACCCAGACTGGAGTGCAGTGGCGCGATCTTGGCTCACTGCAACCTCCTCCTCCCAGGTTCCAACAATTCTCCTGCCTCAGCCTCCCGAGTAGCTGAGATTACAGGTGCCTGCCACCATGCTAGGCTAATTTTTGTATTCTTAGTAGAGAATGGTTTCACCATGTTGGTCAGGCTGGTTTTGAACTTCTGACCTCAAGCAATCCGCCCATCTGAGCCTCCCAAAGTGCTAGGACTATAGGCGTGAGCCACTGCGCCCGGCCAAGATAATTAAATTTTTAGAAAGTGGGGGTGGCCGGGCGCGGTGGCTCAAGCCTGTAATCCCAGCACTTGAGGAGGCCGAGACGGGCGGATCACGAGGTCAGGGAGATCGAGACCATCCTGGTATAACATGGCTGAAACCCCGTCTCTACTAAAAATACAAAAAAACTAGCCGGGCGAGTGGCGGGCGCCTGTAGTCGCCCAGCTACTGCAGAGAGGTCTTGAGCAGGAGAATGGCATGACCCGGGAGGCGGAGGCTTGCAGTGAGCCGAGATTCGCGCCACTGCACTCCAGTCTGGGCGGACAGAGCGAGGCCTCAAAAAAAAAAAGAAAGTGGGGGCATCACTTGAGCCCAGGAGTTTAAGACCAGCCTGGGCAACATGATGAAACCCTGTCTTTACAAACCCACAAAAATTAGCTGGGCGTGGTGTGTGTGCCTGTACTCCCAGCTACTTGGGAGACTGAAGTGGGAGGATTACCCGAGCCTGGGAGGTCGGGTTTGTGGTAAAGCCGTGATAACACCATCGCACTCCAGCAGCCGGGGTGACAGTGAGACCCTGTCTCCAAAAAAAACAAAAATTTAAAAATTGTAAAAGAAATACTGTTACTTCTATATTGTTACTGGTGACTTAATTAGATATAACTGACTTTTGGATAAATAAACCTCTACTCCAAACTCCTATAAGTTATTTCTGAGACTAAACCTAGCCTGGAAAATGACACATCTGGGAGAGCTAAGCGTGATTTCCTTTCTTAAGCTGACAAACCATGTACCTGTAAAGACGCTGGATTATAGCAAAGTGGAAAGGAAAGATAATTTTGCGAAGTTTCTCCTTCATTTTTCAAGGAAAAAACAGCAAGTTTGATTTTCTGTGCTTGTACTTTTTCCTTCTCAACATTTGTGTTTGTATTGCCGCACTCCCAGCATCCCAGAAATCACCTAGGCTTTCATTTTGTCTGATAATCCCTCGTAATTTTTGTCTTTGTCACCATTCGTGGCTAAATGATTTTATACTTTTTCTGGGCCAAATGTTCTTCATCAAATATTTTCTTTTCTTTTCTGTATTTTTTCCGAGACACAGTCTCACTCTGCCGCCCAGGCTGTAATGCAGTGGTGCGATCTCGGGTCACTGCAACCTCCACCTTCCAGGTTGAAGTGATTCTCGTGTCGCTGGGATTACAGACACATGCCACCATGCCCGGCTAATTTTTATATTTTCAGTAGAGATGGGGTTTCACCATGTTTGCCAGGCTGGTCTCGAACTCCTGACCTCAAGTGATCCTCCCGCCTTGGCCTCCCAAAGTGCTGGGATTATGGACGTGAGCCACTGTGC
Source organism: Rhinopithecus bieti (assembly GCF_001698545.2). Taxonomy (NCBI): domain Eukaryota; kingdom Metazoa; phylum Chordata; class Mammalia; order Primates; family Cercopithecidae; genus Rhinopithecus; species Rhinopithecus bieti. Next base: position 1,564,170 of record NW_016804422.1, read on the forward strand.
CTGGCCGGACTGGGGTCTTTAAAGGTGAATTCCCTCGCTGTAAGCAAAGGTGGAGACAGAGTCTGGACATTCTAGGAAGGGAAGGCACAAACAGAATAGAAGACACATGTGGTGATCTCAGAAACACCTAAGCACCCAGAAGGAATGGAGTGCAGGCTGAAAGTGCAGAGAGGAAGGTGGCACTGGAGAGGGCCCAAGGACAGGCATGATGCCCTATCTATCCAAGGAAACTTTTCAAACCATAACAAAAGATTTAAGTCAATAGTAGAACAAATATTGGGGGCACGTTGAACTATAAACAAAGCAATGATAGCTCTTTTTTTGTTTTTTTTTTGAGAACGAGTCTCACTGTGTCGCCCAGGCTGGAGGGCAGTGGCGTGATCTCGGCTCACTGCAAGCTCCGCCTCCCGGGTTCCCACCATTCTCCTGCCTCAGTCTCCCGAGTAGCTGGGACTACAGGCGCCCGCCACCTCGCCTGGCTAGTTTTGTATTTTAGTAGAGACGGGGTTTCACCGCGTTAGCCAGGAAGGTCTCGATCTCTTGACCTCGTGATCCGCCCGCCTCGGCCTCCCGAAGTGCTGGGATTACAGGCGTGAGCCACCGCGCCAGGCCTGAATTGAGTGTCTTCTAGGTAAGGTGCTACTCAAAGGTGGCCTTTTTCTTTTGATAGGGAGTTTTGCTCTTGTCGCCCAGACTGGAGTGCAGTGGCGCTAACTCGGCTCACTGCAACCTTTGCCTCCTGTGTTCAAGCGATTCTCCTGCCTCAGCATCTAGAGTAATTGGGATTACTTACAGGTGCCCACCACCACGCCCACCTAATTTTTGTGTTTTTAGTAGAGACTGGGTTACACCATGTTGGTCATGCTTGTCTCAAACTCCTGACCTCAGGTGATCCACCTGCCTCGGCCTCTCAAAGTGCTGGGATTGCAGGCATGAATCACCACACCTGGCCAAGGCAGCCTTTTCTTGAGCTGGGGAATTCCTGTTGATGTCTCTTTGCATCCCATAGGGTCCTGGTGGTTTGACTTTGGGCAAAAACCCATACAGATTAGGCCTTATGAGAGATGTAAAGTTTATTAAATATATTTTTTTTTAGTTTTGTGAGACAGGGTCTTACTGTGTCACTCAGGCTGGAGTGTAGTGGTGTGATCTCAGCTCACTGCAACCTCTGCCTCCTGTACTCAAGTGATCCTCCCATCTTAGCCTCCCGAGTAGCTGTGACCACAGATGGGCACCACCACACCCAGCTAATTTTTTGTATTTTGCATAGAGATGGGGTTTCACTATGTTTAGGATCGTCTTCAACTCCTAGGCTCAAGAGATTTGCCCACCTTGGCTTCCCAAAGTGTTGGGATTACAGGTGTGAGCCACTGCGCCCAGCCTCTATTTTTTTTATTTTTATTTTATTTATTTACTTTTTTTCGGACGGAGTCTTGCTCTGTCACCCAGGCTGGAGTGCAGTGGCACGATCTCAGCTCACTGCAAGCTCCACCTCCTGGGTTCACGCCATCCTCCTGCCTCAGCCTCCGGAGTAGCTGGGACCACAGGCGCCTGCCACCATGCCCGGCTAATTTTTTGTATTTTAATAGAGACGGGGTTTCACCGTGTTAGCCATGATAGTCTCGATCTCCTGACCTCGTGATCCGCCCATCTCAGCCTCCCAAAGTGCTGTGATTAGAGGCGTGAGTCACCATGCCCGGCCAATGTTTTTTTATTTTTATGAGATAGGGTCTTGCTATGTTGCCCAAGCTGGTCTCAAACTCTGGACTCTAGCTATCTTTCCACCTCAGCCTCCTGAGTAGATGGGATTACAGGTATGAGTTGCCACACTTGACTCTAACTGGAGAACTTCACTTTCTCTCTATCTTTTTTTTTTTTTTTTTGAGGTGGATTTTCACTCATTGCCTAGGCTGAAGGGCAATGGCATGATCTCATCTCACTGCAACCTCCGTCTCCCGGATTCAAGTGATTCTTCTCCCTCAACCGCCTGAGTAGCTGAGATTACAGGCGTGTGCCACCGTGCCCAGCTAATTTTTGTATTTTTAGTAGAGATGGGATTTCACCATGTTGATCAGGCTGGTCTTGAACTCCTGACATCGTGATCCATGGGCCTCGCTCTCAGCTTCCCAAAGTGCTGGGATTACAGACATGAGCCACTGCGCCTAGCCTTTTTTTTTTTTTTTTTTTTGAGACAGAGTCTCACTGTGTTGCCCAGGCTGGAGTGCAGTGGCGTGTTCTCAGCTCACTGCAACTTTCGCCTCCTGAACTCAAGTGATTCTCATACCTCAGTATCCTGAGTGGCTGGGGTTACAGGTGCCTGCCACCATACCCAGCTAATTTTTTTTTTTTTTTTTTTTGAAATAGGGTTTTTCTCTTACTGCCTAGGCTGGAATGCAATGGTGAGATCTCGGCTTACCGCAGCTTCTGCCTCCTCGGTTCAAGAGATTCTCCTGCCTCGGCCTTTCCAGTAACTGGGATTACGGGTACATGCCACTATGCCCAGCTTATTTTTGTATTTTTTTGTAGAGATAGGGTTTCACAATGTTGGCCAGGCTGGTCATGAACTCCTGACCTCAAGTGATCAGCCTACCTCAGCCTCCCAAAGTGCTGGCATTACAGGCATGAACCATTGCTCCCGGCCTTGACTGCATGCTCTTGTTTAAAGATTTATATTGAGCACATTTCCCTATCATTGAAATGCTTCTTATTGTGCTTTCATACTTAGTAGTATCATCAGTTTACTCCCTTTTTGCAAAAAAAAAAAAAAAGTTAAATGACGAGATCATTTTGTGGATTTGGATGAAATTCTATAATACCTGTCTGTCTATCTATATATCTATATACATACTCACTGCCATATGTAATACCGTGCTGAGAATTCACAAATAATGGCAGCACTGTCAGCCCTCTTGAGTCTTTTTGTTTTGTTTTCATTTTTTATTTTTTTCATTGTTGTTTGCCCTCTTGAGTTTTCTTCTGGTACCCCTGTGGATTGTCTTATCCATTCTGGTTGGGGAACATACCCTTTAGACAATATAGTTTTGATAATGAGTATCTATTATTATTATTTATTTATTTATTTTTGAGACGGAGACTTGTTCTGTTGCCCAGGCTGGAGTGCAGTGGTGCGATCTCGGCTCACTGCAACCTCCACCTCCTGGGTTCACGCCATTCTCCTGCCTCAGCTTCCTGAGTAGCTGGGACTACAGGCGCTCACCACCACACCTGGCTAATTTTTTGTATTCTTTAGTAGAGACGGAGTTTCACCGTGTTAGCCAGGACGGTCTCAATCTCCTGACCTCGTGATCCGCCCGCCTCATCCTCTCGAAGTGCCGGATTACAGGCGTGAGCCACCACGCCCGGCTTTTTTTTTTTTTTTTTTTTTTTTGAGACAGTCTCTCACCCGGGATGGAGTGCAGTGGGGTGATCTCAGCTTACTGCAGCCTCCATCTCCAGGGTTCAAGCGATTCTCCTGCCTCACCCTCCTGAGTAGCTGGGACTACAGGCACGTGCTACCAGACCCAGCTAATTTTTATATTTTTAGTAGTGATGGGGTTTCATTATGTTGGCCAGGCTGGTGTCAAACTCCTGACCTTGTGATCTGCCCACCTCGGCCTCCCAGAGTGCTGGGATTTCAGGCGTGAACCACCATGCCCAGCCAAGTATATATTATTTAGGATTAGTTTGACTACAGGTAACAGAGACTTGAAAAATACCATCTTAAACAAGACAGTCAATTATTTCTCATTCATATGGAAGCAACATGGAAGGTAGGCTGTCTTGGGGCTGAGTTGATGGCTCCCAAGATCACCTGAAATCCAGGCTCCTTTTTACCTTTTGGTTTTCAGCCCCGTGGTATGGCATTCATTCTCACATACCAGGGTGGCTACTTAAAAATCAGCCCTTACTTCAGATTTAAGCAGTAGGAAAGGAGAAAGAGAATGAAGAAGAGCATGTGACTTCACTTTTTCTAAGAAGGACTTTCTGGAAGTCCCACAACATACTACTGATTCACATCTCATGGTACATGGCCATGTCTCCAAGGGAAGTTAGGAAGTGTAGTCTACAACAAAGTACATAGCTAAAAATTGAAGTATGGTCTAAGAGGGAAGTGTGGGAATTGGGGTGGTTGACCATCACTGTCTGCCAGATGGAAGGAATCTGTAGATTTTTTCCCCCCCTACTGGGGGCGAGAGTGGTTGTAACAGCTTTATTGAAATATAATCTACATACCTTACAATTCACCTATTTAAAGTGTGAATTACATATACTGTGGGCTGGGTGCGGTGGCTCATGCCTGTAATCCCAACACTGGAGGAGAGGCAGAGGCGGGAGGATCGCTTGACCTCAAGAGTTTGAGAGCGGCTGGGGCAACATGGTGAAACCCGGTCACTACTAAAAATACAAAAAATTAGCCAGGTGTGTCGGCATGCACCTGTAGTCCCAGCTACTAGGGAGACTGAGATAGGAGGATCACTTGAGCCTGGGGAGGCTAAGGTTGCAGTGAGTAGAGATCGCACCACTACACTCCAGCCTGGGCAACACAGTGAGACCCTGTCTCAAAATAAATAAAATGTGTGAATTATATATACTATAATAAGTAGTTTATAGTATATTCATAGAGTTGTGCAGCCATCACCACAATAATTTTGGAAAAATCTCGTTACCTGAGAAACTCCACTATTCCATTAGTCATTTTCCATTTCTCTCCACCCCCAAGTCCCTGCCCTAGGCAGCTACCAGTCTATTTTCTCTTTCTGGATTTGTTTATTCTGGACAATTTTATATAAATGGAATCATGCATGTTGGTTTTTATGACTGGGTTCTTATATAACATTTTCAAGATTCATCCATATTATAGCATATATCAGTACTTTATCGCTGAACAATGTTCCATTCCATTGTATCGATATATTCATCAGTTGTTGGATATTTGGGTTCTTTACATTTTTTGACTGTTATGAATAATCGTGCTATGAATATTCATGTGGAGATACAAGTTGTTATGTGGACATATGTTTTTGTTTCTCTTAGATGTATACCTAGGAATAGAATTGCAGGGTCATACCTACTCACATCCTTTGAATTGGATTAGATTGTCTTTTTATTATTGAATTGTAAAAGTTCTTTATTTTTTAATTTTTTCTGTATACTGTATTTAGGCCTGGTGAAGTGGCTTATGCTTGTAATCCCAGCACTTTGGGAGGCTGAATCGGGAGGATTGCATGAGCCCAGGAGTTTGAGACCAGCCTGGATAATATAGTGAAACCCCATCTGTATAAAAATCAGTCAGTGTGGTGGCAGGAGCCTGGTAGTCCCAACTACTTGGGAGGTTGAGGTGGGAGGATCACTTGAGTTGAGCCTGGGAGGCAGAGGCTGCAGTGAGCCAATATTGCACCACTGCTTTCCAGCTTTGGTGACAGAATGAGAACCTTTCTCAAAATAACTACGTAATAGATAAATACATAGATAGGTTAGATAGATACACAGATTGGATAGATGCATAGATAGATGGGCAGTGGCTCATGCCTACAATCCCTCAGCACTGTGGGAGGCCGAGGCGAGATGACTTGAGCTCAGGAGCTGGAGACCAGCCTGGGCAACATGGCAAAATCCTTTCTCTGCCGAAAATACAAAATTAGCTGAGCATGGTGGTGCATGCCTGTGGTCCCAGTCCTGGGGAATCTGAGGTGGGAGGATCACTTGAGCCTCTGAGGCAGAGGTTGCATTGAGCTGAGATCACGCCACTGCATTCCAGCCTGGGTGACAGAGTGAGACCTCATCTCAGAAAAAAAAAAAAAAGATAGATGGATAGATAAATAGCACGCTGTACTTCATGCCGGAAAGAGTTTGTTTTTTGTTTGTTTGTTTTTTAGACACAGTTTCACTCTGTTGCACAGACTGGAGTACAGTGGTGCAATCTGGGCTCACTGCAATCTCTGCCTCCCGGGTTCAAGCAATTCTTCTGCCTCAGTCTCCCAAGTAACTGGGATTACAAGTGCCCATCACCACACCCTGCTAAGTTTTGCATTTTTTGTAGAAACAGGGTTTTGCTGGGTTGGTCAGGCTGGTCTCGAACTCCTGACTTCAAGTGTTCTGCTCACCTCAGCCTCCCAAAGTGCTGAGATTACAGGCATAAGCTACCGTGCCCAGCCCAAAAAGAATTCTTTATGACTTTCAACCTTGCAAGAGATCCTGAGCCAGACCACCAACCTAAGCTACTTTTTTGTAGTTGAGTCATAAGAGTTTGAGACACAAGGTTCACTCTGTCACTCCAGGCTGGAGTGCAGTGGTGCAGTCGTAGCTCACCGCATCTTCCACCTCCTGGGCTCAAGCAATCCTCCCACCTCAGCCTCCTTGGTAGCTGGGACCAGAGGTGCATGCTACCATACCTGGCTGATTTTTTTTTTTTCTTTCTTTTTTTAGAGACTGTGTCTCACTGTGGTTCCCCAGGCCGGAATGTAGTGATGCAATCTCAGCTCACTGCAGCCTCCATCTCCTGGACTCAGGCGATTATCCCACCTGAGCCTCCCAAGTAGCTGTGATTAGTGTGCACCACCGCTCCTGGATAATTTTTTTGTATTTTTGGTAGAGACAGGGTTTCTCTATGTTGCTCAGACTGGTCTTGAACTCCTGGACTGTCAAGCAGTCCACCTGTTTCGGCCTCCCAGAATGCTGGGATTACAGGTGTGAGCCACTGCGCCCGGCCCTTTTGTTTCTTTTCTTTCTCCCCTCCCCTCTCATGCTTCCGTCCTTCTTTCCTTTCTCAGTATCTCACTACGTTGCCAGGGCTGGTCTCTAACTCCTGGGCCTGAGCATTCCTCCTGCTTCAGCCTCCCAAAGTGTTGGGATTACAGACATGAACTACTGTGTTCGGCATTGATTTTTTTTTTTTTTTTTTTTTTGAGATGGAGTTTCGCTCTTGTTGTCCAGGCTGGAGTGCAATGGTGTGATCTCGGCTCACCACAACCTCCGCCTACCAGGTTCAAGTGATTCTCCTGCCTTGTGCTCCCTAGTAGCTGGCATTACAGGCATGCGCCACCACGCCCGGCTAAGTTTGTATTTTTAGTTGAGACGGGGTTTCTCCATGTTGGTCATGCTGGTCTCAAACTCCCGACCTCAGGTGATCTGCCCACCTCAGCCTCCCAAAGTGCTGGGATTACAGGCGTGAGCCACTGTGCCTGGCTCAGTTGATTTTTTTCTGTGTTAATATTGTATCCTGCAACCTTACTGAACTTGTTTATTCTAAAAGTTTTCTTTAGGATTTCCCACATTACAAAATCATCTCATGTACGAATTGAGATAGTTTTACTTCTTCTTTTCCAATTTGGATGTCTTTTATTTCATTTTCTTATCTTATTGCCTTGGCTAGGACCTCCAATATCGTGCTGGATAGGAGTGGCAAAAACAGGCCATGCGGGGTGGCTCACGCCTGTAATCCCAGCACTTTGGGAGGCTGAGGCAGGTGGATCGCCTGAGGTCAGGAGTTCAAGACCAACCTAGCCAACAAGGTGAAACCCCGTCTCTACCAAAAATTCAAAAATTAGCTGGACGTGGTGGTGCATGTCTATAATCCCAGCTACTTGGGAGGCTGAGGCAGGAGAATCACTTGAACCCAGGAGGCTGGAGGTTGCAGTGAGCCGAGATTGGGCCAGTGCACTCCAGGTTGGGCGACAGACTGAGATTGCATCTAAATAGAAGTGGCAGGCCGGGCGCGGTGGCTCAAGCCTGTAATCCCAGCACTTTGGGAGGCCGAGACGGGCGGATCACGAGGTCAGGAGATCGAGACCATCCTGGCTAATACGGTGAAACCCCGTCTCTACTAAAAAATACAAAAAACTAGCCGGGCGACGAGGCGGGCGCCTGTAGTCCCAGCTACTCAGGAGGCTGAGACAGGAGAATGGCATAAACCCGGGAGGCGGAGCTTGCAGTGAGCTGAGATCCGGCCACTGCACCCCAGCCTGGGCGGCAGAGCAAGACTCCGTCTCAAAAAAAAATAAAATAAAATAAAAAAAGAAGTGGCAAGAACATACATTCTTTTCTTGTTTCTGATCTTAGGGGGCAGACGTTTTTTTCATTGTTTTACCATTAAGTATAAAGTTAGTTATGAGTTTTTGATGTATAACCTTTTGGTGCCAGGTGGAATCAGTGTACTGGAAGTTTGAATTTGAGTATGCTAATACAGGCTTATGCCCCGTGGTTACCAAAGCATGTGTCATAGCCTGTGAGCTACCTATGGCTTCTTGTGCATTGCAGGTAACATCTGTGTTTTGTGTTTCAGCAATGGCTGCCATCCGGAAGAAACTAGTGATTGTTGGTGATGGAGCCTGTGGAAAGACGTGCTTGCTCATAGTGTTCAACAAGGACCAGTTCCCAGAGGTGTATGTGCCCACAGTGTTTGAGAACTATGTGGCAGATATCGAGGTGGATGGAAAACAGGTGAGTATACTTTTCATAACAACTGATGCCATTTTCCACGTTAGAATATTTATGAAGCGTATAGAGAATCAGAGCTTTTGCCTCTTCAGTATACTGTATAACAAAATGTTGAAAAGAATAATCCATTCTCATCCTGCCATCTTAGTCCAAGTTTGTTCTTTTTTTCTTTTTTTTTTTTTCTTTTTGAGATGGAGTCTCATTCTGAGGCCCAGGCTAGAGTGCAGTGGCTCGATCTTGGCTCACTGCAACCTCTGCCTCCCAGGTTCAAGCGATTCTCCTACTTCAGCCTCCCAAGTAGCAGGGATTACAGGCATGTGCCACCATGCTCAGCTAATTTTTTGTATTTAGTAGAGATGGGTTTCACCATGCTGCTCTCGAACTCCTGACCTCAGGTGATCCACCCGCCTCAGCCTCCCAAAGTGCTGGGATTATAGGAGTGAGCCAGTGTGCTCAGCCTTCCTCCAGGTTTTTAAAGGATTCTCCTGCCTCAGCCTCCCCAATAGCTGGGATTATGGGAATGCGCCACCACGCCTGGCTGATTTTTGTGTTTTTAGTAGAAATGGGGTTTCACTACATTGGCCAGGCTAGTCATGAACTCCTGACCTCAGGTGATCTGGCTGTTTTTTCATTTTTAACTGCTACTCATGCAGACTTTGTTTACATTCATATGTATTTCACATGGCGTCCTTGGCATATGTGTTGTTGGTTTTTTGTTTGTTTTGTTGTTTTGTTTTGTTTTTTGAGACAGAGTCTCACTCTGTTGCCCAGGCTGGAGTGCAGTGGCGCAGTCTCGGCTTGCTGCAACCTCCCGGGTTCAAGCAATTCTTTTGCCTCAGCCTGCAGAGTAGAGTAGCTGGGATTACAGGCGCGTGCCACCATGCCTGGCTAATAGTTGTATTTTGTAAAGATGCAATTTCTCCATCTTGGCCAGGCTGGTCTCAAACTCCTGACCTCAGGTGATCCACACGCCTCAGCTTCTCAAAGTGCTGGGATTACAGGCATGAGCCACCTTGCCCAGCCATATGTGCTCTTTTCAAGTTTACGTATATTTGAAGTTTAGTTCATTGCCATATAGATAATGCTTAGATGAACTTCTTTGTATGGTTTGACTTTTTTTTTTTTTTCTTTCTTTCTTTTTTTTTTTTGAGACGGAGTCTCACTGTGTCGCCCGGGCTGGAGTGCAGTGGCCGGATCTCAGCTCACTGCAAGCTCCGCCTCCCGGGTTCACGCCATTCTCCTGCCTCGGCCTCCCAAGTAGCTGGGACTACAGGCGCCCGCCACCTCACCCGGCTAGTTTTTTGTATTTTTTAGTAGAGACGGGGTTTCACCGTGTTAGCCAGGATGGTCTTGATCTCCTGACCTCGTGATCCGCCCGTCTTGGCCTCCCAAAGTGCTGGGATTACAGGCTTGAGCCACTGTGCCCGGCCTTGGTTTGACTTTTAAAACAATCTGTCAAAGTATTTAATCAAATGTCCAAGTATTAGATTACTAGTTCAAGAGGTTCTTACTGTTTGTGCTTCTCAAAGGATTGTACTGATCTGCAGAACACCACCACCAATGTGACATTTAAGCAACATTGTTGCTTACATTTAATTTTTTTTTTTTTTTTTTTTGAGACGGAGTCTTGCTCACCGTCACCCAGGGTGGAGTACAGAGGTGCGATCTCGGCTCACCACAACCTCTGCCTCCCGGGCTCAAGCAATCCTCCCACCTCAGTCTCTCAAGTAGCTGGGACTATAGGCATACACCACTACAGTCAGCCGATTTTTTTTTTTTTTTTTTTTGAGACGGAATTTCGCTCTTGTTGCCCAGGCTGGAGTGACACCATCTCAGCTCACTACAACCTTTGGCTCCCGGGTTCACGTGAATCTCCTGCCTCAGCCTCCCGAGTAGCTGGGATTACAGGCATATGCCACCATGCCCGGGTAATTATGTGTTTTTAGTAGAGAAGGGGTTTCTCCGTGTTGGTCAGGCTGGTCTACTTCCGACCTCAGGTGATCCACCCGCCTCAGCGTCCAAAAGTGCTGGGATTACAGGCATGAGCCACTGTGCCCG
>NW_016804422.1:1574961-1579145 GCF_001698545.2 Rhinopithecus bieti
TTTTTTTTTTTTTGAGACGGAGTCTCGCTCTGTCGCCCAGGCTAGAGCGCAGTGGCCGGATCTCAGCTCACTGCAAGCTCCGCCTCCCGGGTTCACGCCATTCTCCTGCCTCAGCCTCCCGAGTAGCTGGGACTACAGGCGCCCGCCAGGTTGCCCGGCTAGTTTTTTGTATTTTTAGTAAAGACGGGGTTTCACCATGTTAGCCAGGATGGTCTTGATCTCCTGACCTTGTGATCCGCCCGTCTCGGCCTCCCAAAGTGCTGGGATTACAGGCTTGAGCCACCGCTCCTGGCCCACCTTTAATTTTAAGTTTTTTTTTTTTACTTTAACGTAAAACAGCCTGCCACAGTTGTTTTATTTTATTGTCATTGATGGTGAGAACAGTGCTTCCCCATTTCTGTCCTTAAAAACCCCCTGGCAAGACTGGAACAAAACTCTTATGGAATTGGAGGATTTTTTTCGGTTTTAATTTTTTTTTCTTTTTTTTAATCTTCTTCCTTTTGTTTCTAAGTAATGTTTTACTTGGCCTCCCATACCTTTTTTTGTTTTTTTTGTTGTTGTTTGTTTTTGTTTTTAAATAGACAGGGATTTTACTTTATCTCCCAGGCCTGGAGTGCAGTGATATGATCATAGTTCACCGCAGCCTTGAACTCCTGGGCTGAAGTGATCCTTCCACCTCAGCCTCCCAAATAGCTGACACTGTAGGTATGTGCCACCATACCTGGGTAATTTATGTTTTTAGAGATGAGGTCTTCCTGTGTTGATCCAGCTGGTTTCAAACAACTGGGCTCAAGTTTTCCCATCTCAGCCCTGAGTGGCTGGACTTAGAGGCACAAGCCAGTGTGCCCAGCTCTCCTGTACATCTTTTGAAGTGGGTCAGCTGAAAGAAAAAAAATCCCTGAAACTAGAATGAGGTGCTCTTCTCCAACATTCACATTTTTCTTGGGCATTCAGTTATATGTCTCATATGCTGCTAAACACTTGATATTTTACCTTCCATTAATTCATCCCCTTTCTCCTTTTTTACTTTGTTTTTGTTTGTTTGGAGACAGAGTCTCCCTCTATTGCCTAGGCTGAGTGCAATGGCACGATCTTGGTTTACCACAAGCTCTGCCTCCCAGGTTCAAGCTCTTCTCCTATCTCAGCCTTCCGAGGAGCTGGGATTACAGGTGCCCGCCACCAAGCCCGGCTAATTTTTGTATTTTTAGTAGAGACGAGGTTTCGCCATGTTGGCCAGGCTGGTCTCGAACTTTTGACCTCGGGTGATCCACCCGCCTTGGCCTCCCAAAGTGCTGGGATTACACACATGAGCCACTGCCCCTGGCCACTTCTCACTTGGCTGCATTACTTATTTCTTTCTATCCCAGGGTTACCTAGCCTCCTTTTGTGGCACTGTGGGAGGAATGTGGGTTAGACCAGCTGCTCAGAGCTCCAGGGTCCCTCATTGTAGGGCTTCCTGATAGTTGTTTGACCATCAGTAAGCTGCCTGACCTTTGAGCCTTCCTTATTTGTAAAACGGTTTTTATAGGTGACATCAAATTCTGTGAAGTAACGGAAAATGTTTGGAAGCACCAAAGCGCTTTCTAAGAGATGAGTACTTCCATGCTCAAAAACCTCTTTTATAGTTTGTAGTCTTTTTTATTTATTTATTTATTTTTTTTTTTTGAGACGGAGTCTCTCTCTCTGTTGCCCAGGCTGGAGTACACAGTGGTGCGATCTCTGCTCACTGCAAGCTCTGCCTCCCACCATTCTCCTTCCTCAGCCTCCCGAGTAGCTGGGACTACAGGCGCCCGCCACCACACTTGGCTAATTTTTTGTATTTTTTAGTAGAGATAGGGTTTCATCGTGTTAGCCAGGATGGTGTTGATCTCCAGACCTCGTGATCTGCCCACCTCGGCCTCCCAAAATGCTGGGATTACAGGTGTGAGCCACCATGCCCGGCCTATATTTTGTAGTCTTTCTTATTCAAATACAGAGTGAGCCACGATGATTGCTCTTATACTAATAGGACCTCTAAGATACTTTTTGGCCCAAGTATAGATGGAAAAAATACAACAAATACCATCCTAACAGAATTTTGGGATGTACCCTGCAGGTGGCAAACCAATACAGAGTGTTAGTTCAGCTTCAGTCTTCTGCATGGGTGCTTGGACATAGGTGTTTTTGTGGTCCTGATACTGGTTTTATATGGACACAGGGACCAGTTGTGACAAACTAGGTAGAAATGTGATGACATCTTCAGGATTGGTGTCAAGTAATAGCCCTGTTATCTTAGATTGATACACCATACATAGAAAGATCCATTGGCTTGGGGAAGCAGTGTCAGGTTGGCATTTTCATAGCTCATTTCTCAAAAGCCTAGTGAATGTGTATTACTGGTTGTATCCTAACATTTTCTCCAGAGAGAGGCTGTTAGTTGCTGCATGTCTGTGAGCATGAACTGGAAGAGTCTTTTCCACCTGTGGCAGTATGTATGTTTTGGAAGCAGCTCTTAGGTTCTCTTGGAAACATCATCTCTGCCTGGGCATCTTGGAACAACCAGAGTCTTCCCCATAAGAAATTTAGAGATCTTGACTTAAAACCTTGAGGCATGGTCTGTAAGTATCTTTCTTGTGCTGCAAACGTTGGACATCACTGACCCTCGCAAGATAGGGCGACGTCCTCACTTGAGGAGAGTCCCCCAGAATGAAAGTGTTTGATTGAAGAGCATATCACAGGCTACCTGCCTGCCTCAGAGCAACTCAAGAGTCCCCAAGATGGGAGAGGGTACTGTGTAGGAATATTCATTTAACAGTATGTAATAGTACAAGGCTGGACACCATAGCTCACACCTGTAATCCCAGCACCTTGGGAGGCTGATGTGGGAGGATCACCAGAGGTCAGGAGTTCGAGACCAGCCCGCCCAACATGGCAAAACCCCATCTCTACTAAAAATACAAAAAATTAGCTGGGCGTGGTGGTGGGCACCCGTAATCACAGCTACTCGGGAGGCTGAGGCAGGAGATTCACTTGAACCTGGGAGGCAGAGGTTGCAGTGAGCCAAGACTGCGCTACTGCACTCCAGCCTGGGCGACAAGAGCGAAACTCTGTTTAAAAAAAAAGGAACCGGCCGGGCGCGGTGGCTCAAGCCTGTAATCCCAGCACTTTGGGAGGCCGAGACGGGCGGATCACGAGGTCAGGAGATCAAGACCATCCTGGCTAACACAGTGAAACCCCGTCTCTACTAAAAAATACAAAAAACTAGCTGGGCGAGGTGGCGGGCGCCTGTAGTCCCAGCTACTCGGGAGGCTGAGGCAGGAGAATAGCGTGAACTCGGGAGGCGGAGCTTGCAGTGAGCTGAGATCCGGCCACTGCACTCCAGCCTGGGCGACAGAGCCAGACTCCGTCTCAAAAAAAAAATAAATAAATAAATAAAAAGAAACCAAAAGCAAAACAACACAAAAAAACAGTATGCAGTAGGACAGCCTAGGGAACCATACAAGATTGTAGGTGATCATGGTACCAAGAGTAGGCCTGCTCACAATGAAAAGGCTCCTTTTGATATGAGACAGGCTCAACACCTTGGAAGCATTTTATCAGGCGCCAGTAGAGGCTGGATATATGACTGAACACCGTGGGGTGGAGGGGTCTGGGAGAGTGGGATTTGCCAGGGAGTAAATGAGCTCCATTATTGTGAGGACAGACAGATTGTGATAATTGGGCATCAGTATATCTTTGTTACACATGATGGTGTGCATGACAGAAGTACAGTGGGCCTTGTGGAAGTTCTTTGTGATGCATCCTGGGGCAAAAATTGGGGGGTAGAAGAACTATCAATTTTGAAGAAGAAATCATTTAGAAACTGAAATTTGGGCTGTGGAGGTGCTAAGAGAAGAAAGATGTGTTCCTGGCCGGGCGCGGTGGCACAAGCCTGTAATCCCAGCACTTTGGGAGGCCGAGACGGGCGGATCACGAGGTCAGGAGATCGAGACCATCCTGGCTAACATGGTGAAACCCTGTCTCTACTAAAAAAAAAAATACAAAAAACTAGCCGGGCGAGGTGGCGGGCGCCTGTAGTCCCAGCTACTCAGTAGGCTGAGGCAGGAGAATGGCGTGAACCCGGGAGGCGGAGCTTGCAGTGAGCTGAGATCCGGCCACTGCACTCCAGCCTGGGCGACAGAGCAAGACTTCGTCTCAAAAAAAAA
>NW_016804422.1:1580315-1582856 GCF_001698545.2 Rhinopithecus bieti
TTTTTTTTTTTTTTTTTTTTTTTGAGACGGACTTTCGCTCCTGTTGGCCAGGCTGGAGTGCAACGGCGCAATCTCGGCTCATTGCAACCTCTGCCTCCCGGGTTCAAGTGATTCTCCTGCCTCAGCCTTCTGAGTAGCTGGGATTACAGGCATGCTTCACCATGCCCGGGTAATTTTGTATTTTTAGTAGAGATGGAGGTTCTCCATGTTGGTCAGGCTGGTCTCAAACTTCCGACCTCAGGTGATCTGCCTACCTTGGCCTCCCAAAGTGCTGGGATTACAGGTGTGAGCTACCGCACCCGGCCCACACTCAGCTAATTTTTATTTTTTATTTATTTTTTTCTAGAGACGGAGGCTCGCTCTGTTGTCCATGCTATAGTGCTGGAGTGCAGTGGCGCGATCTCGGCTCACTGCAACCTCCACCTCTCGAGTTCAAGCAGTTCTTCTGCCTCAGCCTCCCGAGTAGCTGGGACTACAGGCGCACGCTGCCATGCCCGGCTAATTTCTTTTGTATTTTAGTAGGGACGGGTTTTCACCATGTTGCCCAGGCTGGTCTCGAACTCCTGAGCTCAGGCAATCAGCCCACCTCGGTCTCCCAAAGTGCTGGGATTACAGGCGTGAGCTACTGTGCGTGGCCACACTCAGCTAATTTTTAAGGTTTTTTTGTAGAGATAGGCTCTCAGATTTTCAATTTTGAGAAATTTCAACATAAAATAATTTAAATATACTGTCATTTGAGCTTGATGCTCATAAAAGTAAATACTCAGCTGGGCACAGTGGCTCACGCCTGTAATCCCAGCACTTTGGGAGGCCAAGGCGGGCGGATCACGAGGTCAGGAGAACGAGACCATCCTGGCTAACACGGTGAAACCCTGTCTCTACTAAAAATACAAAAAATTAGCCGGGCATGGTGGTGGGTACCTGTAGCCCCAGCTACTTAAGAGGCTGAGGCAGGAGAATGGTGTGAACCCGGGGGCGAAGCTTGCAGTGAGCCAAGATCGTGCCACTGCACTTCAGCTTGGGCAACAGAGCGAGTCAAAAAAAAAAAGAAAAGAAAAAATGTAAATACTCCTATGTTTTAGACCGTCTGCCATTTCAGTGTACCATGGTAAGTGTCACTTTTTCTTAAAGTGGGTAGGGGGATTAACCTTGCATTCTTGTGGTTGTTTTTCCCATTACAGGTAGAGTTGGCTTTGTGGGACACAGCTGGGCAGGAAGATTATGATCGCCTGAGGCCCCTCTCCTACCCAGATACCGATGTTATACTGATGTGTTTTTCCATCGACAGCCCTGATAGTTTAGGTGAGTGGCCCTGCATCCTGATGTTTGTCATTGCCTGTGTAACTGGTTGGCATCTGGTTTCTGGGCATCAAGTGGCTGAAAAGCAGACATGAACTTCAGAGAAGCAATCGTCAGTGGCCAGAGTCTTGGAGTTTGGGACTGTAGAGTGTGGGCCTTGGGTCCCTTTCAGCCTAGGTTTCCCATGGCTACTTTATTTAAAATGTATCCACCTAGGCAGGGCACGGTGGCTCACACCTATAATCCCTGCACTTTGGGAGGCCCAGACGGGTAGATCACCTGAGGGTCAGGAGTTCGAGAACAGCTTGGCCAACATGGCAAAACCCTGTCTTTACTAAAAGTTAAAAAAAATTAGCCAGGCATGGTGGCACACACCTGTAGTCCCAGGTGCTTGGAGGCTGAGGCAGGAGAATGGTTTGAACCTTGTAGGCGGAGATTGCAGTGAACCGAGATTATGGCACTGCATTCCAGACTAAGCAACAGAGCAAGACTCCATCTCAAAAATAATAATTATTATTATTACTAAATAATATTAAATGTTATTTAAAAATGTAACTGCCTTGTAAAGTAGATGAGTAAACTAGATGAATTCCAAATACAAAGATGAATAAACTAAGGCCGGGTGTGATGGCTGATGCCTATAATCCTAGCACTTTGGGAGGCCAAGATTGGCAGATCACTTGAGGTCAGGAGTTCAAGACCAGCCTAGGCAACATGGTGAACCCCCTGTCTCTACTAAAATACAAAAACTAGCTGGGTGTGGTGGTGTGCGCCTGTAATCCCAGCTGCTCCAAGGGCTGAGGCAGGAGAATCACTTGAGCCTGGGAAGCGGAAGCTGCAGTGAGCTAAGATCGGGCCACCACACTCCAGACTCTGTCTCCCCCCCCCCAAAAAAAAGTGAACCAGATGAGTTCCAAATGTAAAGCCATCTCTTTTGGGGAAAAGACTTTTTTTCTTTTTTTTGGTTGCCCTGGCTTAACCTTTTTCTGAAGTGTCTTAACTAAGTGATAGAAGCTTGAATGTGATCATTAGCCTAAATACAGCCACATAATTCAGAAGTCAGTATTCTTTTTTCTTTTCTTTTCTTTTTTTTTTTTTTGAGGCGGAGTCTCGCTCTGTCGCCCGGTCTGGAGTGCAGTGGCCAGATCTCAGCTCACTGCAAGCTCCGCCTCCCGGGTTCACGCCATTCTCCTGCCTCAGCCTCCCGAGTAGCTGGGACTACAGGCGCCCGCCACCTTGCCC
>NW_016804422.1:1586570-1598430 GCF_001698545.2 Rhinopithecus bieti
CACCCACCCACCCAGCAGCTAATCCCAACAACATGGAAATGATTACCCTGTACCGCATTCTAGTTCAGATATGGGGGGGAGGGTGAATGCAGCCTACTGAGGAGGCCAGAGGGAGGACTCAGGCCGCGTTTCCTTGGCCCTGACGAGCTTTGGGCTCCACTTCAGGAGGCTGGGGCAGAGCTTCCAGGACTCTGCCCTGTTAGAAAACCCGCACAAGGGCGGTGCCGCTTTGGAGACAGGGAGGAGGGAGACCGGAAGCCCAGATCCCTCTGGCTGTCCCCAGCACTGCCGGTAACATGGCACAGGAGAGGAGGGCTGTTTGTGCACCGGCAGCTGCTGCCGCCGCCCACCAACCTATGCCGAACCCCACATCCTAATTGAGGAGCCTTTGAGAAAGAAAACGGAGCCCTCCAGGGCCCCAAACCTCGGAAGGGTAACCTGGACCGCTGCCGCCTGGTTGCCTGGGCCAGACAAGACATGCCCGCGGCTCCTCCCGGCTTGGGTGGAGCCTGCGTCCCGCTCGGGCGCACCCTTCAGCCTTTTCCCGGCTGAAGGAGGGGCCGAGCCCTCCGGATAGGGCGGGGGCCGGATGAGGCGGGACCCTCGGGCCCGAAAAACTGCTTGCGCCACGTGACCTGCCGCTGGCCAGTTAAAAGGAGGCACCTCCTGGCCCCTCTCCACCGTGCTTGTTCGGGGCACTCGTAGTTCCTCGGACAGTTGCGCCATGTGTGCTGCTGGGCTAGCGGCGGCAGCGGCCCAGTCGGTGTACGCCTTCTCGGCGCGCCCGCTGGCCGGCGGGGAGTCTGTGAGCCTGGGCTCCCTGCGGGGCAAGGTGCTACTTATCGAGAATGTGGCGTCCCTCTGAGGCACCACGGTCCGGGACTACACCCAGATGAACGAGCTGCAGCGGCGCCTTGGGCCCCGGGGCCTGGTGGTGCTCGGCTTCCCGTGCAACCAGTTTGGGCATCAGGTGCGCCGGGCGGGGCGTGGTGGCTGGGGACGCCGGCGGGGTGCTGGGGGGTGCCATAGACTCTATGCGCGGAGAGTCTGGCTACCCTCTCGCTTGCCTTGTGCTCGTAGCTGCTGGAATTCTTGTCCGCCCTGGGATTGCGCATGGAGGGCAAAATCCCGGTGACTCATAGAAAAACTCCCTTGTTAGTGGTTAGAACGTTTCCCTCCCCCTCTTGACCCCGGGTCCCAGCTGCCCTTCTCTCCCGTAGGAGAACACCAAGAACGAAGAGATTCTGAATTCCCTCAAGTACGTCCGACCTGGTGGTGGGTTCGAGCCCAACTTCATGCTCTTCGAGAAGTGCGAGGTGAACGGTGGGGGGGCGCACCCTCTCTTCGCCTTCCTGCGGGAGGCCCTGCCAGTCCCCAGCGACGATGCCACTACGCTCATGACCGACCCCAAGTTCATCACCTGGTCTCCGGTGTGCCGCAACGATGTTGCCTGGAACTTCGAAAAGTTCTTGGTGGGCCCTGACGGTGTGCCCGTACGCAGGTACAGCCGCCGCTTCCAGACCATTGACATCGAGCCTGACATCGAAGCCCTGCTGTCTCAAGGTCCCAGCAGTGCCTAGGGCCCCCTTCCTACCCCGGCTGCTTGGCAGTTGCAGCGCTGCTCTCTGGGGGGTTTTCATCTATGAGGGTGTTTCCTCTAAACCTACAAGGAGGAACACCTGATAATACAGAAAATACCCCCTCAAGATGGGCGCTCGTCCTGTCCATCCCAGTCTCTGCCAGACCAAGGTGAATTTCCCCACTAATAAAGTGCCCGTTGTCAGCCGAACTGTGTGTATGTCCTGTGTCATTTGGGGGATACTTTTTTTCATCTCATTGTCATAGTGGTGGGAACTTAACCCTCCTCCCCTTATCCTAGCCAAGTCTGAACTTCTGTCCTTTTGTCTGCAGTGTGTAGGGTCCACTATTTCCTTTGTGGGAAGTCTGGCTCTTGGCCTGAATTTCTGCCTTCACCAGAACATGCAAAGGGCCATCCCAAGACCCAATTAAAACAAAGTCCGTACTTAAAAAGGAAGACACAAGGCAAGGGTTGACTGCGTAACTCTAATAGACTTACGACTACTTGCTGCCCACTGAAATGACTGTCACAAAATAACATGAGTCCCCACTCACATTCAGAGTCTATGGCC
Source organism: Rhinopithecus bieti (assembly GCF_001698545.2). Classification (NCBI taxonomy): domain Eukaryota; kingdom Metazoa; phylum Chordata; class Mammalia; order Primates; family Cercopithecidae; genus Rhinopithecus; species Rhinopithecus bieti. The sequence goes on from NW_016804422.1 coordinate 1,588,721, forward strand.
TCTCCAATTGTTAGGCCCACAGAAGCCCATTTTACACAGTTGGAAGCTCATGGAATGTTACAAATTCTGTTACTTGGCTAGATCTTTCCATGTTGCTACCAAGTGCTTGTATCTGCTGTGATGCTGATCTTACAAGTTTCTGCCTCATGTATTTAAGAGTGAGAAAACTACAATTTAACTGGCCCTTCTGACTATGCCCTGCCCAACACTTACTTGCAATCTCACATTCAGGCCCAGGATAAGGGCTTGTCTTTGAAGCCAGCTGCTGCTTTTCAGGCACCACTCAGGTCCAGCTTCTCCATCTGTTGACCCTGCTGCCAATCTTTCAAGACGGATTTGAAGCCATTTCCTAACGCAGTGCGGGGGACTGCAGGGCCTGGGTGTAGCTTCTGCTTGTGCAAACAGGTGCCCAGAGACATGGCAGTGCTGTTCTGAAGTCCCAGCATTTGTGTTCAAATTGATGACTAAAGGCCCTTACGTCTGAGCCAACTCTCAAGGACTTTTCCTCTTGCTCTAAGCAGTGATCTTTGCTGCTGCTCTCCCACTTTGTCTGCCCTTAGGTCACTAAGGATTGTAGGGCCTTCTGGACCTGCTCTGGCTCCATCCTCAGAACTCCTAGACAGGGCCACCTCCCTCTGGTTCTGTCCACCCCAGCCTTTGAGTCCCCTTTGAGGTGACCCAGGCAGAACTATCAGCTTCCCCTTTGGACCTCACTCTACCTGTGTTTTCCTTGGAACTTTCAGGAGTCTCATGCTCTGTTGCCCAGGCTGGGGTGCAGTGGCGTGATCTCAGTTCACTGCAGCCTCCCCAATGGCTGGGATTACAAGTGCCTGCCACCATACCTGGCTACTTTTTATATTTTTAGAAGAGACAGGGTTTCGCCATGTTGACCAGGCTGGTCTTGAACTCCTGACCTCAGGTGATCTGCCCGCCTAGGCCTCCCAAAGTGCTAGGATTACAAGCATGAGCCACTGAGCCCTGCCAGAGTGGAATGTTTTTATATTAGTAGACCAATATTTGTGATGAATATCATATGCCGGGCCCTGGGGACCCTGAGATGGCCAGCCCCAGTACTCCTCTTAGACTGTTAACCTCTGGGGAAGAAGATTAGTCATTCACAAATGCAATCAAGACTCCTGAGTGGCCAGTCATGGTGGCTCATGCCTATGATCCCAGCACTTTATAATCCCAAGTAATCCGAGGTGGGCAAATCACTTGAGGCTAGGAGTTGGAGACCAGCCTGACCAAAAACATGGTGAAACGCCCGTCTCTACTAAAAATACAAAAATTAGCCAGGTGTGGTGTCGGGCGCCTGTAATTCCAGCTACTTGGGTGGCTGAGGCAGGGAGAATTGCCTGAACCTTGGAGGCAGAGGTTGCAGTGAGCCGAGATCACGCCATTGCACTTCAGCCTGGGCAACAGAGCGAGACTCTTTTTCAAAAACAAAATTCCACTCAAATGGGACCAAGGCTCTTTGACATTTGTAGACTTCAAATCTGACTCCTGGAATGGAGAGTAGCAACCTGTAAATCTGGGTAGAACCAGATTACCTGTGACCCCTAATGTCCTACATGTCTCTTCCCCAAAAGCACTTTGCTCCCTTATTCTTTCATAATCCAGTCCTGTGCCATGTGCTCTGCCAGGTGCCTGAAGAAGTCAGAAGGACAGTATATAATTATCAAAAAAGCATGTTTTGTGCTTTGAGAATAGGAAAAAAAGACAAAAAAACTGTGTACCTTACACTGGTTAAAAAAAAAAAAAGAATAAATAAGAGGACCAGGCCCAGTAGGGAGGATCATGCATGCCTCCTGGAAAAAGTGACAGTGAGGTCAGGTGCAGTGGCTCACACCTGTGATCACAGCACTTTGGGAGGTCGAGGTGGGTGGATGGCTTGATGGCTTGAGGTCAGGAGTTCGAGACGAGCCTGGCCAACATGGTGAAACCACGTCTCTATTAAAAATATGAAAATTAGGCTGGCTGCAGTGGCTCACTCCTGTAATCCCAGCACTTCGGGAGGTCGAGGCAGGCGGATCACGAGGTCTGGAGATCGAGACCATCCTGGCTAACATGGTGAAACCCTGTCTCTACTAAAAATACAAAAAATTAGCTGGGCGTGGTGGCAGACACCTGTAGTTCCAGCTACTCGGGAGGCTGAGGCAGGAGAATGGTGTGAAACTGGGAGGCAGAGCTTGCAGTGAGCCGAGATTGTGTCACTGCACTCCAGCCTGGACAACAATGGGAGATTCCCTCTCAAAAAAAAAAAAAAGTGACTGGGCGTGGTGGCTCACGCCTGTAATCCCAGCACTTTGGGAGGCCTAGGTGGGCAGATCACAAGGTCAGGAGGTCCAGACCATCGTGGCTAACACAGTGAAACCCCATCTCCACTAAAAATACAAAAAATTAGCCGGGCGAGGTGGCGGGCGCCTGTAGTCCCAGATACTCAGGAGGCTGAGGCAGGAGAATGGTGTGAACCTGGGAGGCGCAGATTGCAGTGAGCTGGAGCTTGCAGTGAGCCGAGATTGCGCCACTGCACTCCACCCTGGGCAACAGAGCGAGACTCTCTCTCAGAAAAAAAAAAAAAAGTGAGACTGAAAAGAGGTCAAGAAGCTGTTGGTTAAGGAATAAGCTGATAGCGGGTGGGCAGGCAGGGAGTATAGTGTGTGAGGTCCTGAGATGGGAAGGTGGCATTATTGACTGAATTGGCACCAGGAGGAACAGGTTTTGGGGATAGGTGGATGTTTTCAGATTCAGATGTGTTGCATTAGACATCCAGACAGAGGTATATGGGGCAGGCAGTTACATGAGGCACAGAAGAAGAGAATGTTTAAAGGCAATGGTCTAGCCACGGGAGCAGTAGCCACTGGAGAAGATGAGGTCACGTGGGATAAGTGGCATGAAAAAGATTAGGGGACCTGGGCCTGAGGTGTATAGGTGCACAATCCTTCCAGATTAGATGGCAGAGAGAAATAGCTGGGGAGGAACAAGGTTGGAGCAAGGGGCCAAGGGAAGGGACAGTTCCTAAAGAATAGTTAAGGCCGGGCGCGGTGGCTCAAGCCTGTAATCCCAGCACTTTGGGAGGCCGAGACGGGCGGATCACGAGGTCAGGAGATCGAGACCATCTTGGCTAACACGGTGAAACCTCGTCTCTACTAAAAAATACAAAACTAGCCGGGTGAGGTGGCGGGCGCCTGTAGTCCCAGCTACTCGGGAGGCTGAGGCAGGAGTATGGTGTAAACCCGGGAGGCGGAGCTTGCAGTGAGCTGAGATCTGGCCATTGCACTCCAGTCCGGGCGACAGAGCGAGACTCCGCCTCAAAAAAAAAAATTAAAAAAAAAAAAAAAAAAAAAAAAGAAACCCATGTGTCTAGGAGGTACCAGGTCCTATTCTAGGAGATGAATATACAGTGCCCAGGAGTCACCCAGGTACTTGTGAAAATGTATGTTCCACGGCCCACCTCCAGAGATGCTGAAGTGGAAAGTCTAGGGACCTAAGGTCCTACTCAGTGTTCTACCAGTTGGACCTGTGAGAAGAGACATCCCACTTCAACTCTCCCCTTTCCCGTACAGCCACACTCTCAGGTTAGGCTACAGGATGGGCACCCAGAACTTTCCAACAGACTCTAACTTCTCTCCAGGATGCTTGGTGATTCACCCCTCCTTGTCCCGTGCCACCCTGACCCCCTCAGTTTATGCCTTGGGCTACCAGTGAAGGGAACTTTTTTGGTTTCCCCTGAAATTACTCAGCTTCAGTAAAGGGAACTTCTGAACTCCCAGTATGCCTGATCCTGGCTGGGGAACATTCCTCCTCAGACTTTAAGCTGTATGCCTCCTCTCTCAACTAGAAGTCGTTTCTTTTGTTTTTTTTTTTTTTGTTTTTTTTTTTTTGAGAGGGAGTCTCGCTCTGTTGCCCGGGTTGGAATGCAGTGGCGCAATCTCAGCTCACTCCAACCTCTGTCTCTCGGGTTCAAGCGATTCTCCTGCCTCAGCCTCCTGAGTACCTGGGACTACAGGCGCCCGCCACAACACCCAGCTAATTTTTTTGTATTTTTAGTAGAGGCAGGGTTTTACCATGTTGGCCAGGCTGGTCTTGAACTCCCGATTTCAAATGATCCACCCACCTGGGCCTCCAAAAGTGCTGGGATTACAGGTGTGAGCAACCGTCCCTGGCCAGTCCTTTCTAACTCTCTCTTCTCCAGGCAGTTTCAGAGTAAAGCCAGTTAGGACTTCACTATCTTCCCCTAACACACACAGACACACTCTCACACATACACATTCTTTTCATTCAACCATGCAACTGCTACTGCTCTGACGGGTACCCACCCCACCCCATTGTGAATCAGCAGCTCAAATGAACAAGTAAAAGCCCAGAAATCACATTCAGCCTGTGAAGTCCTGGCTTTAAAAGCAGAAATGGCTACAGAGCATTGTTTGCACAGAAAACACATACAGCATTTAGGTCACTGACCTAGGTTCAGAAACTTCCATTTCAGCAGTTCTTGCAGAATGGCTGCTTTTGGGTTTTTTTCAAACATTAAATCTGATAAAATTAGGTCAGGCATTTCTTGCACAATTAGCAGTTGATCAAATGACTTCCTTATTCTGACTCAATGTAGTCCTATAAACAACATTTAAAACAAGTTTATTTTCAGGCTCAGTGCAGTGGCTCACACCTATAATCCAAGCACTTTGAGAGGCTAAGGTGGGCAGATTGTTTGAGCTCAGGAGTTTGAGAACAGCCTGGGCAACATGGCGAAACACTGTTTCTACAAAAAAAATACTGGCTAGTCACGGTGGCTCATGCTTGTAATCCCAGCACTTTGGGAGGCAAAGGCGGGTGTATCACGAGGTCAGGAGTCCAGCCAATATGGTGAAACCCCGTCTCTACTAAAAATACAAAAATTAGCTGGGCCTGGTGGTGCGTGCCTATAGTCCCAGCTGCTCCGGAGGCTGAGGCAGGAGAATTGCTTGAACCCGAGAGGTGGAGGTTGCAGTGAGCTGAGATTGCGCCACTGCACTCCAGCCTGGGTGATAGAGCAAGACTCTGTCTCAAAAAAAAAAAAAAAAAAAGAGCCAAGGTTGGTGGCACATGACTGTGGTCCCAGTTACTTGGCAGCTGAGGTCAGAGGATTGCTTAAGCCCAGGAGGTCAAGGCTGCAGTGAACCATGATTGCACCACTGTACTCCAGCCAGGGAGACAGAGTGAGACCCTGTCTCAAAATAAATAACACAAGTTTATTTTCAGAAAAGCATTCCTGGCCTGGTAAGTCTAATAAATCTCTTACATTTTAACTTTTCGATAAGAGTAAAAAGCACTAGCTAAAGATTTCCCCAAGGGGCTAGGCATGGTTGCATGCACCTGTAGTCCCATCTACTCAGGAGGTTGAGGTGGGGGAATCACTTGAGCCCAGAGGGTCAAGGCTGCAGTAAACTGAGATTGTGCCACTTCACACCAGTCTGTGAGACTCCAGCCTGGGCTGTCTCAAAACAAACAAACAAACAAAAACCCCCCAAAAAACCCAACCTGGCCAACAAGGTGAAACCTTGTCTCTACGAAAAAATACAAAAATTAGCCGAGTGTGAGGCAGGCGGATCATTTGAGGTCAGGAGTTTGAGACCAGCCTGGCCAACATAGTCAAACCCCATCTCTACTAAGAATACAAAAATTAGCTGGGCATGTTGGTGTGCTCCTGTAATCCCAGCTACTTGGGAGGCTGAGGTAGGAGAATTGTTTGAACCTGGGAGATGGAGGTTGCAGAAGCCAAGATTATGCCACTGCACTCCAGCCTAGGCAACAGAGTGAGACTCCATCTAAAAAACAAAAACAAAATTAGCCGGGCATGGTGGCATGTGCCTGTAGTCCCAGCTACTTGGGAGGCTGAGGTGGGTGAATTGCTTGAACCCAGGAGGCGGGGGTTGCAGTGAGCTGAGATAGTGCCACTGCCCTCCAACCTGGGCGACAGAGAGAGACCCTGTCTCAAAAAACAAAAAAACAAAGCAAAACAAGAAAATTTCCCAAGAAAACACAGTATGGGTTTATAGAGAGCAGGCCATGATCCCTGTCAGAGTACTCTGAATTGACATGTTTTTGTTACTGTACTCATCAAGTAAGGGGAAGAGTATGCATTCACACACAGGTGTGACACACCTGGGCGGGCACTAAAATAAAGCCCAGCTCCAGCCAGCCACAGAAATTAATGGGTATCTGCCTCACATCAGACACTGACTGATTGGGAGCTGAGGGGGAAAAATGTCAGAAGTCCTTGTACAAGGAATGAGGTCTCATAGGACTTGGCCCTGAAGTGGTGTAATTCTCACTGCCTCTCAGTGAGGCTATGTACAGAGACATTGCTGATCTCTACTCAACAGTCATTCCCAAGTCTTTCCTCCTGGCTGGCTGGCAGAATCTATTTTCCTGCTGTCAAGATAGGGGCAGGTGACCTAATTGGCTACAAAGAGATGCAGAGGCTCCTGGGAAAGCCCCCATGATCCCGGGGAACAGGAGAAGGGAATGTTCCTCTCTCCCTTCTCGCTGGTGAGTGTTCTTGAGGGTACCCAGAGTTCTGGGAGCAAGGCAACCACGTTGGAGCTTTGAAGGCAAAGAACTAGAAGGCCCCAGAGAAACAAACTGATGTCTTTCAGCTTTGACCTTCTCAAGAACTCAACTCCAGACGTGTCATGTGAAAAAACAAGAACCACCAAATGGGTGGACCAATTGCTGCTGGGGATTCTGTTAGTTGTATCTAGAAGCATTGAGACTGACATGACATGACAGTGGTGTGTTGGGCAGGGGTACTAGGCAACTTGTTGCCCCTAACTGGCCAGCAGAATATTTTCCTAGCCAGCTTACCTGTTGTAAAGGTAAGGCCAGGTGACCAGATCTTGGCTGTGAAGAGACACGGAGGCTCCTGGGAGACCCACTCTTAGTGCCCCTCCCAGTCCCAGTGTAGTTGTGGCCCTCGAGACCAGTAGAGGAGACCATAAAGCAAGCCCACTTGATCCAAATTCCTAGAGCTCTAGCAGCATTCAGGAGCACGTGTAGCTTACCCTCAGTGGTGACCTACAGTTCTGAAGACCACCTGGTTTCATGGGAGGCAAGTGAAGGGAATCTAAATCTCCCTGCAGCAGAATACCCCAGTCACCTTTGTCCCCAGCATGTGACTGTGTGTGTATGCATGTACCTGTGTGTGAATCTAAAGTCCTGGTTTCAGGCCGGGTGCAGTGGCTCACGCCTGTAATCCCAGCACTTTGGGAAGTTGAGGCGGGTGGATTACCTGAGGTAAGGAGTTCAAGACCAGCTTGGCCAACATCCAACATGGCAAAACCACGTATCTTTTTCTTTTTTTTTCTTTTTTGGAGTTTTGCTCTTGTTATGCAGGCTGGAGTGCATTGGCGTGATCTCAGCTCACTGCAACCTCCGCCTCCTGGGTTCAAGTGATTCTCCTGCCTCAGGTTCCTGAGTAGCTGGGATTACAGGCATCTCCCACCATGCCTGGCTAATTTTTTGTATTTTTAGTAGAGATGGAATTTCACCATGTTGGCCAGGCTGGTCTTAAACTCCTGACCTCGGGTGATCCAACCGCCTTGCCCTCCCAAAGTTAATAGGGTTACAGGTGTGAGCCACCACGCCTGGCCCAGTGAAACCACATCTCTACAAAAAATACAAAAAAAAATTAGCTGTGTGTGGTGGCACGTGACTGTACTCCCAACTACTGGGGAGGCCGAGGCATGAGAATTGCTTGAACCCAGGAAGTGGAGGTTGCAGTGAGCCAAGATCACGCCACCGCACTCCAACCTGGGAGACAAAGTGAGACTCTGTCACACACACACATAAAATAGTAATAAAAAAAAGTCGGCTGCGTGGGGTGGCTCACACCTGTAATCCCAGCACTTTGGGAGGCCGAGGCAGGCAGATCATGAGGTCAGGAGATCGAGACCATCTTGGCTAACACGGTGAAACCCCATCTCTACTAAAAATAAAAATAAAAAAAATTAGCGGGGCGTGGTGGTGGGCACCTGTAGTCCCAGCTACTCAGGAGACTGAGGCAGGCAGGAGAATGGTGTGATCCCAGGAGGCAGAGCTTGCAGTGAGCCGAGATTGCGCCACTGCACTCCAGCCTGGGCGACAGAGCAAGACTGTGTCTCAAAAATAAATAAATAAATAAAAATAAGAAGTAAAGTCCTGGTCTCCTGAGCATCCTTTGTGGATGTCATCACACACCCCCAAAGGCCAAAGGGAATATTAAATATGCCTTTGCTTTCTACACTAGTTGCTTTTCTTCCCAGAGAAGTATCTGCAAGCATGACCCTTCATGTTCTTGTGACACTTTTTTTTTTTTTGAGACAGAGTTTTACTCTGTCACCCAGGCTGGAGTGCAGTGGCGCGATATCGGCTCACTGCAAGCTCTGCCTCCCGAGTTCACACCATTCTCCTGCCTCAGCTTCCCAAGTAGCTGGTACTACAGGTGCCTGCCACCACGCCCGGCTAATCTTTTTGTATTTTTAGTAGAGACAGGGTTTCACCATGTTAGCCAGGATGGTCTTCATCTTCTGACCTCATGATCTGTCCACCTCGGCCTCCCAAAGTCTGGGATTCCAGGCGTGAGCTACTGCACCCGGCCCTTGTGACACCTTTGTCACACAGCAGACAACACTGTATTACATATGTAACCATCCTCCATCCCTAACCACACTGTGAACCCCTGGAGGGTAGGGACCATGAGCACATAATACTCAAGTACTATTAGTCCAGTGAAGAAATGACTAATAGCTGGATAATTCTTTCTTTCATTTATGCAAGAAATGCCTACTGAGAATTTGCACTGTGGAAAGGGCAAAGGATACACGCAAGTTAACATTAAATACTGGTTCATGGTTAAGACAGCGATGGTAATAGAATTACAGGAGGAAGACAAGACACTGGCGGCACCTGGGCCCAGGCTGCCACACCCTCTGCCCAAAGAGGGCTGGCCATCAACACAAGTGGCATAACCAGAATGGAATCTGTCCATTGGCACAACTCCCCTGTATAAAAAAAGTGATCCCACTTCCTCTCTGTGAGACTTGTTCGTTTTTTTTGCCTCTATTATCTTCCGCAATAACCTAATCCTTATATAACAGAGGTAGAAATCACTGAGAAGACATTTAATTCTTCTAAAGCATACTTCTAGAGTCTTTTTCTTTTCACAGTCCCCTGGGCGGGTTAAGGAGGCACAGGGGAGAAGGAACCAAAAATATTTCTCCCCTGCTGCCACCTCCAATGAAAGTATGTCTAATACTTGTGAATACTGCCATGTGTGCTCTGTTAGTGCTGGTCAAGTGTGGACCAAGAATAACTTGGGAGAGCCAAGTCCTGTCATGTGTAAAGAAAACTGTGGTAGCAGCTAAGACAAAAACTTTATGATTTGGAATAAAATAAAGCTTAAAGGCCAGGGGTGGTGGTTCAAGCCTGTAATCCCAACACTTTGGGAGGCCGAGGCGGGTGGATCACCTGACGTCAGGAGTTCAGGAACAGCCTGGCCAACATGGTGAAACCCCGTTTCTACTAAAAATACAAAAATCAGCCAGGCGCAGTAGTGGGTGCCTGTAATACCAGCTACTAGGGAGGCTGAGGCAGGAGAATCCCTTGAACCCAGGAGGTAGAGGTGGCAGTGAGCCGAGATCGCACCACTGCATTCCAGGCTGGGCGACAGAGTAAGATCTTGTCTCAAAAAA
>NW_016804422.1:1601854-1606668 GCF_001698545.2 Rhinopithecus bieti
AAGTGATTCTCCTACCTCAGCCTCCTGAGTAGCTGGGATTACAGGTGCCCACCACCATGCCCAGCTAATTTTTGCATTTTTAGTAAAGACAGGGTTTCACCACATTGGCCAGGCTGGTCTCGAACTCCTGACTTCAGGTGATCCGCCTGCCTCGGCCTTCCAAAGCCAAAGTGCTGGGATTACAGGCCTGAGCCACCGTGCCCAGCCCCAACTTTCTTTTTCCATAAATAACAGGACTAAAGGTAGTGTTTCTTTTTTGATAACATTTGTAAGAGTTTCAGCTGGGCACGGTGGCGCACACCTTTAATCCCAACACTTTGGGAGGCTGAGGCTGGTGGATCATGAGGTCAGGAGTTTGAGACCAGCCTGCCCAAGATGGTGAAACCCTCTCTCTACTAAAAATACAAAAATTAGCCAGGCGTAGTGGTGCATGCCTGTAATTCTAGCTACTCAGGAGGCTGAAGCAGGAGAATCACTTGATCCAGGGAGGCAGAGGTTGCAGTGAGCTGGGATTGCCCCACTGCACTCCAGCCTGGGGGACTGAGCGAGACTCTGTCTCAGAAAAAACAACAAAACGAAACAAAACAAAACAGAATAGTTTCAAAGAACTTTCATAGAAGGGGATTTGTTAGGGTTGGCTCTGCAGATGTAGAATCATCATGTGGTGGTAACTCTTATCTACAGGCGATTAATTGCTGTGTGGTTATTTGAGGCAGTTTTAATTTCACATTTACTTTCCCCTACTAATCTACCCAACTGCCAAGAGGCCTTTCTTATCAGATGGTGTGTGATGGATGTCCCAGGGAGTGCAAATTAATTTCAGTTGGCCAAACACAATATAAAAATAGTAAATCTGTTCAAATGACCTACCATATTTTCACTGGGCCAGTTCCCCTTCCTTCACCCCTGATACAAAACATAGCTCATCTTTTCAATAGGAATAGGGTAGAAAAATAAGAATAATAAAATAAAATAGACATGGCTCATCTGTTTCTCCTCTTCTCCCTCACAGCCACCTCCATAGTGAGAGGGTCCTAATGGTTCTGTGTCTGAGTTACACCATCGTGGGCGTGAAGCACCCTGTCATTTTGTCTCTGCTCCAAAACTTCCTACAATGCCTGCCTGCCTTTTAAGGCGGGATATATGGTGTGTCCGGCCTCCTTTCTAGCTTTAGAATCCCTTAGGTTGTAGTAGTGTTGGAGTGCCTGGCTCAACTGGCCTAATCCCCACTCTCTGATCCTGTCCTGCCTGTTCCAGAAATTCTCTTCTGGTCCCTTGAGTCTCCCCTCCTGTAACATGCATCCTCATCTTTATTCTGCCAGCATTTTTTTTCAATACCACACTCAAATGTTACTCAAGTCAAAGGTTTCCTAGGAGAGCGGGGGTTGTGCCTGGCGTTCTAAAGCCTTTGGTTCACACCCTTTTGTTTTTTTTTTTAGAGGGGGTCTCGCTCTGTCGCCCAAGCTGGAGTACAGTGGCGCAATCTTGGCTCACTGCAACCCCCGCCTCCTGCGTTCAAGCAATTCTTCTGCCTCAGCCTCCCGAGTAGCTGAGACTATAGACATGCGCCACCACGCCTGTCTAATTTTTGTTTTGTATTTTTGGTAGAGACAGGGTTTCACCATATTAGCCATGCTGGTCTCGAACTCCTAACCTCGTTATCTGCCCGCCTTGGCCTCTCAAAGTCCTGGGATTACAAGCACGAACTACCGTGCCAGGCGCCCAGCACTTTTTTTTTTTTTTTGAGACGACATTTCGGTCTCCACATTGGTCAGGCTGGTCTCGAACTCCCGACCTCAAGTGATCCGCCTGCCTCGGCCTCCCAAAGTGCTGGGATTATAGGCGTGAGCCACCGCGTCTGGCCGGTTCACACCCCTTATTTGTATTTACATTTTTTTTGAGACAGGGTCTCACTTTGCCGTCCAGTCTCGAGAGAAGTGGCACCATCTTGACTCACTGCAACTTCGACCTCCTGCGCTCAAGGGATCCTCCTACCTCAGCCTCCCGAGTACTTGGGACCACAGATGCGCGCCACCTCCCGGCTAATTTTTGTAGAGACAAGATTTCGCCATGTTGCCGTGGCTGGTCTCTAACTCCTGGGCTAAAGCTATCCTCCCGCCTCAGCCTTCCAAAGTGCTGGGACGACAGGCTTGAACCACCGCACCTGGCCTGGTTCACACCCTTTAATTGCACTTACCACATACTGCTAGGCATTGAGGTTATTTCTGAAACATCTCTACTCTTCCACTAGATTCTATGAGGGCAGGAACTAGGTCTTATTTTACTCTGAGGACAAGAACTGTTAGACAAGTGTATGGAGACTCATCTAGGCCTGACTTCCTCTTTCCTCTGGGTTTATTTCTCCCTCCAGGAGGAGGGTTGTGTGTCTGTGTGAGCGGGGCGACTGGAAAACACAGTGTTCAGGACGTTGTGTCTTTTTTTTTTTCTTTTTTTTGAGACCGAGTCTCGCTCTGTCGCCCAGGCTGGAGTGCAGTGGCCAGATCGCGGCTCACTGTAAGCTCCGCCTCCCGGGTTTACGCCATTCTCCTGCCTCAGCCTCCCGAGTAGCTGGGACTACAGGCGCTCGCCACTACGCCCGGCTAGTTTTTTGTATTTTTGTAGTAGAGACGGGGTTTCACTGTGTTAGCCAGGATGGTCTCGATCTCCTGACCTCGTGATCCGCCCGTCTCGGCCTCCCAGTGCTGGGATTACAGGCTTGAGCCACCGCGCCCGGCCATCAGGACGTTGTATCTTGTTCCAGGAACTAAGTACATGCCTGGGTAACTAATGTGGAGTACCTCTCCTTCCCCTGTTGCTATCGCCCCTCTGTGGCTGCTTGGCAAGTAGCTCAGTATGAAGAGCTGACGGTATTCTCCGGTGGGCCAGGTGGCTCTGGCGTCCAGATTGTTTAAGGCGACTGTTAATGACTACAGCACACCGTTCAGTCTTGGTCCCAAGGCGCTGATGCACGTGCGGTACTTCCCGAAATCCGTGCAGGGCCGCTGGAGCAGGAGCCAGGATCCCACGTTTGGGCAGCTGACTCGCCTAAGGCCTCCAGCTGAAAGCGGAATGGCAGGGGTGAGAATGAACAGACCTAACTATGGGGCTTCTCGCACCTGGCCTGCATTTATTTAGGACCAGGATAACCTCGAAGGCCGGGCTGGGGTGCCCAATGGGTCGTGGGCTTGCTGTCTGACTCCCTGAGATCGGCGGGCTGAACAGAGCTTCCGAGTGTAGCGCCATCCTGAGCAGAGGAAGGGGCGCCCGACGGCCGCGTAGCGGGCGACAGGGCGGGAGGAAGTAGCAGCTGCTGCTCCCCGCTCACCCCTCTCGCATCTGCCTTTTCGCTCCACTGTTTGCGGGTGAGCAAGGTGGCGCGAGACGGGAGGGGATAAAAGACAGCGGCTGCAGGAGCCGAAGGCCGCGGCACGAGGTGGGGCAGGGGCGGGCACACGAGCGTGCGTGCGTGGGCGCGGTCTATAGCACGCCGCGCGCGGGGCGGATGTCCGGGCCGGCTGGGCCGGGGCCGCGGACGAGATGGCGGAAGATGGAGGCCGCCGTGAGCGACCGGATGCAGAGACTCAGAAGTCGGAGCTTGGAGCCTTAATGAGGACCACACTCCAACGCGGGGCGCAGTGGTGAGCACCCGGCTCGCTCTTCCTCTGTGCAGAACCAGGGTCCGAGTGTCTGGTTCTTAGGCCAGCCCCCTTTTTCTCGGCTACAGTAGGGGGTGGGCGGGGATGGTATGTAGTGACCCTGGAAGAGTAGCCTGACACCTGCCCCTCGGGAGAACTCCAGGATCAGCTCATGGAAAGAGCAGGCGGGGCCTGAGGGTCGCCTCGGCTCATTTGGAGCCCCAGTGGGTGGGCCCGGCGGGGGCCAGGGGGATGGATGTGGAGAAGGGGAATGTTGGCGGGGACCCTGAGGGTGGGGAGAGCCCTTTACCATGAGGACTCGCCGTGTGACCTTGGGCGAAGGTGTCACAGACCTGGATTCCTCACTGTTAAAACCAGGATAGCAATATTTGGCTCTCCGCCCTCAGTGGGTTGAGGCGAAAATCAGAAGTACTTTGTAACTTGTAAACTGCCAACAGATGTCAAGGTCAGAAGCTGAACAAATGTCTGAGAGCCCCAGATTATTTTGGTAGCAAGTGTCAAAAATATTTGTGGCAGCAGTATCTCGGAGTGGGAGAGGGGGATAGCCTAGGTCCTGGAGCTAGATAGAAGATGAAGAGTCCAGAATTTAGAAGACCCAGGCTGAGTTATTAGGCATCTTAACAGATTGTTTGGTAAAGGGGACAATACCTTGTACTACTGGAGAGATTCCTGGGTGGTATTATTGTGTAGGAGTAGAAAAACTAAGGCTAGATTTTGCATTTAGTATGATTGAGTGTTACCCATCTTGTTTTTTTGTTTGTTTGTTTTTTTGAGACAGAGTTTCACTCTTGTTGCCCAAGCTGGAGTGCAGTGGGGCGATCTCGGCTCACGGCAACTTCCGCCTCCCGGGTTCAAGCGATTCTCCTGCCTCAGCCTCCCGAGTAGCTGGGATTACAGGCTCACGCCACCATGCCCAGATAATTTTTTGTAATTTTAGTAGAGACCGGGTTTCACCATGCTGGGCAGGCTGGTCTTGAACTCCTGACCTTGTGATCCAGCCGCCTCTGCCTCCCATTACAGGTGGGAGCCACCGTGCCCGGCCGGAGTGTTACCCATCTTTAAGAAACCATTGTGGGCCGGGCGCGGTGGCTCAAGCCTGTAATCCCAGCACTTTGGGAGGCCGAGACGGGCGGATCACGAGGTCAGGAGATCGAGACC
>NW_016804422.1:1607624-1615865 GCF_001698545.2 Rhinopithecus bieti
TTTTTTTTGAGGAATTTCGCTCTTGTTGCCCAGGCTGGAGTGCAATGGCATGATCTCGGCTCACAGCAACCTCCACCTCCTGGGTTCAAGTGATTCTCCTGCCTCAGCCTCCCCAGTAGCTAGGATTACAGGCATGCGCCACCATGCCCGGCTAATTTTTTTTTGTATTTTTAGTAGAGACAGGGTTTCTCCGTTTTGGTCAGGCTTGTCTCGAACTCCCGACCTCAAGTGATTCACCTGCCTTGGCCTCCCAAAGTGCTGGGATTACAGGCGGGAGCTACCATGCCCGGCCTAGCAGAGGTACTTCTCAAGTTAACGTGTATAGGGCTCATAAAGAATACTCAGCAGAAGCAGAGGAAGTTTAAGATAGACTAAAATCATACAGTAAAATTGTACGGAAGGTATTGCCCAAGGGATTTGGAAGAAAAATAACATTTTCAAGACAGATGTGTTTATGGATCCTTGTGACCTCTGGGAAGTTGCCTGACCTCCTCTCACATTTGTTGGTTATACAATTTTAAGGATGCACCAATATAATTGTTCATGCTTTGTTGCTCCACAGAGATTCTGTTTTAATTGTAAAACAGCATAGTGATACTTTTTTTTTTTGAGACGGAGTCTCGCTGTGTTGCCAGGCTGGAGGAGTGCAGTGGTGTGATCTCAGCTCACTGCAATCTCTGCCTTCCGGGTTCAAGCAGTTCTGCTTCAGCCTCCCTGGTAACTGGGATTATAGGCACGCACCACCACGCCCAGCTAATTTTTGTGTTTTTAGTAGAGACGGGGTTTCACCATGTTGGCCGGGATAGTCTTGATCTCCTGACCTCGTGATCCACCTGCCTCGGCCTCCCAAAGTGTTGGGATTACAGACATGAGCCACCTCTCCCAGCCAGCATAGTGATACTTTAAAAATATAAATAGGTCTGGCACAGTGTCTCATGTCTGTAATCCCAGCACTTTGGGAGGCTGAGGCAGGAGGATCACTTGAGGCCAGGAGTTCAAGATCAGCCTGGGCAACATAGCAAGACCTAGCCTCTACAAAATAAAAATAAAAAAATAAATTAGCCAGTCATGGTGGTATGTGCCTATAGTCATAACTACTCAGAGGCTGAGGCAGGAAGATCACTTGAGCCCAGGAGTTTGAAGCTACAGAGAGCTATGATTGTGCCACTGCACTCTAGCCTGGCTGACCCTCTCTCTAAGGAAATAAATAGATAAATAAAATACCACATTTGCTTACATTTAAGTAAAAAAGTGGTAAGTTGAATATGAAGCACAACTTAATGCTTTTTGACAAGATGAACATACCTAAGCGCTATTATATGTACATGTGTATGTGTATATTTATATATGTACACGCATGTTATATACTTTTGTTTTTTGAGACAGGTTTTTGGTTTTTTTTTTTTTTTTTTTTCTTTTTTTTGAGACGGAGTCTCGCTCTGTCGCCCAAACTGGAGCGCAGTGGCCGGATCACAGCTCACTGCAAGCTCCGCCTTTCGGGTACACGCCATTCTCCTGTCTCAGCCTCCCGAGTAGCTGGGACTATAGGCGCCCGCCACCTCGCCCGGCTAGTTTTTTGTATTTTTTTTTTTTTTAGTAGAGACGGGGTTTCACCATGTTAGCCAGGATGGTCTCGATCTCCTGACCTTGTGATCCGCCCGTCTCGGCCTCCCAAAGTGCTGGGATTACAGGCTTGAGCCACCGCGCCCGGCCTGAGACAGGTTTTTATTCCTGTCACCCAGGCTAGAGTGCAATGGCATGATCTCAGCTCATTGCAACTTCTGTCTCCTGGGTTCAAGTGATTCTTGTGCCTCAGCCTCCCGAGCAGCTGGGACTACAGGCATGTGCCACCACACTCAGCTAATTTTTGTATTTTTAATAGACGGGGTTTGTTGCCCAGGCTGGTCTTGAACTCCTGAGCTCAAGTGACCATCCGCCTCAGCCTCCCAAAGTGCTGGAATTACAGGTGTGAGCCACTGTGCCTGGCCTTGTGTGTACATTTTTGGAACTCATTTGGTCCTTAAAAGAAAACTGAAGTGGATGGTGTTTCTAACCCATTTTCAGAAAGAGCATTAGTTTAGTGCCGTTCATGTCAAGTAAAACAGTGTAACCAAACTGTCTGCCTGGACTGGGACCTCTATAAAGATCATTATGAAATTAATGACTTGTGGTAGGGTGCGGTGGCTCATGCCTGTAATCCCAGCAATTTGGGAGGCTGAGGTGGGCAGATTACCTGAGGTCAGGAGTTTGAGACCATCCTGACCAACATGGAGAAACCCTGTCTCTACTAAAAATACAAAATTAGCCAGGCATGGTGGCACACACCTGTAATCCCAGCTACGGGAGGCTGAGGCAGGAGAATCACTTGGACCCGGGAAGTGGAGGTTGCGGAGAGCCGAGATCACACCACTGCACGCCAGCGTGGGTGACAAGAGAGAAACTCTGTCTCAAAAAAAAAGGCCGGGCACTGTAATCCCAGCACTTTGGGAGGCCGAAGTGGGTGGATCACCTGAGGTCAGCAGTTCGAGACCAGCCTGCCCAACATGGTGAAACCCCGTCTTTACTAAAAATACAAAAATTAGCTGGACGTGGTGGTGGGCGCCTGTAATCCCAGTTAGTTGGGAGGCTGAGGCAGGAGAATCATTGGAACCCAGGAGGCAGAGGTTGCAGTGAGCCAAGATCGTGCCACTGCACTCCAGCCTGGGCGACAGAACAAGACTTGGTCTCAAAAAAAAGACTCTAAATAAATATTTTGAAGCCACTTGTTTTCTTTCTTTTATTCACTCTTTGAACAATCATTTCACTTAATGGATGCATACCCTGGGGCCAGACTTTCTGTGCCATGTGGGGCCTGGGCCCTGCTCCTGCTCTTGTGGCAGTGTTTTTTAGTGGGGGTTGCATATGCCTCAAGTGGAAGGACCATAAAAAAGATTAAGGAAGCAGCTGCAGACATTTATAATCTCAGCTTTTCTGCTACAGTAAATTTTTGTCTCTCTCTCTCTAGGTATCTTATTGACAGCCGGTGGTTCAAGCAGTGGAAGAAGTATGTGGGCTTTGACAGCTGGGACATGTACAATGTGGGTGAACATAACCTATTTCCTGGCCCAATAGACAACTCTGGGCTATTTTCAGGTATAGTAAATGTTGCTTTTCCAGCTAAACATTCACCTGGGCAGTGGTCTGATACTATGTGCATCTATAACATGGACATTGTGAACTTTCCTAGTGTGAGGAGATAGAAACAAGTATCCTCAGTTTGCATCTATATCAGAAGTCTTTGCAAACCCTTAATGAGAAGTTAAGCTACTTTTATTCCCTTAAATTAACTGCGTCTCATAAGAGCATGCTTCTAACATTTTAACTATCTCTCTTTGCAAATTAGTTTGCTAGCTATTTCACATTTTAAGTTAGTATATGGAATTGAAAGAAATAGGATGTCATTTTGAAATTGTATCTAAAATTTAAGAACCAGAATTTTTTGTTACCTTTGCAGTGGAACACATTGTAAACCTGTGAACTTTCAACAGGAATTCCTGTGATGGCTGTTTTTATCATATAACTAGTGTGAGGAGAGGTTGAAGGTCAGTAGACAGAGTAGACTGTAGTCAGCTCCCAATGAAAACTGTGGGAAAACTGACATGTAACACACTAGAGCTTTTCTTGCACTTGTACATGCACCGAGATGACAGAGTCAGCTTTTCCCAGGCTTTCTTCTGCCTGACTTCTGACCTCTTTATAGTCATGATAGAGGTGATCTATCATGGGTGTCAAAAATCAGGGCAGTGCCAGGCCTGGTGTCTCCGCCTGTAATCTCAGCACTTTGGGAGGCCAAGGCAGGTGGATCACCTGAGGTCAGGAGTTCAAGGCCAGCCTGGCCAACATGGTGAAACCCCATCTCTACCATGTTGCCTAGGCTGGCCTTGAGCTCCTGGGCGCAAGCTATCTTCCTGCCTCAGCCTTCTTAGTCACTGAGACTATAGTGTTCTATCACTCTCAGCTGTTTTTTAAGTTTTTTGGTAGAGACGGGGTCTTGCTATGTTGCCAGGCTGGTTGAACTCCTGGCCTCAAGCCATCCTGCCACCTTGGCTTCCCTGAGTGTTGGTGTGAGCCACCCTGCCTGGCCTAACTTGGATATTTTTAAAAATGAGCAATGCTTCAGTTCAGACCTTGTTTTAGGAGAGGTCATGATATAAACAATATCATTTACTTTGTTTCCTGAAATAGGTCGGATGGTGGCACTATGCCACGAAGTTACCCTAAGGAATCATTTCATTATGTTCACATTTTGTTCTTTTTCTCATTTTTATGAAATGGAGAATTCTTAAGGTTTTACATTCAGGTATACTTTGGCTTATTGTGCTTTGCTTTATTGTATGTTGTAGTTAGTGCATTTTTAGCAAATTATCTAGGTATTTGGCAGCCCTGCCTTGACACTCTGTCAGTGCCATTTTTACAACAGCCTGTGTGCTCACTTTATGTCTCTGTTATCACATTTTGGTAATTCTCAAAATACTTCAAAGTTTTTCATTATTATTTGTTATGGTGATCAGTGATCAGGGAGCTTTCTTTTTTTTTTTTTTTTTTTGAGATGGAGTTTTGCTCTTGTTGCCTAGGCAGAAGTGCAGTGGCACAATCTTGGCTCTTGGCAACCTCTCCCTCTTGGGTTCAAGCAATTCTCCTGCCTCAGCCTCCCGAGTAGCTGGGATTTCAGGCATGCGCCACCATGCCTGGCTAATTTTGTATTTTTAGTAGAGTTGGTCAAGCTGGTCTTGAACTCCCGACCTCAGGTGATCTGCCCACCTCAGCCTCCCGAAGTGCTGGGATTACAGGTGTGAGACACCATGCCCAGCCAACAGGGATCTTTCATGTTGCTATTGTAATTGTTTTGGGGCATGATGAAGGGAGCCCATGTCAGACAGCGAACTTATTGTGTGTATTGTCACTGCTTCACCAACCAGCCATTCCATCTCTCTCTCTCCTCAGGCTTTGCTATTGCCTGAGACACGATGATACTGAAATTAGGCGTCTTAGTAACCCTAACAACACCTTCTAAATGTTCAAGTGAAAAGGAGAATTGCATGTCTCTCACTTCAAATCAAAGCTAGAAATGATTTGAGTTTGGCTAAGGAAGCCGAAATAGGTTGTAAGCTAGGCCTCTTGTGCCATATAGCTAGCCAAGTTGTGAATGTAAATGTGAACTTCCTGGACTTAAGTGATCCTCCCACCTCAGCCTCCTGAGTAGCTAGGATTGCAGGTGCTTGCCAGCATGTGTGGCTCATTTTGTATATTTTGTATTTTGTTTTTTTTGGTAGAGATGGGTTTTTTTCATGTTGCCTGGGAGATGGAGGAACCCAGGAAATGGTAGTTTCAGTGAGCTGAGATTGCGCCACTGCGCTCCAGCTTGGGTGACAGAAGTGAGACTGCATCTCAAAAAAATAAAAAGTGCTACTCTAGTGAACACATGAATGATAAGAGACTGAAACAGCCTTATTGCTGATATGGAGAAAGTTGTTTATTCATTTATTTTTTTTTGAGACAAGGTGCCACCTTGTCTCAAGAAAAAAAAGGTAGCTACTGCTACCTCATGCAGTAGCACAATCATGGCTCACTACCACTTTGACTTTCCCAGGCTCAGGTGATCCTCCCACCTTAGCCTCCCAAGTAACTGGAACTACAGGTGCTACCACCACACCCGACTAATTATTGTATTTTTTGCGGAGATTTTTCGTAGGTTTTGTCACGTTGCTCAGGCTGGTCTTGAATTCCTGGACTCAAGCGATCCTCCCACCTTGACGTCCCAGAGTGCTGGGATCACAGGTGTGTCACTGTGCCCGGCTTAAACAACAGATTTTCTTTTCTTTTATTTTTATTTATTATTATTATTTTTGAGACAGAGCCTCACCATGGGGTTTCACCATGTTGGCCAGTCTGGTCTCACACTCCTGACCTCAAGTGATCCGCCTGCCTCGGCCTCTCAAAGTGCTGGGATTACAGGCATGAGCCACTGTGCCTGGCCTAAACCACAGATTTTAAATGTAGACAAGACACCATTCTATTGGGAAGATGCCATCCATCTACCTCTTTGCTAGCTAGAGAGGAAAAGTCAGTGCCTGGGTTCAGAGGCCCCCCCACCTTTTTTTTTGTTTTTGTTTTTTTTTTTGAGACAGGGTCTTGCCCTGTCACCCAGGCTGTAGTGTGTGATCACAGCCCACTGCAGCCTTAATCTCCTGGGCTCAAGTGATCCTCCCACCTCAGCCTTCTGGGTAGCTAGGACTACAGGTGCTTGCCACCATGCCTGGCTGATTTTTATATATATACATATTTTTTTTTTTTTGTAAGACAGAGTGTCACTCTGTCCAGGCTGTAGTGCAATGGCACGATCTTGGCTTACTGCAACCTCCACCTCCTGGGTTCAAGCTATTCTCCTGCCTCAGCCTCCCAAGTGGCTGGGATTACAGGCACCCACCACCACGCCCAGCTAATTTTTTTTTTTTTTTGTATTTTTAATAAAGATGGGGTTTCAGCACGTTGGCCAGTCTGGTCTTAAACTCCTGACCTCAGGTGATCCATCCACCTCGGCCTCCCAAAGTGCTGGAATTACAGGTGTGAGCCACCGCACTCAGCTTTGTTTTTTTTTTTTTTTTTTGGAGAGATGGGATTTTGCCATGTTGCCCAGGCTGGTCTCCCAACTCCTGGGCTCAAGTGATCTGTCTGCCTTGACTTCTCAAAGTGCTGGGATTATAGGCATGAGCCACTCCGTCCAGCCAGATTCAGAGCCTTGAAGGACAGGCTGACTCTCCTGTTAAGGGATACTGCACATGGTGACTTTAGGTTGAAGCCAACGCTCATTTATCATTCCAAAATCCCAAGGCCCTTAAGAATTAGGCTAAATCTGCTCTCCCTGTGCCCTACACATGCAACAACAAAGCCTGATGATAGCATATTTATTTATAGCATGGTATAATGAATATTTTGTTTTATTTTATTTTCTGGGACAGAGTCTCACTGTGTCACCCAAGCTGGAATGCAGTGGTGCACTCTCGGTTCACTGCAACCTCTGCTTCCCGGGCTCAAGTTATTCTCATGGCTCAGCCTCCCAAGTAGCTGAGATTACAGACGTGCACCACCAGGTCTGGCTAATTTTTGTATTTTTAGTAGAGATGGGGTTTCACCATGTTGGCCAGGCTGGTCTCAAATTCCTGGCCTCAAGCGATCCACCTGCCTCAACCTCCCAAAGTGCTGGGACTACAGGCATGAGCCACCACAACAAGTTTACCGATTTTTGTTTTTCTTTTGTTTTTTTTTTTTTTTTGAGTCAGAGTTTTGCTCTTTTGCCCAGGCTAGAGTGCAATGGTGCGATCTTGGCTCGCCACAACCTCCGCCTCCCGGGTTCAAGCAATTCTCCTGCCTCAGCCCCCAAGTAGCTGGGATTACAGACATGCGCCACCATGCCCAGCTAATTTTGTATTTTCAGTAGAGATGGAGTTTATCCATGTTGGTCAGGCTGGTCTCGAACTCTCGACCTCAGGTGATCTGCCCACCTCTGCGCCTCCCCAAGTGCTGGGATTACAGGCATGAACCACTACGCCCGGCCTCCCAATATTTTTTTTTTTTTGAGACCTAGTCTTGCTCTGTCGCCCAGGCTGGAGTGCAGTGGTGTGATCTCGGCTCACTGCAAGCTCCACCTCCTGGGTTCATGTGATTCTCCTGCCTCAGCCTCCCGAGTAGCTGGGATTACAGGCGCCCATTCCCTCTGCCCGGCTAATTTTTGTATTTTTAGTAGAGACTGGGTTTCACCATGTTGGCCAGGCTGGTCTCGAACTCCTGACCTCAAGTGATCCTCCCGCCTTAGCCTGCCAAAGTGCTGGGATTACAGGTGTGAGCCATCGTGCCTGATTTGATTTCAACTTTCAAGTCTTATTATTTAAGAAACACATTTTGTAAGACTTTATCTGCCATAGATAGTGATTCTCCTGAAGGATCTGAGCAAATTAAATTAAAAACCTTGTGGAAAGGATTTGCCATTCTAGATGCCATTAAGAATATTCGGGCCGGGCACGGTGGCTCACGCCTGTAATCCCAGCACTTTGGGAGGCTGAGGCGGGCAGATCAAGAGGTCAGGAGATCGAGACCATCCTGGCCAACACAGTGAAACCCCGTCTCTACTAAAAAATACAAAAAATAGGCCGGGCGCGGTGGCTCAAGCCTGTAATCCCAGCACTTTGGGAGGCCGAGACGGGC
>NW_016804422.1:1616466-1628367 GCF_001698545.2 Rhinopithecus bieti
CACTGCACTCCAGCCTGGGCTACAGAGTGAGACTCCGCCTCAAAAAAAAAAAAAAAAAAAGAATATTCATGATTCCACCTGGTGCAGTGGCTTACACCTGTAATCCCAGCACTTTGGCAGGCTGAAGTGAGTGGATCCTTTGAACCCACGAGTTGGAGACTAGGGTGGGCAACTTGGCAAAACCCCATCCCTATAAAAATTACAAAAATTAGCTAGGTGTGGTGGCATGCACCTGTAGGTCTAGCTACTTGGGAGACTAAGGCAGGGGGATTGCTTGAGTCTGGGAGGTTGAAGCTGCAGTGAGCTGTGATCATGCCATTGCACTCCAGCCTGGGTTATAGAGTAAGGCCTTCCACTCCCAACTGCCGACACACATGCACAAAAACATTCATGATTCATGGGAGGAAGTTGAAATCAACATTAATAGGAGTTTGGAAGAAGTTCATTCCAACACTTACAGATGACTTCAAGGGGCTCAAGACATCAGTCGGGGAAGTAACTGCAAAAGTGGAAATAGCAAGAGAACTAGAATTAGAAGTGAAGCGTGAAGATGTGACTGAATTGCTTTATTTTTTATTTTATTTTATTTTATTTTTTTGAGATGGAATCTCACTCTGTCGCCCAGGCTGGAGTGCAGAGCGGCAATCTTGGCTCACTGCAACCTCCGCCTCCTGGGTTCAAGCAATTCTCTTGCCTCAGCCTCCCGAGTAGCTGGGACTATAGGTGTGCACCACCACACCCAGCTAATTTTTGTATTTGTAGTAGAGACGGGGTTTCACCATGCTGGCCAGGCTGGTCTCAAACTCCTGACCTCATGATCTGCCCACCTTGGCCTCTCAAAGTGCTGGGATTACAGGCATGAGCCACTGCGCCTGGCCTATTTTTAATTTTAACTTTAATTTTATTTTATTTCTTTTGAGACAGAGTCTTGCTCTGTCACCCAGGCTGAAGTACAGTGGGGTGATCTCAGCTCCCTGCAGTCTTCGCCTCCTGGGTTCAAGCAATTCTCATGCCTCAGCCTCCCGAGTAGCTGGGACTGCAGGCACACGTCACCACGGCCAGCTAATTTTTGTGTTTTTACTAGAAACAGGGTTTTACCATGTTGGCCAGGCTGATCTTGAATTCCTGACCTCAAGTGATCCGCCTGCCTCGGCCTCCCAAAGTGCTGGAGTTATAGGCGTGAGCCAACTTGCCTGGCCTGAATTGCTTTACTCTTATGATAAAACTTGAATGGATGAGGAGTTGATTCTTATGGGTGAGCAAAGAAAATGGTTTCTTGAGATGGAATCTACATCTGGTGAAGATGTTATGAGCATTGTTGAAATGACAACAAAGAGCCGGGCACGGTGGCTCAAGCCTGTAATCCCAGCACTTTGGGAGGCTGAGACGGGCGAATCACGAGGTCAGGAGATCGAGACCATCCTGGCTAACACGATGAAGCCCCGTCTCTACTAAAAAATACAAAAAAACTAGCCAGGCGAGGTGGCGGGCGCCTGTAGTCCCAGATACTCAGGAGGCTGAGGCAGGAGAATGGCG
The DNA here is from genome assembly GCF_001698545.2 of Rhinopithecus bieti. Taxonomy (NCBI): domain Eukaryota; kingdom Metazoa; phylum Chordata; class Mammalia; order Primates; family Cercopithecidae; genus Rhinopithecus; species Rhinopithecus bieti. The sequence goes on from NW_016804422.1 coordinate 1,618,003, forward strand.
GGAACCCGGGATGCGGAGCTTCCAGTGAGCTGAGATCCGGCCACTGTACTCCAGCCTGGGTGACAGAGCAAGACTCTGTCTCAAAAAAAAAAAAAAGAAATGACAACAAAGGAACCCTGCCCTAAAAAAGGCTTGTAAGCTAGTCAGAGGGATGATGGGAAACCCTAACCACCTCATGTATGATTTATTTATTTATTTTTGAGATGGAGTCTCGCTCTGTCACCAGGCTGGAGTGCAGTGGCACAATCTTGGCTCACTGCAACCTCTGCCTCCTGGGTTCAAGCAATTCTCCTGCCTCAGCCTCCCAAGTAGCTGGGACTACAGGTGTGTGCTACCACGCCCAGCTAGTTGTATTTTTAGTAGAGACGGAGTTTCACCATGTTGGCCAGGATGGTCTTGATCCCTTAACCTTAAGATCTGCCCGCCTCGACCTCCCAAAGTACTGGGATTACAGGCGTGAGTCACCGTGCCCAGTCAATTTTTTTTTTTTTTAACATTGTTTTGCCCTGAGTTACAGATAAGTTGCACCATAGTGGGTACATTTTACTTTTACAGTTTCATGGCCTCGCCGGTCATCGGGAGAACAGTGGCTTCCACTGTTCTCTGAGTGGGTATTGATGGGCATAGACTTGGCAGGGAAGCTCCCATCACGCTTGGCAGGTGATCAGTCTTCCCTTTCTTTGAGCAAGTGTGTTTCAGACCATGGGTGTTCAGTTCTGGCTCTTGAGTACTGTTGCCTGTCTGGTGGGTGTAAGATGAATGTTTAGCATGTTGCATATGTTCTCTCTCCACTCCACAGGGGATTATGCAGCTGGGCTTTGATTTAGAGTGTTTAAAGCTAAAAATGCTAATTGACTGTTGGTTAAATGAATTTAACTTCAGTGCCTTGTTTATTTAGTTTCTTAAGAAATCTTTCAGAGGAAGACAATTTCTGATTTTAGTGTGTTATCATTAAGAATATTTTGGCTGGGTGCGGTTGCTCACACCTGTAATCCCAGTACTTTGGGAGGCCAAGGTGGGTGGATCATGAGGTCAGGAGTTTGAGATCAGCCTGGCCAAGATGGTGAAACCCTTTCTCTAATAAAAATACAAAAATTAGCCAGGCGCAGTAGCAGGCGCCTGTAATCCCAGTTACTTGGGAGGCTGAGGCAGGAGAATTGCTTGAACTCGGGAGGTGGAGGTTTCAGTGAGCCAACATCGCTGGACTCTAGCCTGGGCAACAGAGCAAGACTCTATCTCAAAAAAAAAAAAAAAGAATATTTTGACATCCGGGTGTGGTGGCTCACTCCTGTAATCCCAGCACTTTGGGAGGCTGAGGTGGGTGGATCACCTGAGGTTGGGAGTTTGAGACCAGCCTGGCCAACCTGGTGAAACCCCATCTCTATTAAAAATACAAAAATTAGGCCAGGCGCAGTGGCTTATGCCTGTAATCCCAGCACTTTGGGAGGCCAAGATGGATGGATCATGAGGTCAGGAGATTGAGACCATCCTGGCTAACACGGTGAAACCCTGTCTCTACTAAAATATGAAAATTAGCCGGGCATGGTGGCATGTGCCTGTAGTCCCAGCTACTCTTGAGGCTCAGGCAGGAGAACTGCTTGAACCCAGGAGGCAGAGGTTGCAGTGAGCTGAGGTCATGCCACTGTACCCCAACCTGTGTGACAGAACAAGACTCTGTCTCAAAACAAAGAAAAAAGAAAAATTAGGCAGGCATTGTGGCGGGCGCCTTTAGTCCCAGCTACTCGGGAGAATGGTTTGAACCTGGGAGGTGGAGGTTGCAGTGAGCCGAGATTATGCCACTGCACTCCAGCATGGGCAATAGAGCGAGACTCCACCTCAAAAAAAAAAATATATATATATAGATAGATAGATAGATAAATATTCATAATGAACAATTTTTATTGTGGAATATGGAAGCCCTTTGTAAATGTAAATTGAAGGTTTTTTTTTTTGAGATGGAGTTTCGCTCTGTCACACAGGTCAGAGTGCAGTGGCACGATCTCAGCTCACCGCAGCCTCCCCTCTCCCAGGTTCGAGCGATTCTTCTAGAAGCCTCAGCCTCCTGAGTAGCTGGGATTTACAGGCACACGCCACCACACCCAGCTAATTTTCTTATTTTTAGTGGAGACGGGGTTTCACCATGTTGGCCAGGCTACTCTCAAACTCCTGACGTGATCCGCCCACCTCGGCCTCCCAAAGTGCTGGGATTACAGGCATGAGCACCTTACTCGGCTTGGAGTTTTTCTTTTCTTTTTCTTTTTTTTTTGAAATGGAGTCTCGCTCTGTCATCCAGGCTGGAGTACAGTGGCACAATCTCGGCTCACCGCAAGCTCTGCCTCCCGGGTTCACACCATTCTCCTGCCTCAGTCTCCCAAGTAACTGGGACTACTACAGGTGCCCGCCACCACGCCCAGCTATTTTTTTGTATTTTTAGTAGAGATGGGGTTTCACCGTGTTAGCCAGGATGGTCTCTATCTCCTGACCTCGTGATCCATCTGCCTCGGACTCTGAAGGTGTTGGGATTACAGGCGTGAGCCACCGCGCCCGGCTGAGTTTTTCATTTTTATCCTCTTCTCTCCCTCTAATTATAGAAGAAATACAAATTCCTCATAAAATGTTTATGGATAAAGACAAACCATGGATAAAGACAAAACATGGATAAAGACAAAAGTCTGCTCTGTATAATGAGCAGTGACAGAATTTTGGAATTTCATACCTGTTTCTTTCTGTAAATAATTTTCTTATTTCTGAAAAGTACATGGAAATCATGTAAAACCATCATTTCTGGGGTGAAGAGCAGTGACTTATGTGCTCTTTTCCTTTTTTAGATCCTGAGAGTCAGACCTTGAAAGAACACTTAATTGATGAATTGGACTATGTATTGGTCCCCACCGAGGCCTGGAATAAATTACTAAACTGGTACGGCTGTGTAGAAGGGCAGCAACCCATCGTCAGAAAAGTGAGTTATGTGAATCGTCCCACCCACTGTCTGCAGATGCTTTCTTTTGGACACTGACTAGTATTTGCTAGGAAAATGAACATACCTCAGTGGTTGAATAGTGATGCTTGAGGCCTTGTTTCTGTATCTCTCTTTTTTTTTTTTTTTTTTTGAAATGGAGTCTCTTGTTGTCAAGGCTGGAGTGCAACAGCACGATCTTGTTTCACTGCAGCCTCTGCTGCCCGGGTTCAAGTGATTCTCCTGCCTCAGCCTCCCGAGTAGCTGGGATTACAGGCGCCTGCCACTATGCCCGGCCAATTTTTGTATTTTTAGTAGAGACAGGGTTTCGCCATGTTGGCCAGTCTGGTCTCAAACTCCTGACCTTGTGATCTGCCTGACTCGGCCTCCCAAAGTGCTGGGATTGCAGGTATGAGCCACCATGCCTGGCCTGTTTCTGATTCTCTTTAGGAAATTGTGGTTGTGAGCAAAGTAGCTCATTCAGGATGTTATCATGAGTGGCCTCTAAACATCAGAGCTGCCCAGTGGCTTGGAATGTGCCCAGCAGTGCTGTGAGAACACTTTCTGGAAAATTCTATGAGAGAAAGTTCACTGGGGGCATATGGACATAATTAATGTCCTGCATCTTATTTATCTTAGAAAACCTTTATGATACTGCTTTTCCCTCTATGCTTAAGAGTCTTTGAGCCAGGTGCAGTGGCTCACACCTGTAATCCCAGCACTTTGGGAGACTGAGGCAGGCGGATCACGAGGTCAGGAGATCAAGACTATCCTGGCCAACATGGTGAAACCTCATCTCTACTAAAAATACAAAAATTAACTATGCGTGGTGGCACATGCCTGTAGTCCCAGCTACTCAGGAGGCTGAGGCAAGAGAATTGCTTGAACCCGGGAGGCGGAGGTTGCAGTGAGCCAAGATGGCGCCACTGTACTCCAGCCTGGCAACAGAGCGAGACTCCATCTCAAAAAAAAAAGAGTCTTGGCCAGGCGCGGTGGCTTACATCTGTAATCCCAGCACTTTGGGAGGCCGAGGCGGGCGGATCACAAGGTCAGGAGATCGAGACCATCCTGGCTAATATGGTGAAACTCCGTCTCTACTAAAAATACAAAAATTAGCTGGGAGTGGTGGTCGGCCCCTGTAGTCCCAGCTGCTCGGGAGGCTGAGGCAGGAGAATCTCTTGAACCCAGGAGGTGCAGGTTGTAGTGAGCCGAGATCCCGCCACTGCACTCCAGGCTGGCGACAGAGCAAGACTCTGTCTCAGAAACAAAAAACAGTGAAGAATAGGCTTCTCTCTGATTTCATCAAGATACTCTTGGTCTTAGTGGGTAGAAAATATATATATATATTTTTTTTTGTGGGGGACAGAGTCTCGCTGTGTTGCCCACTTTGGAGTGCGGTGGAATGATCTTGGCTTACCGCAACTTCTGCCTCCCAGGTTCAAGCGATTCCCCTGTCTTAGCTTCCTGAGTAGTTGGGATTACAGGCACATGCCACCATGCCCGACTAATTTTTGTATTTTTAGTAAAAATGGGGTTTAACCATGTTGGTCAGGCTGGTCTCGAATTCCTGACCTCAAATGATCCACCCACCTCGGCTTCCCAGAGTGTTGGGAATACAGGCGTGAGCTACCACACCCGGCCAGAAAAAAGATTTTAAACTCCTGGTCCAGCACCAGTGGCTTTAAAAATCTGTTCTTTCGATCCCTTGATCAGTAAAGGAAACTGATTATCATGAGTTTTCTGCTTTTTGCTTCTGATAAGATGTGCTTCATCCAAGACTGCCCAGCTGCAAAACCGCTATACCTTTACCCCTGCCTCTTGTTCATAGGTCGTGGAGCATGGCCTGTTTGTCAAGCACTGTAAAGTCGAGGTGTATTTGCTGGAACTGAAGCTCTGTGAGAACAGCGACCCCACTAATGTGCTGAGTTGCCATTTCAGCAAGGCAGATACCATTGGTGAGAGGCTGGGCTGGGGTCCCTAGTATGTGGTGAGAGAGTGTAGAACACTGTGGCTGATGGGAGGGAAGAGGGCATTATTTTATATGCCCTCTTTAGATTTGTTCCCAAATCATCTCGAGCTGTGGCTGCCAGTCCTGACCTGGGAGCCTGTTCCCCCAGGGAATTCTTATGGCGAGAACTCTGGGCCTGCTCCTTGCCCATTGTCTATGATAATGAAGATAAGGAAATGTAGATCCAGAGAAGTTTAAAAATAACTTCTTTAAAAATCTCAGAAAGGTTTACAGTGAGCTACGATCCCACCACTGTACTGCAGCCTGGGCATCAGAGCAAGATCCTGTCTCTAAAAAAAAACAAATCTCAGCCAGGAAATGGCGGAGCTAGCTTTTGAAGCCATATCTGAGTTAACTCCAAAGATAAGCTTTCTCACTTTCTATGTTGCTTTTGCGCTGTAAATGAGAGACAAACATTAGAGAAGAAGCACAGGGAGACTTTCCAGGCGTATGAGTGCAAGAGGCCACCCATGGGAGATGATTGATTTTAAGAGTTATCGGGGTTGAACCAGAGCACCTGTGAGCATCTGAAAAGAAGGAGGATGAGCATTAGTTTGCCATGGCTGTCTTTAGCCTTGCATGTGGACAAAGCCGCAAGTGATATTTCTGCCTGTTCCTAGCAACCATCGAGAAAGAGATGCGGAAGCTGTTCAACATCCCTGCAGAGCGTGAAACACGGCTCTGGAACAAATACATGAGCAACACCTACGAGCAGTTGAGCAAGCTAGACAACACTGTCCAGGATGCTGGGCTATACCAGGGTCAGGTAGGAGGGCCCACGCCATTCCCCAGCAGGTAGCTCTGCCCAGGGTGTGTGGCCAGATTCTTTTTGCTTCTTAGCATGTTGGAAATGCAGTGGTTTGAACTCTCCTCATTTGGTTTCCCCTTTTACTCAGGTGCTAGTAATTGAGCCTCAAAATGAAGATGGCACATGGCCCAGGCAGACCTTGCAGTCAAAGTAAGTGAATTTTTTCTCCCTTGTCATAGGCTCACATGTGCAAAAGAGACAGTCTTTCCTAAGGCAGTACTTGTACTAAGAAAAATTGTTCTGATTTAGATGAAAAACGCCTATTTTGTATATCCAGAGTTCCTGCTTCTGGATGAAGACCCTGGCTTTTGGTAGCAGGGCAGCATCTAAGGGAAACCTGTCAGGATATCTCAGCAAGGTGGCGAGTCTCTCCTCGTGGAGAATGAGAAAAGGAGGAAGGGATCTGAGGGATCAAGTCTAAGGTTGCTGCTCTACCAAGAGGTTGCTTTGTTTTTGTCATGCTTTTATTTTCTTCACCTGTAGTTAGAGGCCTTGATGGATAAGAGGAGGGCTAAGGCATGGGGTTTCATATGACTTAAAAGTGATAGTTGAGGCCTGAACATGGTGGCTCATGCCTGTAATCTCAGCACTTTGAGAGGCCGAGGCAGGTGGATCACCTGAGGCCAGGAGTTCGAGACCAGCCTGGCCAACATGGTAAAACCCTGTCTCTACTAAAAATACAAAAATTAGCCAGGCTTGGTGGCAGGCACCTGTAATCCCAGCTACTCCGGAGGCTGAGGCTCGAAAGTCACTTGAATCCAGGAGGTAAAGGTTGCAGTGAGCTGAGATCGCACCATTTCACTCCAACCTGGGTGACAGTGCAAGACTCTGACCCCAAAAAAAACAACAAAAGGTGATAGCTTGATTCCACCTGTTTCTGCCCAGTGGCGTGTTACTCTTTGTTGCCCTGGGAGCTTGCTGGGTGAATTGTTCAGCTCCAAAACTTGGACTAAAGATACATCTGTCTCAGGAGATGTTCATGTGGTATGTGGAACTGTGCATGTTCCTAGAAAGGGAGATAAAGAAATGATGAATTTTCCTTATGGTATAAGTTTTGGAAATTATATCTGTGTTCCAGTAGTTATGGGAACAATGTTGCGCTCTGTCCTTTTCCCTCTGTCAGGCCTTGGACTGTGACCATTACATAGTAGTGGGGCTCCTAGCTCATTTGAGAACCATGAAAACTATGAGTTCTTAAGAGAAGAAATGTTAGACCCCTGGAGTTCAATCATGGACTCCAGTTTAAGAAACCCTGGGTGCCAGTTGTTGACAAGATGAATAAAATCGCTGTGGTAGGCATAGCTGTGCTCATCTTTACCCTGAGATATCCATATCCTAATTCCTAGAGTCAGTTTCAGAATCTCTCACTATGTCAGGTGACATGGCAAAAGGGACTTTGCAGATGGGATTAAGCATGATGTTTAATGCCTGTAGTCCCAGCTACCTGACAGGCTCAGATGGGAGCATTGCTTGAGTCCAGGAATTTGAGGCTGCAGTGAGCTATGATTCCACCATTGCACTCCTGCCTGGGTGACAGCAAGACCCCATCTCTCTTTTTTTTTCAAAAAAGGCTAGTGCGGTGGCTCATGCCTGTAATCCCAGCACTTTGGGAGGCCGAGGTGGGCTGAGCACCTGAGGTTGGTAGTTCGAGACCAGCCTGACCAACATGGAGAAACCCCGTCTCTACTAAAAATACAAAATTAGCCAGGCGTGGTGGTGCATGTCTATAATTTCAGCTACTTGGGAGGCTGAGGCATGAGAATGGTGTTTGCAGTGAGCCTAGATCATGCCACTGCACTCCAACTTGGGCAATGGAGTGAGACTGTGTCTCAGGAAAAATAAAATAAAGGTACAATAATAATAAGCAAGGTTTAAGAAAGCATCTAATATCTGCAATATTCCAGAGATAAATTCTGGGTAATGCCAGCATAGGTGAGGGGGCAGGAATTAGTATAGAGCAGAGAGAGATGAGAATGTCCAGAACTACTATTCTTGGAGATGAGAAAGGTGAACAATTGTAAGTTCATGTAATTTATGGGGAAAAATAAAAATAGAGATCCTAATAAGTTAATGGAACAACTAATAGAAATGGAAAATTGAATGTATAACTTTGAAACATGCTATGTCAGTTAGGAAAGGCTTCCTGGCAGGTAAGAAAAATCTGCAAATTAGTGTATTAAGCAAGATGGAGGCTTACATCTTTCTGAAAAGAATTTTTGATGTAGGCAGTCAATCCATTGCTGATGTAGCAGCTCCATGGCAGTATTAAACCCACTGTTTTGTCTGACAATTTTGCTTTACGGTGTGTGGCTTCTACTTCAAAGATGGCCACTTCTGGTCCGAGGTGACTGCTAGAACTGCAGTAATTAGACCTACATTCCAGTAGCTGGGAGAGGGAAAAGGGAAGGAGGACCTACCCCTTCCTTTTTAGGACATTTCTCAGATATCATACATCAAACCTTCTTTTACATCTCATTGGCTAATCATATGACAATACCCGGCTTTCAGGAAGGCTGAGATGTACTGTATAGCAGGACTGCATCATGTCCAACTAAAAACTGGGGTTCTCAAACTAAGGAAGGAGGGGAAAATAGCTATCAGGAGGCAACTAGCAAACTGCCACACCTGCAAAAGGAAACTTAATGGAAGGCAAGGATGAAGGGGGAAAAAAACTAAGTAGTATGGTAATTAGAAAACGTGTTAGAACATGTGGAAAAAGGGGGAAAAGAAAACCTGAAATAAGGAGGCTGAATTAAATTCGTTTAAGTCTAATAACAGCATTAGAATCACTGTAGATGAGTTAAATTTACCAACCTAAAGACAAATTCTCAGATCAGACTTTAAAAGACAAATCACACCAGGGATATACAGTGGTGTGTGCCTATAGTCCTAGCTAATTCAGAAGGCTGAGGGAGGAAGCTTGCTTGAGCCCAGGAGTTCAAAGTTACTGTGAGCCATGATTACATCATTTCTCTCCAGCCTGGGCAACAGAGTGAGACCCTGTCTTTTTTTTTTTTGAGACAGAGTTTCACTCTTGTTGCCCAGGCTGGAGTGCAATGGCACAATCTCGGCTCACCACAACCTCCGCCTCCCAGGTTCAAGCAGTTCTCCTGCCTCAGCCTCCCGAGTAGCTGGGATTACAGGCATGTGCCACCACGCCCGGCTAATTTTGTATTTTTTGGTAGAGACAGGGTTTCTCCATGTTGGTCAGGCTGGAGACCCTGTCTCTTAGAAAGAAAAGAGTCAGGCATGGTGACTTATACCTGTAATCCCAGCATTTTGGAAAGCTGAGGTGGGAGGATTGCTTAAGGATAGGAGTTTAAGACCAGCCTGGTCAACATAGCAAGACTCTTGTCTCTACAAATTTTTCTTTTTAAATTAGCTGGGCATGGTAGCTTGTGCCTGCAGTTCCAGCTACTTGGGAGGCTGAGGTGGGAGGATCCCTTGAGCACAGGAGTTTGAGGCTGCAGTGAGCTGTAATTGTGCACTGCACGGCAGCCTGGATGACAGAGCAAGAGCTTGTCTCAAAACACACACACAAGAAAATAAAACAAGGCTGGGCGCAGTGGCTCATGGCCTGTAATCCCACTTTGGGAGGCCGAGGTGGGTGGATCACTTGAGTTCAGGAGTTCAAGACCAGCCTGGTGAACGTGGCGAGACCCTGTCTCTACTAAAAATACAAAAAATTAGCCAGGAGTGGTCGCGTACACCTGTAATCCCAGCTACTTGGGAGGCTGAGGCAGGAGAATCACTTGAACTCAGGAGGCAGAGGTTGTAGTGAGCCGAGATGGCACCATTGCACTCCAGCGTGCGTGACAGAGCAAGACTCCATCTCAAAAAAAAAAAAAGAGACCAAACATGTTTAGTAATACATTGTGTGTCAAAGACACAGAGAAGTTGAAATTGAGGGAATGGAAATAGTGGCTCATGCCTGTAATCCCAGCACTTTGGGAGGCCGAGGCAGGCAGATCATGAGGTCAAGAGATCAAGACCATCCTGGGCCAACATGGTGAAACCCCATCTCTACTAAAAATACAAAAAAATTAGCTGGATGTGGTGGTGTGCTCTTGTAGTCCCAGCTACTCAGGAGGCTGAGGCAGGAGAATCTCTTGAACCTGGGTGGCGGAGGTTGCAGTCAGCTGAGATCACGCCACTGCACTCCAGCCCAGGCGACAGAGCAAGACTCCGTCTCAAAAAATAAAAAAAAACATACATCAAGGGAATATGTTATTGAAGGATGGTCACTAGTTGGCTTAGTAACTTTTTAAAAACCTACCAATAAGGTCAGTTTTATATATTTATCTTTTTTGTTTTTTTGAGACAAAGTCTTTCTCTGTCACCCAAGCTGGAATGCAGTGGCGTGATCCCCTCCCAAGGTGCTGGAATTACAGGTGTAAGCCACCGCGCCCGGCCTATATATTTCTGTTTATTTATTTATCCCTTAACAGTCCTCCCTCCAATTTAATATATTTCTTGGCAGAGGATAGTAAATGTTTCCATGGATGGATTCCTTGGTTGTTGTTTTTTTTTCTTTGTTTTTTGTTGTTGTTGTTGTTTTCTTTTTTCTTTTTTTTTTTTTTTTTTTTTTTTTTT
>NW_016804422.1:1628802-1632492 GCF_001698545.2 Rhinopithecus bieti
GTGAGCCACCGCGCCCGGCCTTTTTTTTTTTTTTTAGATGGAGTCTTGGTCAGTCACCCCGGATGGGGCGGGGGGGGGCAATTTCGGCTCACTGCAAGCCCTGCCTCCCAGGTTTACACCATTCTCCTGCCTCAGCCTCCCTAGTAGCTGGGACTACAGGCGCCCACCGTCACACCTGGCTAATTTTTGTATTTTTTAGTAGAGACGGGGTTTCACCGTGTTAGCCAGGATGGTCTCGATCTCCTGACCTCGTGATCTGCCTGCCTCGGCCTCCCAAAGTGCTGGGATTACAGGCGTGAGCCACCACGCCCGGTCGTTTTTTTTCTTTTTTCTTTTTTTTTGAGACAGAGTCTTGCTTAAACCCAGGAGGCAGAGGTTGCAGTGAACTGAGACTTCACCATTGCACTCCAGCCTGGGCGACAAGAGTGAAACTCCATCTCAAAAAAAAAAAAAATAGGAGGCCCTGGGAGATGTTGACCCAGCAGGGCGTGGCGCTGCAGAAATACAACAACAAGCTGGTCAGATGCGTAGAGGAGCTATGCCAGAAGCAGGAGGAACTGTGCCGGCAGATCCAGCAGGAGGAGGACGAGAAGCAGCGGCTGCAGAATGAGGTGAGGCAGCTGGCAGAAAAGCTGGCCTGCATCAGTGAGAACCTGACATGCAAGACTGCCTCTCTCAGTAAGTTCTACCAGACCATCGCGGAGACGGAGGCCACCTACCTCAAGATGCTGGAGAGCTCCCAGACTTTGCTCAGTGTCCTGAAGAGGGAAGCTGGGAACCTGACCAAGGCTACAGCCTCAGGCCACAAAAGTAGCGGTGACAGGGACAGCTGACCAGACCAGCTGACCTGCCTCCGTGTGCCTCTCAACTCAGCCCCAGCAAGTCTGTCCACAGAGTGTCTTCTTCATGGCAGCAGCCCTCTTCTTTCACTGTCTCAGGTGCCAAGAGGGGCAGCTGCCCACCTCCACTGGCAACAGTGACAAGCCTGGGGCACAGCCTGTGGGTCCTGGCTTCTGCTCACACAGGCTGTGGGGATGGTGGGCTCTAGGTCAGCTCTGCAAGGGGCCTGTCTCTGCAGCACCCACACTCCTGGGCTGCCAGGGAGGCCCTGGTTAGTCTGAACACCCTGGGCGTCCTCTCACCTTGTGCCTCCTCAGCCAGCAGAGGCCCAGGGCAGGGTCAAGGGTTCTGCTTCATTCCAGAACCCAATCCCAGAAGCCACAGGCTTGCCCCTGTGGCCTGTGATGTCAATAAACATTATCTTAGGCCGGGTGCAGTGGCTCACGCCTGTTATCCCAGCACTTTGGGAGGCCGAGACGGGCGGATCACGAGGTCGGGAGATCGAGACCATCCTGGCTATAACACGGTGAAACCCCGTCTCTACTAAAATACAAAAAAATTAGAAGGGCGTGGTGGCGGGCACCTGTAGTCCCAGCTACTTGGGAGGCTGAGGCAGGAGAATGGCATGAACCCGGGAGGCGGAGCTTGCAGTGAGCTGAGATCCGGCCACTGCACTCCAACCTGGGCGACAGAGTGAGACTCCGTCTCAAAAAAAAAAAAATAAATAAATAAATAAACTATCTTTGTAAAAATAAATAAATGACTGAATGAATGAGTGAATGAATGAAAAATAAATTAGCTGGGCTTGGTGGCTTACACCTATAATCCTAGCACTTTGGGAGGCTGAAGCAGGCAGATCACTTAAGGCCAGGAGTTCGAGACTAGCCAGACATGGTGGTGTGCACCCCATCTCTACTAAAAATAGAAAAACTGGCCGGGCACGGTGGCTCACGCCTGTAATCCCAGCACTTTGGGAGGCCAAAGTGGGTGGATCACGAGGTCAGGAGATCGAGACCATGGTGAAACCCCATCTCTACTAAAAATACAAAAAAAAAAATTAGCCGGGCGAGGTGGCGGGCGCCTGTAGTCCCAGCTACTCGGGAGGCTGAGGCAGGAGAATGGTGTGAACCCAGGAGGCGGAGCTTGCAGTGAGCCGAGATGGCGCCACTGCACTCCAGCCTGGGGGACAGAGCGAGACTCCATCTCAAAAAAAAAAAAATAAATAAAAAATAAATAAATAAATAAATAAACTAGCCAGACATGGTGGTGTGCACCTGTAATCCCAGCTACTCGGGAAGCTGAGGCATGAGAATTGCTTGAACTGGGGAGGCAAAGGCTGCAGTGAGCTGAGATGGGACTCCTGCACTCCAGCCTGGGCGACAGAATGAGACACTCTCTAAATAAATAAATAAATAAATAAATAGATAAATTAAAAGAATTTATCATTATCTTAATTATAGTTCCAGGTACCAGACTCTAGATACTTGAGGTCAGTCTTTTTTTTCTTTTTTTAGATGGAGTCTCGCTCTTATTGCCCAGGCTGGAGTGCAATGGCGCGATCTCGGCTCACCACAACCTCCACCTCTTGGGTTCAAGTGATTCTTCTGCCTCAGCCTCCGAGTACATGGGATTATAGGCATGTGCCACCATGCCCGGCTAATTTTGTATTTTTAGTGGAGATGGGGTTCCTCTGTGTTGGTCAGACTGGTCTCTGACTCCCAACCTCAGGTGATCCGCCTACCTCGGCCTCCCAAAGTGCTGGGATTACAGGCGTGAGCCACCGTGCCTGGCCTAGTCTTAAAAAGATGGACTTAGAGCAGCGTTCAGTCTGGAGAATGTCTGAGAAGCAAGTGGAGTGCAGTAGATTAAGGAGGGTAGGCATGGGCTCTGCCTGCTTTGCCCAGAGCCTCACTTTGGGCCTGGGCACAGGGATGTTACAGGTCTCCACCATGGTTTCAGGCACACATTTGAGTTGTAATTGATAATCACCTGACATGCCTTGGGAGCAGGACTTAACAGTAGAAAGGTGCCTGGGAGTCCTGAGGCTTGCCTACAGTGTCTCTTAGGAGCAGAGGTATCCTTGTTTGGAGGCATGTTGTCTGTTTTCAGAGTGTGGCATGAGACCCAGTCACAAATCAGAGTGAGATACTGCCTACCTAATATATATGCCTGAGATTCAGACATTTCCCCTGGCTGCCTATTTTCCAGCCTGTAATGCCCAGGGTGTGTTCCACAGTTGCCTGAAGGTCTCGAGACTAGTCCCTGCCCTAGTGCTCAGCATTTCCTACATTGTAGTACATTTTCTGAAGAGAAGTTTTGTTTTTGACTTGTCTGTCAAAGATAGAGTATTTCTTAATAGATGGGGTCTTGCTTTGTTGCCCAGATGGGAATGCAATGGCATGATTATAGTTTACTACAACCTCTAACTCCTGGGATCAGGGGATCCTCTCGGCTTAGCCTCCCGAGTAGCTGGGACTGCAGGCTTGAGCCACTATACCTGGCTTTTTCTGTTTTGTAGAGACAAGGTCAGCCTCCCAAAGTGCTGGGATTATAAGCATGAACCACTGCACCCAGCCTAAGGATAGAGGTTTTTTTTTCTTTTTTTTTTTTTTTAAATCTTACTGTGTAAATTTTCAAGCACATAAAAGTATCCTTTTATGCCCTTAATTTGGTTTCTTTTGATTGAATTTACTATGAAAACTACTGGCAGTATTTTCTAGAACATTTTAAACGTCAAATAAAATTTTCTTTAATTTCTATCATCCAGAAATGTCTTTTAAGAAATCGACAGGTCTTGGATATCTCAAATGATTTGTATGGATTTTTGCCCTTTTTTTTTTTTTTTTTTTT
>NW_016804422.1:1633532-1646714 GCF_001698545.2 Rhinopithecus bieti
ACCAGCCTGGGCAACATAAGGAGACTGTTGGTATGGAGTACAAAAAAAAAAGGTAAAAATTAAAAATTTTAAAATAAGATTTACGTTCTTCCTTATGTCCTTATATAGATTCTAGCAGATTGATGAAATTGATAGCAATTTAAAATTTGGTCAATGAGCCCTTGAATTAATTTGAAAGTAGAAATCTAAAATAAGAGCCTGAAAAATATTAAAACGTGAACTTGAAACAGAGAGGTTACGGTGGCAAATTCTAGGCCGGGCGCGGTGGCTCAAGCCTGTAATCCCAGCACTTTGGGAGGCCGAGACGGGCAGATCACGAGGTCAGGAGATCAAGTCCATTCTGGCTAACACGGTGAAACCCCGTCTACTAAAAAATACAAAAAACTAGCCGGGCGTGGTGGCGGGCGCCTGTAGTCCCAGCTACTCGGGAGGCTGAGGCAGGAGAATGGCGTGAACCCGGGAGACGGAGCTTGCAGTGAGCTGAGGTCCGGCCACTGCACTCCAGCCTGGGCCACAGAGCGAGACTCCGTCTCAAAAAAAAAAAAAAAAAAAAAACCAGTGGCAAATTCAAAGGAACAAAATTCTCCATAGAAGGCATAGTGAAACCAAATTGGCATTTTTCTCTTCTCATGTCCTTGTACCCAGCTATTTAATTTGCATCCAGCCTTTTTGGAGAAGGTCATCTCTTATTGCCGTTTTTCTTTTTTTTTTGAGATGGGGTTTTGCTCTTGTTGCCCAGGCTGGAGTGCAATGGCACGATCTCGGCTCACTACAGCCTCTGCCTCCTGGGTTCAAGCAGTTCTCCTGCCTCAGCCTCCCAAGTAACTGGGATTACAGGCATGCGCCACTAGTCCTGGCTAATTTTTTTGTATTTTTAGTAGAGACGGGGTTCCACCATGTTGGTAAGGCTAGACTCGAACTCCTGATCTCAAGTAATCCACCCACCCACCTCAGCCTCCCAAAGTGGTGAGATTATAGGTGTGAGCTACCTCAGCTGGTCTTATTGCCATTTCTCTTTGCCTTTCACTGATAATTCTTACAATTCAGGGAAGCAGGCCAGATGCAGTGGTTCACGCCTATAATTCCAGCACTTTGGGAGGACAGGGCAGGCAGATCACAAGTCAAGAGATCGAGACCGTCCTGGCCAACATGGTGAAACTCTGTCTCTACTAAAAATACAAAAAAATTAGCTAGGTTTGGTGGCACGTGCATGTAGTGCTAGCTACTCGGGAGGCTGAGGCAGGAGAATTGTTTGATCTCGGGAGATGGAGGTTGCAGTGAGCCAAGATTGTGCCATTGTACTCCAGCCTGGTGACAGAATGAGACTCCGTCTCAAAAAAAAAAAAAATTCAGAGAAGTTTATGATTTGTAAATCAAACCAGGATGCTTGAAGATGAACCTTTTGGGGTTTTTTTGTTTGTTTGTTTGTTTGTTTGTTTTTGAGACGGAGTCTCGCTCTGTCGCCCAGGCTGGAGTGCAGTGGCCAGATCTCAGCTCACTGCAAGCTCCGCCTCCCGGGTTTACGCCATTCTCCTGCCTCAGCCTCCCGAGTAGCTGGGACTACAGGCGCCCGCCACCTCGCCCGGCTAGTTTTTTTTTTTTTGTATTTTTTAGTAGAGACGGGGTTTCACCGTGTTAGCCAGGATGGTCTGGATCTCCTGACCTCGTGATCCGCCCATCTCGGCCTCCCAAAGTGCTGGGATTACAGGCTTGAGCCACCGCGCCCGGCCTGTTTGTTATTTTTTAAGAGACAGAGTATAACTCTGTCACCCAGGCTGGAGTGCAGTGGCGCGATCTCGGCTCACTGAAACCTCTACCTCCTGGGTTCAAGCAATTCTTCTGCTCCTCAGCCTCCCCAGTAGCTGGGACTACAGGCACATGCCACCATGCCCTGGGACTACAGGCACATGCCACCATGCCTGGCTAATTTCTTTATCTTCTTTTCTTTGAGAAAGAGTTTTGCTCTTGTTGCCCAGGCTGGAGTGCAATGGCTGCATTACACTCACATTGCAATGTGAACAATCTTGGCTCACTGCAACTTCCGCCTCCCGGGTTCAAGCAATTCTCCTCAGCCTCCCGAATAGCGCCACTACATCTGGCTAATTTTTTTTTTTTTTTTTTTGATATGGCATCTCGCTCTGTCACCAGGCTGGAGTGCAGTGGTGCAATCTTGGCTCACTCCCGGGTTCAAGTGATTCTCCTGCCCCAGCCTCCTGAGTGGCTGGGATTACAGGTGCCCACCACCACATCCAGATAATTTTGTATTTTAGTAGAGAGGGGGTTTCACTGTGTCTTGAACTCCTGACCTCATGGCCATACTGGTCTTGAATTTTTGACCTCGTGATCCGCCTGCCTTGGCTTCCCAAAGTGCTGGGATTACAAGGGTGAGCCACCTCACCTGGCCTAATTTTGTATTTGTAGTAGTGACGGGGTTTCTCCATGTTGGTCAGGCTGGTCTCAAACTCCTGACCTCAGGTGATCCATCTGCCTTGGCCTGCCAAAGTGCTGAGATTACATGTGTGAGCCATTGCGCCCGGCCTGGCTAATTTCCTTTGCATTTTAGTAGAGACAGGTTTCACTGTGTTGCCCAGGCTGGTCTTGAACTCCTGAGCTCAGGCAGTCTGCCTGTCTCGGCCTCCCAAAGTGCCATGGAGTCCAAAAAAAAAAGATAAAATTAAAATTTTAAAATAAGATTTACTTTCTTCCTTATGTCCTTATATAGATTCTAGCAGATTGATGAAATTGATAGCAATTTAAAATTTGGGCAATTAGCCCTTGAATTAATTTGAAAGTAGAAATCTAAAATAAGAGCCTAAAAAATATTAAAACATGAGTTTGAAACAAAGAGGTTACAGTGGCAAATTTGAAGAAACAAAATTCTCCATTGAAGGCATAGTGAAACCAAATTGACATTTTTCTCTTCTCGTGTCCTTATACCCAGCTATTTAATTACAGGCATGAGCCACTGCGCCTGGCCAGCCTTGTGGTTTTTCACACTGAAAGGGTATATGATGGTGTGGACTGATGTGACAGGAAGACCAATTAATTTCTGGACTCTCACTTTAAGTTTACCTTGAAGTAGTATGAATACAGGCTTTTTGTAATTTATGTTAACTAACTGAATATGAAGAACATTTATTTCTTGAGAAGCTACCTAAGGCATTAAATAGGGCTTGCTCTTTGCAAAAAGTCAGTAGCATTGTTTCTGCTTCTCTCTCTCAGATCAAGCACTGCGCCTAGCAGAAATTTTACTACCTCTCCAAAATCATCAGCAAGTCCCTATTCCTCAGTGTCTGCCTCTCCCATTGCAAATGGTGATAGCACTAGCACCTGTGGAATGCACAGTTCCGGTGTCAGCAGGGGGTAAGAGCAGGTCCTTTCATTCTGCTTCCTTTCCCTCTGTCCTTTCCCAGGCTGTATCTTGAGAGCTCATCTGCCGCTACACTAAGCATGGTGGGGTTAGAGTTCCTCATGGGAACGTGCTGCATGTAGTTTCTCACTCCATTTCATACCTATAGTAAAGTGTGCTTCCAAGTTCTGATCTGTGCTGCTTGTCCTCCTGTGAGCCGGTGTTTTCCCCACAGCCTACATCACAGGTAGTCTTAGTGTGGAGCGGGGTAGGGGTCTCTGCATTTGTTTATGAAGGGATGGGCTGGCACATATGGCAGAGTAGTTGTGAAGGGACAGTGCTCAGCTGTGGATGGCCGTGATCCTTTCTCCAAGCATTTCAGGCACACATGCCACATGGCATAGATGGGGGAAGAGGGCAAATGAGGTGAGGAAGTGTGCATGAACTTTCAGGGCCAGTCAAGCCTGGGTGTGGCCTGGTGGGTGGTAGCAGATGCAAGCTCTTGATAACTAAAATGGTCTTCCCTTAAGTCACCTGGCAAAATTAGCATTTGCCAAAGCCTAACAGGAAAATTCAAATAGTGTTTCTTTCCTTAAGAATGTGCTTACCAGCAAAAAAAAATAAAAAATAAAAAATAAATAAATAAGTAAATAAATAAATAAATAAAAAGAATNGCCCTTTTTTAAAATAAATAAAATAGAGATAGGGTCTCGCTATGTTGACCAGGTTGATCTTGAACTCTTGTCCTCAAGCAGTCTTCCCACCCTGGCCTCCCAAAATGCTAGGATTACAGGCATGAGCCACCAGGCCCGGCTGATTTTTGCCCTTTGAAGCTCAAGAAAATAGATAAGTTACCAATGAATAGTTACTGAAAAGAGGAGTGCCATACCATTCATCTTGAGGTTTGTGCATCAGAATTCGAATTTCACTATTCTGTCTTACCTGCTCTCTGTGCTGAGGTGACTGAGTCTGCCATTGCATATCAGACCAGCCTTGGGCAGCAGACTTTCTTTACGCATAAGAGGCTAGGAAATCACGTTGGACGTCTCACTGGACAGGATTGAATGCATGCATGCTTAAGTCTCCCATGTGGTGAATGAGAGTACCCTTGACTGTGGTGAATCTCGCTTAGTGCAGCTGCTTGAGTTCTTGGACTCCTTTGCAGCATGGGGATGAAGCTGTGTGAACCAAATCCTCTTTAGGATTAGAGAAGGGTACATTTCCTTATGGGAAGGTGAGAGACTGAGGAGCCCTCATTTTCACTTGCTGTGACCGCACTGTGGAGCAAACCTCGGTTCAGGTACCTGCTTAGGCCCTATGTAATTTCCTGATGTGCCCACTGCTGGTATACAAGATCATACTTGTTTTTGCTGCCACATTTTTCTTCTCATAGGGAAGCCAAGTTAAGATCAGATCCCATGTGGGTGAGCACTGTGTGGGGACAGCACATCTTCTTAGTCATTTTTTGTATTCTAAAAATAACCCGGTATTCTAGAAGGGAAATCCCAGTTTTATATTTGAAACAATGGAAGAGGATTCACTTTCTTATTTGACTGAGTGCAGTGGCTCATGTATGTAATCCCAGCCCTTTGGGAGGCTGAGGCAGGAGGATTGCTTGAGTCCAGGAGTTTGAGACCAGCCTGGGCAACATAAGGAGACTGTTGGTATGGAGTACAAAAAAAAAGGTAAAATTAAAATTTTAAAATAAGATTTACGTTCTTCCTTATGTCCTTATATAGATTCTAGCAGATTGATGAAATTGATAGCAATTTAAAATTTGGTCAATGAGCCCTTGAATTAATTTGAAAGTAGAAATCTAAAATAAGAGCCTGAAAATATTAAAACGTGAACTTGAAACAGAGAGGTTACGGTGGCAAATTCTAGGCCGGGCGCGGTGGCTCAAGCCTGTAATCCCAGCCACTTTGGGAGGCCGAGACGCGGCAGATCACGAGTCAGGAGATCAAGTCCATTCCTGGCTAACACGGTGAAACCCGTCTACTAAAAAACAAAAAAACGTAGCCGGGCGTGGTGGGCGGGCGCCTGTAGTCCCAAGCCTACTCGGGGAGGCCTGAGCAGGCAGAAATGCAGTGAACGCCGGGCAGACGCGAGGCTTGCCATGAGGCCTGAGTCCGGCCACTGCCCACTCCAGCCTGGGCCACAGCAGCGGGGACCCGGTCTCAAAAAAAAAAAAAAAAAAAAAAACCAGTGGCCAAATTCAAGGGAACAAAATTTCTCCATAGAAGGCCATTAAGTGAACCAAATTGGGCATTTTTTCTCTTCTCATGTCCTTGTACCCAAGGCTATTTAATTGCCATCCAGCCTTTTTGGAGAAGCGTGCATCTCTTATGCCCGTTATTCTTTTTTTTTTTGCAGATGGGGTTTTGCGCTCTTGTTGGGCCCAGCGCTGGAGTGCCAATGGCACGGATCGTCGCGCTCACTACAAGCCTCTGCCTCCTGCGGTTCAAGCAGTTTCTCCTGCCTTCAGCCTTCCCAAGTAACTGGCAGTTACAGGCGATGGGCCACTTAGTCCCTGGCTAATTTTTTTGTATTTTAGAGATGGAGACGGGGTTCCACCATGGTTTGGTAGGCTAGACTCGAACTCCTGATCTCAAGTAATCCACCCAACCCACTCAGCCTCCCAACGAGGTGCGTGAGATTATAGGTGTGAAGCTACCTCAGCAGTGTCTTATTTGCCATTTCTCTTTGCCCTTTCACTGATAATTCTTACAATTCAGCGGAAGCAGCGCCAGATGCAGTTGGTTCACGCCTTATATTCCAGCCAACTTTGCGGAGGACGGGCAGGCAGATCACAAGTTCAGAGCATCGAGACCGTCCTGGCAAACATGGTGCAAACTCTGTCTTCTTACTAAAAATACAAAAGAATTTAGCTAGCGTTTGGGTGGCACGTTGGCATGCTAGTGCTAGCTGACTCGGCGAGGCTGAGGCAGTGAGAATTGTTTGATCTCGGGAGATGGAGGTTCGCCAGTGAGCCCAGATTCGTGCCATTCTCTCCAGCCTTTGGCTGACAGAATGAGCACTCCGTCTCAAAAAAAAAAAAAAAATTCAGAGAAGTTTTGATTTGTAAATCAAACCAGGCATGCTTTGAAGGATGAAACCTTTGGGGTTTTTTTGTTTGTTTGTTTGTTGTTTGTTTGTTGAGACGGAGTCTCGCTCTCGGTCGCCCAGCTGGTAGTGCCAGTGCGCCAGATCTCAGCTCACTGGGCAAGCCTCCGCCCTTCCCGGGGTTTACGCCATTCTCCTGCCTCAGCCTCCCGAGGTAGGCTGGGACTACAGGCGCGCCACCTCGCCCGGCTAGTTTTTTTTTTTTTGCTAGTTTTTAGTAGAGACGGGGGTTTTCACCGTGCTTAGCCCAGGATGGTCTGCCGCATTCTCCTGCACCTCGTGATCCGCCCCATCTCGGCCTCCCAAAGTGCTGGGAGAGCAGGCTTGAGCCACCGCGCCCGGGCCTGTTTGTTATTTTTTAAGAGACAGAGTATAACTCTGTCACCCCAGGGCTGGCAGTGCCAGTGCCGCGGATCTCGGCTCACTGAAACCTCTACCTCCTGCGGGTTCAAGCAATTCTTCTGGCCTCCTCAGCCCTCCCCAGTAGCTGGGACTACAGGCACATGCCACCATTGCCTGGGGACTACAGGCACATGCCCCACCATGGCCCTCTGGCTAATTTCTTTATCTTCTTTTCTTTGAGCAAAGAGTTTTGCTCTTTGTTGCCCAGCTGGAGTGCATATGGCTGCATTACACTCACATTGCAATGTGAAACAATCTTGGCCTCACTGCAACTTCCGCCTCCCGCGGTTCAAGCAATTCTCCTCAGTCCTCCCGGAATAGGCCCACTACATCTGGCTAATTTTTTTTTTTTTTTTTTTGATATGGCATTCCCTCGCTCTGCTCACCAGGCTGGAGTGCAGTGGGCAAAATCTTGGCCCTCCACTTTCCCGGGTCCAAGTTGATTCTCCTGGCCCCAGCCTCCTCGAGTGGGCTGGGGGATTACAGGTGGCCCACCACCACATCCAGATAATTTTTGTATTTTTGAGTAGAGACAGGGTTTCACTGTGTCTTGAACTCCGTGAACCTCATGGCCATACTGCGTCTTGAATTTTGACCTCGTGATCCGCCTGCCTTGGCTTCCCAAAGTGCTGGGATTACAAGGGTGACCACCTCACCTGCGCCTAATTTGTATTTGTATCTAGTGGACGGGCGTTTCTCCATTTTGCCGTCAGGCTCGGGTCTCAAGCTCCTGACCTCAAAGCGGATCCATCTGCCTTGGCCATTCAAAAGCTGCCTGAGATTACATGTGTGAGCCATTGCGCCCGGCCTGGCCCTAATTTCCTTTGCATTTCTTAGTAGAGACAGGTTTACTGTGTTGCCCCAGGCTGGTCTTGAACTCCTGAGGGCTCAGCAGTCTGCCTGTTCGCGCCTCCCAAAGTTGCCATGGGAGGTCCAAAAAAAAAAGACTAAAAATTAAAATTTTTTAAAATAAGATTTACTTTCTTCCTTATTGTCCTTATAAGATTCTAGCAGATTGATGAAATTGATAGCCATATTTAAAATTTGGGCAATTAGCCCCCTTGAATTAATTTGAAAGTAGCAGAATCTAAAATAAGAGGCCTAAAAAAATATTAAAACATTGAGTTTGAAACAAAGAGGTTACGGGTTGGCAAATTTGAAGAAACAAAATTCTCCATGAAAGCATAGTGAAACCAAATTGACATTTTTCTCTTCTCGCTGGTCCTTATACCCAGCTATTTAATTACAGGCATGAGCCCCACTGCGCCCTGGCCAAGCCCTTGTGTTTTTCAACACTGAAGCGGTATATTGATGGTGTGCGACTGATTGCGCACAGGAAGACCAATTAATTTTTCTGGACTCTCACTTAAGTTTACCTTTGGAAGTAGTATGAATACAGGCTTTTGTAATTTATGTTAACTAACTGAATATGAAGAACATTTATTTCTTGAGAAAGCCCTACCTAAGCGCATTAATAGCGCGCTTTGCCTCTTTGCCAAAAAGTCAGTAGGCATTGGGCTTTCTGGCTTCTCTCTCTCAGATCAAGCACTGCGCCCTAGCCCAGAAATTCCTTACTACCTCTCCAGAAATCATCAGCAAGTCCCTATTCCTCAGGTGTCTGCCTTCTCCCATTTGCAAAAATGGTGATAGCCACTAGCCACCTGTTGGAATGCACAGGTTCCCCGCTGTCAGCAGGGGGCCGTAAGAGCAGGGTTCCTTTCATTCTGCTTCCTTTCCGCTGTCCTTTCCCAGGCTGGGTAATCCTTGAGAGCTCATCTGCCGCTCACACTAAGCATGCGTGGGGTTAGACGTCTCCTCATGCGGAACGTGCTGCAGTGTAGTTTCTCACTCCATTCATCACCTAGTAAAGTGTGGCCCCTTCCAAGTTCTGATCTGTGCTGCCCTTGTCCTCCTGTGCAGCCGCGTGTTGTCCCCAACAGCCTACATCACAGGTAGCTCTTAGTGTGGAGCGGGGGTAGCCGGCCGTCTCTGCATTTGTTATGAAGGGATGGGGCTGGCACATATGCCGCAGAGTAGTGTGAAGCGGGGACAGTGCCCCTCAGCTGGCTGGGATGCGCCGTGCATCCTTTCTCCAAGCATTTCAGGCACACATCCACATGCATAGATGGGGGGGAAGAGGGGCAAATGAGGTGAGGAAGTGTGCCAATGAACTTTCAGGGCCAGTCAAGCCTGGGTGTGGCCTGCCGTGGGGTGGTAGCAGATGGAAGGCCTCTTGATAACTAAAATGGTCTCCTTAAGTCACCTGGCAAAATTAGCCATTGCCCAAAGGCCTAACAGCGAAAATTCAAATAGTGGTTTCTTTCCTTAAGAATGTGCTTACCAGCAAAAAAAAAATATAAATAAGTAAATAAATAAATAAATAAAAGAATGTGCTTACCAGCTACTAGTGTGTCAAGTAAAGGGTGGGGCAGGTCTGGAGGGCAGGGGAGGGGGTAGAGGGAATTTGCATCATGGGCTTACTACCACACACAAGTTCTAGAGGCCCCCATAGGAGCCTCAAAAAACATCTTGAGGGCATGTGTTATGCACTTGCTTTTATTGCTGATGTGTGTTGTGTTTTCCAGTGGATCTGGCTTTTCTGCTTCGTATAATTGTCAGGAGCCACCATCGTCTCATATACAACCTGGGCTCTGTGGACTTGGAAACCTGGGAAACACCTGCTTCATGAACTCCGCTTTGCAGGTAGAGGAAAGAACTTCCATTCAAATAACACAGCATCTTGAGGTTTGGGTGGAAGCGGCCTGCAAAGATACTGGGTGGATCCTGTCCCAGGAGTCCCTGCCTACCCCTTGTTAGTGCTTTAGTAGTCTCTGCCAGGGCATCTCCCACTAGGTGGTACAGAATGGCTTCATCAGTATTTGTGGACCCCAGATGTCTTTGTAGTCAGTTCTGTGTTTGGTTTTATAGTAAGATTATTTTGAATTTTATTGACTGTTGAGGTATGATCTCTCTAGAAAATGTTGGAGTGCATCCCTGATTGGTCTCTGATGGGATGAGGAGAACTTATAGCAGGTGATGCCAAGCTCAATTATGCCTTGCTGAAGGCTGACTGCCTTTTCACTAAAAATAACTGTCCCAGCCAGGCGCAGTGGCTCACGCCTGTAATCCCAGCACTTTGGGAAGCCAAGGTGGGTGGATCACCTGAGGTCAGGAGTTTGAGACCAGCTTAGCCAACATGGCAAACCCCATCTCTACTAAAAATACAAAAATTAGCCAGGTGTGGTGGCACATGCCTGTAATCCCAGCTTCTTGGGAGGCTGAGGCAGGAAAATCGCTTGAACCCGGGAGGCAGAGGTTGTAGTGAGCCGAGATTGCACCATTGCACTCCAGCCTGGGCAACAAGAGTGAAACTCTGTTTCCAATTAAAAAAAAAAAAATAGCTGTCCCGCCCCATGCTCCTTACTAGAGAAACTCCAAAATCCCCTATTTGAAGCTTGTTTATTGGCCAGGCACAGTGGTTCACACCTGTAATCACAACCCTTTGGGAGGCTGCGGGAGTAGTATTGCTTGAGGCCAGGAGTTTGAGGCCAGCCTGAGCATCATGGCAAGACCCTGTCTCAAAATGGAAAAGAAAATAAACCTTGTTCATTAATTCATCAAGTATTTATTGGGCATATATTATGTGACAGCACTGTAATAGTCATGGGCTGCAAGGAGTTAAAGTCCAGCTTCAAAGTTAGGAGGGCACAGTCCCCAAGACTGCCCTCATTTCCAAAACCAACTGCAAGTTTGCAGGTTTCCAAGACCAGCCTTAGTTTTGATAATTTGTTTAGAAGGAGTCACGGAATTTACTTAGTTATTATACTCATGATAATGGTTTATTGTAGTGAGAGGATGTAGACTAAAATCAGCCAAGGGAAGAGGCATATAGGGCAGAGGTCAGGAGGGTCAAAATGTAGAGCTTCTGTTGTTTTCTACCTATGAAGTCAGTACATGGTACTTTCCTTTTTTTTTTTTTTTTTTTTGAGACAGCATCTCTCTCCTCTCTCCGTTGCCCAGGCTGGAGTGCAGTGGCGCAATCTTGACTCACTGCAACCTCCGCCTCCCGGGTATAAGCAATTCTCGTGCCTCAGCCTCCTGAGTAGCTGGGATCACAGGCACACACCACCACGCCTGGCTAATTTTTGTATTTTTAGTAGAGACAGGGTTTCACCATGTTGGCTAACCAGGCTGGTCTCAAATTCCCAACCTCAGGTGATCCACCCACCTCAGCCTCCCAAAGTGCTGGGATTACAGGCGTGAGCCACAGTGCCTGGCCAGAGCATGGTACTTTCCTGGCATTGATGTGTATTGATGCGTATGGAGTGCTGCAAACTATGGAAGCTCACCTGAGCTTCAGTGTCCAGAATTTTTATTGGGGCTTCATCTTATAAATATGATTGACTGGCAGGACGTGGTGGCTCACGCCTGTAATCCCAACACTTTGGAAGACCGAGGCGGGCAGATCATGAGGTCAAGAGTTTGAGAACAGCTTGGCCAACATAGTGAAACCCCGTCTCTACTAAAAATACAAAAAATTAGCTGGGCATGGTGGCGGGCAACTGTAATCCCAGCTACTTGGGAGGCTGAGGCTGGAGAATCGCTTGAACCTGGGAGGCGGAGGTTGCAGTGAGCCAAGATCATGCCACTACACTCCAGCCTGGGTGACAGTGAGAGACTGTGTCTCAAAAAACATAAAATAATAAAGTATAAATATGATTGACTAATTACCTAGGTGAACTGGTACCATATGACCCAAAGCTCCCACCCTAAGTCACATTGTTGGTTTTTCTGGAGTGGCTAGCCCTTCTCACCCTAAGACTAGACTGTGCACTTCTGGTCAGCCTCCTCTCCACCAAAATTGTATTATTAGATTATCCAGTATGACCCAAGGCCCACCAGGCAAACAGACAGTCCTATCAGGCATAACATTCCAGGAGCAAATAGATTACCTCCCAGAAGCCAGGGGCAAAGCTAGACCTTCTGTTTGAGCAAAGCAAAATTCTTTTTTTTTTTTTTCTTAGAGGCGGGATATCTCTGTTGCCAGGCTGGAGTGCAGTGGCATGATCATAACTCACTGTAACCTTGAACTCCTGGGCTCAAGTGATCCTCCTACCTCAGCCTCCCAGATAGCTGAGACTACAAGTGTGTACCACCAGGCCTTGCTAATTATTTTTTCGTTTTGTTTTGTATATTTTTGTGTGTGTGTGTGTGGAAATGGGGTCTCACTTATGATGCCCAGGCGAGTCTCAAACTCCTGGCCTTAAGCAGTCTTCCTACCTTGACCTCCCAAAGTGCTGGGATTACAGGTCTGAGCCACTGCACTTGGCCTGATATTCTTTACATAGGGACTCAGTGGTAAGCAAACCAGCAATGGTTTTTGTCCCCATAAAATTGATAATCTGGCTGGGTACAGTGGCTCAAACTTGTAATAATCCCAGTGATTTGGGAGGTCCAAATGGGTGGATCACTTGAGCCCAGGAGTTTGAGACCAAGTCTAGCTAACATGAGCATGACCCTATCTCTAAAAATTAAAAAAAATAATAAAAAAATTAAAGACTTACATTCTCACTTTTTTTTTTTGAGACATAGTCTTGCTCTCTTGCCCAGGTTTGAGTGCAGTGGTGCAGTCTTGGCTTGCAGCAAACTCCACCTCCCGGGTAGCTGGGATTACAGGCATGTGCCACTATGCCCAGCTAATGTTTTTGTATTTTCAGTAGAATGGGATTTCACCATGTTGACCAGGAAGGTCTGGAATTCCTGGCCTCAAGTGATCCACCCTCCTTAGCCTCCCAGAGTGCTGGGATTACAGGCATGAACTACCACACCTGGCTTACAGTCTAACTTTGAAGTTTTTTGTAGCGTGAGTGAAAACATAAAACATTTGTTAAAAGATTAGATAACCCTTGGGTTTTGAAATTATTTTCCAGCTGGGCGCAGTGGCTCCCAGCACTTTGGGAGGCCGAGGCAGGTGGATCACCTGAGGTCGGGAGTTCCAGACCAACCTGACCAACATGGATAAACCCCATCTCTACTAAAAATACAAAATTAGCTGGGCGTGGTGACTCATGCCTGTAATCCCAGCTACTCAGGAGGCTGAGGCAGGAGAATCGATTGAACCCAGGAGGTGGAGGTTGCGGTGAGCCGAGATCGTGCCACTGCACTCCGGCCTGGGCAACAAGAGCGAAACTCTGTCTCAAACAAACAAACAAAAAAAAAGTTATTGTCCTCTTGTGGTGACATGGAAATAGCCTAGTACTAAAGAAGAGGTGTGATTTGGCTTTTCTTTTTTTTTTTTTTTTTTTTTT
>NW_016804422.1:1649610-1653924 GCF_001698545.2 Rhinopithecus bieti
ATGGACAAGTTTTCCAAGTCTTTGCACCCTCAGTTTTCCTTAGCTATTGAGTGAGGATAACGATGAGGAGTTTTAAAGTTCTAAATGTAAATATTAGGGCAAAAAGGGTTAAAATTTCACGATTTAAACTTCCATCTCATGATGCTAGGAGAAAGAACCCAAGGGAAGTAGAAGGAGAGAAATAATAGCAGTAAGAACAGAAACTAATGAAAAAGGCTGGGCGCGGTGGCTCACGCCTGTAACCCCAGCACTTTGGGAGGCCGAGGTGCGCGGATCACCTGAGGTCAGGAGTTTGAGACCAGTCTGGCCAACATGGTGAAACCCCATCTCTACTGAAAATACAAAAATTAGCTGGGTGTGGTGGCCAGCGCCTGTGATACCAGCTACTCAGGAGGCTGAGGCAGGATAATCACTTGAACTTAGGAGGTGGAGGATGCAGTAAGCCAAGATCACGCCATTGCACTGCAGCCAGGAAGACAAGAGCGAAACTCTGTCTCAAAAAAAAAAGCCAAAAAGAAAAAAAACTTTTTCATTAAACAAGAATTATTTGATTATTCAGCTTTTTTCCTAAAGTAGGGTTTTTCAGAGACAAAATCTTAGCCAATGCATATGCAATCCTCTAAGACCACGTCCCTCGGAGATTAGCTGCAAGGGGTCCACCAGCTTGACCTCCTTGAGGCTGTGGTTTACCGTCATGAGCCTTCAGAGAATCTCCTGAGTGCCTCATTTTATTGGGGTTGTCCCTCAGTGACCCTTTAGAACTTGATTTATCTTGTATCTCTGGTACTGTCTAGAAGGTATGTAAAGCCCTCATCATGTTCTGTTTCAGTGCTTGAGCAACACTGCACCACTGACTGACTACTTTCTCAAAGATGAGTATGAAGCTGAAATCAACAGAGACAACCCTCTGGGGATGAAAGGGGAAATTGCAGAAGCCTATGCAGAGCTCATTAAGCAGATGTGGTCTGGAAGGGACGCCCATGTGGCACCTCGCATGTTCAAAGTAGGTAGACATATATATATATATACGGGTTGAGTATCTCTGTATATAGATGCTTGGGACCAGAAATGTTTTGGGACTTCAGGTTTTTTAGGGTTTTTTTTTAATAGTATTTACATTACGTTTGCTAGTTCAGCATCCCCATTCCAAAATCTAAAATGTTTCAATGAGCATTTCCTTTGAATATCATGTCAGTGTTAGAAAGGTTATGGATCGGCCGGGCACGGTGGCTCAAGCCTGTAATCCCAGCACTTTGGGAGGCCGAGACGGGCGGATCACGAGGTCAGGAGATTGAGACCATCCCGGCTAACACGGTGAAACCCCGTCTCTACTAAAATACAAAAAACTAGCCGGGCGAGGTGGCGGGCGCCTGTAGTCCCATCTACTCGGGAGGCTGAGGCAGGAGAATGGCGTAAACCTGGGAGGCGGAGCTTGCAGTGAGCTGAGATCCGGCCACTGCACTCCAGCCTGGGGACAGAGCGAGACCCCGTCTCAAAAAAAAAAAAAAAAAAAAAAAAAAGGTTATGGATCTTTGAGCATTTGGATTTCAGATTTTCGGGTAAAGGATACACTCCTGTACTTCCTTTTTCCCACTTTGGGGAGAGTGGTTTAGTGTTGTTATGAGGCATTCCTTTTGTTGCATTTTGGGATTAAGATGGGATCTGGGCCAGGCGCTGTGGCTCACGCCTGTAATCCCAGCACTTTGGGAGGCCGAGGCAGGTGGATCACGAGGTCAAGAGATCGAGACCATCCTGGCCAACATGGTGAAACCCCGTCTCTACTAAAAATACAAAAATTAGCTGGGCGTGGTGGCACGTGGCTGTAGTCCCAGCTACTTGGGAGACTGAGGCAGGAGAATCACTTGAACCTGGGAAGTGGAGGTTGCAGTGAGCTGAGATTGCGCCACTGCACTCCAATCTGGTGGCAGAGTGAGACTCCGTCTCCAAAAAAAAAAAAAAAGATGGGATCTGATGACCAGTCGCGATGGCTCACGCCTGTAATCTCAGCACTTTGGGAGGCCAAAGTGGGTGGATCACCTGAGATCAGGAGTTCAAGACCAGCCTGGCCAAGATGGTGAAACCCCTTCTCTACTAAAAATACAAAAAATTAGCTGGGCATGGTGGTGCACACCTATAATCCCAGCTACGTGGGAGGCTGAGGCAGGAGAATTGCTTGAACCTGGGAGATGGAGATTGCAGTGAGCCAAGATCACGCCACTGCACTCCAGCCTGGGCAACAGAGCAAGACTCCATCTCAAAAAAAAAAAAAAAAAAGGAATCAGTAAAAGCACCACACTGTCAAACCCTTTTTTTTCTGTCATTCAGTCATTTAGCACACCCCTAAGTGTCTTCAGTGCCCACCTCTGGGTTGGGGATATCTCAGAAGTTATTTGTAAGCTCGTTCCTCAGAATGCTGTATTCTGTAATGGCAGTATTTAAATGGTCAGTTTCCTAAGCCAGACTATAAAAATTCAGTTTCTTGGAAGGCTGAGGTGGGAGGATCCCTGGAGTCCAGGAGTTTGAGACCAGCCTGGGCAACATAGTGAGACTCCGTTTTTGTTTTGTTTTGTTTGAGACAGAGTCTGACTCTCTTGCCCAGGTTGGAGTGCAGTGGCACGATCTTGGCTCACTGCAGCCTACACCTCTCGGGTTCAAGCGATTCTCATGCCTCAGCCTCCTGAGTAGCTGAGACTACAGGTGTGCACCACCATGCCTGGCTAATTTTAGTATTTTTAGTAGAGATGGGTTTTCGCCATGTTGGCCAGGCTGGTCTCAAACTCCTGATCTCAGGTGATCTGCCTGCCTCAGCCTCTCAAAGTGCTGGGATTATAGGCTTGAGCCACTGCACCTGATCAAGTCTCTGTTTCTTTAAAAACAACAAAAAAGTTGGCCAGGCGCAGTGGCTCACGCCTGTAATCCCAGCACTTTGGGAGGCCGAGGCGGGCAGATCACGAGGTCAGGAGATCGAGACCATCCTGGCTAATATGGTGAAACCCCGTCTCTGCTAAAAATAAAAAAAAAAAAAATTAGCCAGGTGTGACGGCAGGCGCCTGTAGTCCCAGCTACTCGGGAGGCTGGGGCAGGAGAATAGCATGAACCCGGGAGGCAGAGCTTGCAGTGAGCCGAGATTGCGCCTCTGCACTCCAGCCTGGGTGACAGAACGAGACTCGTCTCAAAGAAAAAACAACAACAACAAAAGAAGTCCGGGCGCGGTGGCTCATTCCTGTAATCCAGCACTTTGGGAGGCTGAGGCGGGCAGATCACGAGGTCAGGAGTTGAGATCAGCCTGATCAACATAATGAAACCCCGTCTCTACTGAAAATACAAAAATTAGCCAGGTGTGGTGGTGCCCACCTATAATTCCAGCTACTCACGAGGCTGAGACAGGAGAATTGATTGAACCTGGGAGGCGGAGGGTGCAGTGAGCTGAGATCGCGCCATTGCACTCCAGCCTGAGCGACAGAGCGAGACTCTGTCTCTAAAACAACAACAACAACAACAAAATTAGCTGGACATGATGATGTACCTATAGTCCCAGCTACCAGGGAGGCTGAGGTGGGAGGAATTACTTAAGCCTGACAGGTCAAGGCTGCAGTGAGCTGTGATTATGCCACTGTACTCCAGCCTTGGCGACAGAGACCCTGTCCCAGAATAAAAAAATAAAAAAGAGGCCGGGCACGGTGGCTCAAGCCTGTAATCCCAGTACTTTGGGAGGCCGAGACGGGCGGATCATGAGGTCAGGAGATCGAGACCATCCTGGCTAACACGGCGAAACCCCGTCTCTACCAAAAAAATACAAAAATCTAGCCGGGCGAGGTGGCGGGCGCCTGTAGTCCCAGCTACTCGGGAGGCTGAGGCAGGAGAATGGCGGGAACCCGGGAGGCGGAGCTTGCAGTGAGCTGAGATCCGGCCACTGCACTCCAGCCCTGGCGACAGAGCCAGACTCCGTCTCAAAAAAATAATAATAATAAAATAAAAAATAAAAATAAAAATAAAAAAATAAAAAAGAATTGGGTGGCAACACACTGTGCTGAAGCTAATGTAAATAAACAACTGGAAGGTAGTGTTTAGGGATATTAGGGAAGTGTGGAGCTTCCTCAGTAATGGATGTGTTATATATTTGTACTGTGTTATGGTAGCCACCAGCTCAAGCACCTCTGAGCACTTGAGATGTGGTTCATTTGACCAAGGAACTGAATTTTTAATGGTTTTTAATTATAATTAATGTAAATTTAGGTTGCCATATGTGGCTAGTGGCTATGGTATTAGAGAACATGGTGTAGAACATGGTACTCCATTTTTTTTTTTTTTTTT
>NW_016804422.1:1654024-1690325 GCF_001698545.2 Rhinopithecus bieti
GTCTCATAAAAAATAAAATAAAATAAAAAAATAAAAAAGAATTGGGTGGCAACACACTGTGCTGAAGCTAATGTAAATAAACAACTGGAAGGTAGTGTTTAGGGATATTAGGGAAGTGTGGAGCTTCCTCAGTAATGGATGTGTTATATATTTGTACTGTGTTATGGTAGCCACCAGCTCAAGCACCTCTGAGCACTTGAGATGTGGTTCATTTGACCAAGGAACTGAATTTTAATGGTTTTAATTATAATTAATGTAAATTTAGGTTGCCATATGTGGCTAGTGGCTATGGTATTAGAGAACATGGTGTAGAACATGGTACTCCATTTTTTTTTTTTTTTTTTGGGACACAGTCTTGCTCTGTCACACAGGCTGGAGTGCACTGGCATGATTTCGGCTCACTGCAGCCTCCGCCTCCTGGGTTCAAACCATTCTCCTGCCTCAGCCTCCTGTGTAGCTGGGATTACAGGTGTGCACCACCATGCCCAGCTAATTTTTGTGTTTTTAGTAGAGACCAGGTTTCACCATGTTGGCCAGGCTAGTCTTGAACTCCCAACCTCAGGTGATCTGCCTGCCTCAGCCTCCCAAAAATCTGGGATTACAGGCGTGAGCCACCGTGCCTGGCTGGTTCTCCATAGGATATATCACTGTCTCTGGGAGTGCTTAATACAACACAGACTGCTAGACCCATCCACAGAGTTTCTGATTGAATAGGTTTGCTGTGGGGGCCTGAGAATGTGCATTTCTACTAAGCTCCCAGGTGATACTAATGCTGCTGGCTAGGGACCATACTCTCAGAATAACTGGTGGAGAATAATACTGGACAGACAGTATTTAGGGACCTGAGGGCTGTTATGTACAGGAGGATTCCTCCAGCCGATGAAAGTATCATTTGTAATGTCCTTATGCAGTTTAAGACTCTGAACCAAAGAAGGACATGTTGGAGAGGGATTCATGTCAGTACTTGGGTGTGGTTACTCAGGATACCCTACCCTTCCTCCCCAGGACTTAAGGTAGTAGCCCAGGTTCCAGATTCATCCTCCTGGCTCTCTGATCTAGGCCTTCTCTCTGGTGGGAACCACTGGCCTCCTGTAGGCTCTTCAGGAGTTAATTGGACTACTCAACCAAGTGTTCTTTCTCACTACCCAGCTAGCTCCTCAAAGCTATTTTTGATGACAGTTCTCATTTGATTTAACTAGTTCTTTACATATTATGCCTTTTGATGCAGTTGCTTTTGTTGTAGACTCAAGTGGGACGTTTTGCTCCTCAATTTTCTGGCTACCAGCAACAAGATTCTCAGGAGCTGTTAGCCTTTCTTCTAGATGGATTGCATGAAGATCTGAACCGAGTAAAGAAGAAACCCTACTTGGAGCTGAAGGATGCCAATGGGCGGCCAGACGCGGTAGGCCATTAATGATGTCTGAACGAAGAAGCTGCCTCATATTGAGAGTGCAGGGATATTCTTCTGGTCTTTTGAGTGTTGCTGCCAGGGCCCTGGTTGCTTCTCACTGTAGTGAGTTATAGGGATATGGTCTCTGTTCAAAAAAGAGCTAACTGTAGTTACTGCTATTTTTTTTTTTTTTTTTTTTGTAATAGAGACAAAACGTTGCTATGTTGTCTAGGCTGGTCTCCAGCTCCTGAGCTCAAGTAGTCCTCTTACCTCAGCCTCCCAAAGTGCTGGGATTACAACAGGCGTGAGCCACCGTTCCCTAGTTACTCCTAATGCTTCCTCTTGGGCTTTTTCAAATTCGAGTGAGCTTGTTTGATATTTCACTGGTGAACTAGGGACTAAGAACACTCTGAAAACTGTAAAGTGCCTATAGTGAGGACCCCTAAGATTGTTATTGCTCACAATAAAAGCTATCCATGATTACTTAATTTGTTATTAATATCATTAGGACATTTATACTTTTTACCTTGATTTTCTGATCAGGTAAAGAGATTTTCTGATCAGCAAGAGGATTTTAGTATTTCAGCTGCCCTATCACATTGGGATAATCAGTATGAATGCTTTAAAGTAAAATTTAGATCTTCTTAGAAAAACTATGAGTTAGCTGAACTGTAGTATAGATAAAATTATTAAAATTTATTTGTTTATTTTTTTGAGATGGAGTCTCGCTCTGTCACCCAGGCTGGAGTGCAATGATGCGATCTTGGCTCACTGCAACCTCTGCCTCCCGGGTTCAAGCGATTCTCCTGTCTCAGCCTCTTGAGTAGCTGGGACTACAGCCATGTACCACCACGCCCGGCAAATTTTTGTATTTTTAGTAGAGAGGGGATTTCACCATGTTGGCCAGGCTGATCTTGAACTTCTGACCTCAGGCGATCCATCTGCCTCAGCCTCCCAAAGTGCTGGGATTTCAGGCATGAGCCACTGTGCCCGGCCAAAAACCTTACTTTAGATCACTGGAAACATGTAGGACTTTCCTTGCCCTGGCCATGTCTCTGTACCCATAGTGTCCTCCGGGCTTCTGTTTCCTATCAGGACACACAGACCCCTAGTTTCCAATAGGTCCTATGTTGCCAACCTTATTAAGTGTGGGGATTACAACGAGGCACAGTGGCTTACCCCTGCGGTTCCAGCACTTTGGAGGCTGAGATGGGAGCATCACTTGAGGCCAGGAGCTCTAGAACCATCTGGTCAACATAGTAAAACCTCCATCCCTACCAAAACTAAAAAAACATTAGCCAGGCATGGTGGTGCATGCCTATAGTCCCAGCTACTTCGGAGTCTGAGGCAGGAAGATTGCTTTGAGTCCAGGAGTTCAAGGCTGTAGTGAACCATGATCGCACTAGCCTGAACGACAGAGCAAGACCATGTCTCAATCAGTCAATGTAATATATATTTGAAATATATATATAAACATATATATGAAATATATACATAAACATATATATGAAATATATATATAAATATATGTATGTGTGTTGGGGTGGGGATTGGGTGTAGAGCTGGCATGTGGTATGAGTGTGATACACTAAGAGTAGTCCTGGCCTTGCTTGTCCTGGATCAAGCTCTTGGCTGTACAGATTGCCACCTGATTCATCTCCAGGTTTGCTGTGAGTCATTCTGGATGCAGGGGCAAGGGACAGTGGTGTTGAGAATGTCCTATTTATCCCTTCATGCAGGTGGTGGCAAAGGAAGCCTGGGAGAATCACAGATTGAGGAATGATTCTGTGATTGTGGATACTTTCCATGGCCTCTTCAAATCTACTTTGGTTTGTCCAGAATGTGCTAAGGTTTCGGTGACCTTTGACCCATTTTGCTATCTAACGCTCCCACTGCCCTTGAAGAAAGATCGAGTTATGGAGGTTTTCCTGGTTCCTGCTGACCCTCACTGCAGACCTACCCAGGTAACAGAATCCACACCCTCATGGCAACCCTCACTGCAAGTGGTCTCCAGATCCCAGTGGGACTGCTCCTATCTGCTGCATTGGATGCCTCTGAGTCCCGTTGGTACTTGCCTGGGTATGGGCCCTTGGCCTCCATCAGACCTTCATGTAATCCCATATCTTTTAAGGCCTATTGTGAAGGTCCTTGGGGCTTCTTTGCTTCTCTGTCACTTTTTTTTTTTTGAGACAGAGTTGCTGTGTCGCCCATTGTAGAGTGCAGTGGCACGATTTCAGCTCACTGTAACCTCTTCCTCCCAGGTTCAAGCGATTCTCCTACCTCAGCCACTCAGTAGCCGGGATTACAGGCGTGTACCACCATGCTCAGCTAATTTTTGTATTTTTAGTAGAGACATAGTAGAGACAGGATGTTACTATGTTGGCCAGAACTCCTGACCTCAAGTAATCTGCCCATCTTGGCCTCCCAAAGTGTTGGGATTACAGGTGTGAGCCATCGCACCTGGCCTTTGTCACTTTTTTGGCCACACTTCATTCACGCAACTAAAGTAACCTGATCTACTAAGTGGTTCTTGAATCTGAATGTTGGGGAACCAGAAGCAGGGTACTTTTTGTACTTGGATATACCCTCAAATAATCTAGGACAGCCGGTACAGAAGATTAGACCAGATGAGAGGTGTGAGCAGCAGGTCTTAGTGTCTAACCCTGCTGATGGCTCACTGAGTAACTGTACTGCTTAGTAGCTTCTGTCTTTGGTTTCTTTATCTCTAAAGAAAGTTGAGGGCCAGGCGCAGTGGCTCACACCTGTAATCCCAGCACTTTGGGAGGCCAAGGCAGGCGGATCACAAGGTCAGGAGATCGAGACCATCCTGGCTAACGTGGTGAAACCCTGTCTCTACTAAAAATACAAAAAATTAGCTGAGCATGGTGGCAGGCACCTGTAGTCCCAGCTGCTCGGGAGGCTGAGGCAGGAAAATGGTGTGAACCTGGGAGGTGGAGCTTGCAGTGAGCTGAGATTGCGTCACTGCACTCCAGCCTGGGCGACAAAGCTAGACTCTGTCTCAAAAACAAACAAACAAAAAAAGAAAGTTGAGGCAGGCCGGGCGTGGTGGCTCACGCCTATAATCCCAACACTTCAGGAGGCCAGGGTGGGTGGATCACGAGGTCAGGAATTTGAGACCACTCTGACCAACATGGTGAAACCCTGTCTCTACTAAAAATACAAAAATTATCCAGGTGTGGTGGTGTGCACCTGTAATCCCAGCTACTCAGGAGGCTGAGGCAGGAGAATCGCTTGAACCTGGGAGGTGCAGGTTGCAGTGAGCCAAGATCGCGCCACGGCGCTCCAGCCTGGGCGACAGAGTGAGACTCTCAAAAAAAAAAAAAAAAAGTTGAGGCTGGGCTTGGTGGCCAACACCTATAATCCCAGCACTTTGGGATGCTGAGGTGGGAGGACTGCTTGAGGCCAGGAGTTTGAGACCCTGTCTCTACAAAAAATAAAATAAAATTTTTAAAAAAAGGTAGGACCAGATGGCAGTTTGAATTTGTATAATTTTAGCAGTTCTTTAGAAAGTACTCTAAATAATTAAGAATAAATTGAAGCAATATTTGGAAGAGGAAGAGATGGCCCAGCCCCCATGCTGCTGCCTGTGTATTGAGGAGGATGCTGACATAGAGGTCTTGCTTGTTTGCTCTGCTGCTGACTCATCTGTACCCTGACCTCACCCTACACTGTTTCTGGAAGGGCTCCTCTGCTCCTGGTAATGCCTGCTTCTCCTAATTCATTTCCCACCTTTTGTGGGGCACCCTTGTGACCTTGACCATCTCTCTTTTGCAGTACCGTGTGACTGTGCCACTGATGGGGGCTGTGTCTGACCTGTGCGAGGCTCTCTCCAGGCTGTGTGGCATTGCTGCAGAAAATGTAAGGCGGGGTGATCAGTGGCACTCGGTCTATTTGGGATACTTCATAGCATTTGGAGTTTACTTTCATCCTTGAAGCCACTTTTTTGGGGTTGTTGTTATTGCCAGCACAAATGTGATTATTTGTGTGTGTCTGGATGCCTCACTCACTATTCACACTGTGGCTGAGACTGTCCCTTCCAGCTCCAGGAAACACCGTCTTTCCTTCATTGGGTTCACACTAGCTGTGGTCAAAGGACCAGGAGTAGGACTCTGCTGTCAGTTCTGTGCACTGAGGGTGGCATAGAGACTGCACATTACTGAATACTCCAGAGACTCTGGACAACTGCTGGTTTCTAGTTAGCACCACACCCCTCACCCTTCCTGCCACTCGAGGGCAGATGCTACCAGCATTTTCAATTCTGATGGCAGCCATGCTGCTCCTCCTCAAGCGTTGGGCCTGAGCTCTCTCGGGCTGTTTGTGTAGTGGTTTCTCTAGAGACAACACTTGAGTATGGGTTTTTTTTTTTTTCATTTGTTTCTGGGTTTTAAGCAGTTAGTAGGGGCACTCTTAGTCATTCTGTGGTCTTTCTATTACTGTTCATTCTTAGATGGTGGTCGCAGATGTATATAATCACCGATTCCACAAAATTTTCCAAATGGATGAAGGTTTAAACCACATCATGCCTCGGGATGACATTTTCGTGTGAGTACTCAGCAGTTTCTGTTGCAGGTCAGGTCAGAGGACCCGTTCTAGAGACTTTGCTGCATTCATGTTTCCAGAACAAAAATTTGGGCAGTCATTGCTCATGTGGATTGGCCCTGACCCCTGGGTGCAAGAGATGGGTGTTGAGGGCATCGTGGGCAACCCTCAGTGCTCAACCCCTCCTGCCCTGAAGAGCTAGACATTCTGATAACTCTCCTCAGCATAGCCACAGCCTTTTTTCAACAGTTTTGCCTGTGAAGAAGACCAAATCACTGCTCCGACAGATGGTCCTACCATCAGAGATTCCTTTCTTTAAGAGGAATCACAGCTGTGTGATGGGAAGATGGGAGTAGGGTTGTGGTACGGAAGGATCTTGTCCTTTCTCTGCCACAGGCTGTGGCTTCTCAGCGAGTACCATGATACTACCATCCCCAATGCAGAAATGACAGAGAGGGTTGATTTAAACAGCTGTTTTCGGCCGGGTGCGGTGGCTCACGCCTGTAATCCCAGCACTTTGGGAGTCCAAGGCAGGCGGATCACGAGGTCAGGAGATTGAGACCATCCTGGCTAACATGGTGAAATCCTGTCTCTACTAAAAATACAAAAAATTAGCCAGGTGTGGTGGCAGGTGCCTGTAGTCCCAGCTACTCGGGAGGCTGAGGCAGGAGAATGGCGTGAAACCAGGAGGCAGAACTTGCAGTGAGCGGAGATCGCGCCACTGCACTCCAGCCTGAGCAACAAAGCGAGACTCCGTCTCAAAAAAACAAAACGAAACAAAAACGCTGTTTTCAGCTCAAACATTCTGTAAGCTCTGAGACACAATACAGAGGTCTCCTCGGCCTTCCCACATGCTGCTTCATGGCTGCTCTGTGTAATTGTGTGTGTGTGTCCCTCTTCCAGGCACAGTGGGGTAATAACTTGCCTGCTGCTCCCATACATGAACTTGCCTGCTGCTCCCAGGCAACCACTTGCCCAGGAAGTACGGAGCACAGCGGTACTGTCCCTCCCTCTTTACCTCTCACTCAGGAACTTGCCTCTGCGAAAGGGTTTCAGGATTTTGTTTTGGTTTTTGTTTTTGGCTGAAGAATTCAGTATGTAAAGGAGATAGTTCCTTCCCTTTACATTTTTGGGCCTATGACTTCTAGATCACTCTAAAAGGAATAATTCCTGTCCACACCAAAGATCTATTTCTGTTCTCACTTGCACAGACACAACCAAGAGCTCATACTGTGCCAAGGGCTAGAACATGGACTTGCACAGACACAACCAAGAGCTCATACTGTGCCAAGGGCTAGAACATGGGAAAGTCTGCTTTCACAGACATTTATAACCCCAAGCCCTTAACATGGTCTTCCGTAAATTCCAGAAACTAGTGTTTTCACACACCTGAGCTGAAAGGAACTGGAGGATTACCCTGTGGGGAGCTTAGCAGACCACCAACAAAGGAATTTTCAGAGGGCCTAAGGGCCAACCATTGGAAAAACAAATACTTTCATATCTTTTATAGATGAATTGACAATTGTTTTATGAAAGCAATAGCAGCATCTGGGTTTTTTTTTCTTTTTTTTTATAGATGGAGTCTCGCTCTGTCGCCCAGGCAGGAGGAGTGCAGTGGTGCGATCTCGGCTCACTGCAAGTCCGCCTCCCGGGTTCACACCATTCTCCTGCCTCAGCCTCCTGAGTAGCTGGGACTGCAGGCGCCCACCACGCACCTGGCTAATTTTTGGTATTTTTAGTAGAGCCAGGGTTTCACCGTATTAGCCAGGATGGTCTCAATCTCCTGACCTCGTGATACTCCCGCCTTGGTCTCCCAAAATGCTGGGATTACAGGCATGAGCCACCATGCCCGTCCAGCATCTGGTATTTTTTATTATTTATTTATTTATTTTTTTGAGACAGAGTCTCGCTCTGTCGCCCAGGCTGGAGTGCAATGGTGTGATTGTGGCTCACTGCAAGCTCCGTCTCCTGGGTTCATGCCATTCTCCTGCCTCAGCCTCCTGAGTAACTGGAACTACAGGCACGTGCCACCACGCCCGGCCAATTTTTTGTATTTTTAGTAGAGACGGGGTTTCACTGTGTTGGTTAGTATGGTCTTGATCTCCTGACCTCGTGATCCGCCCGCCTCGGCCTCCCAAAGTGCTAGGATTACAGGCGTGTGCCCCCGCTCCCAGCCTGCATCTGCTGTTTTTTAATGTTTTGTACACTGTGCTACTAAGTTATTTAATTCTTACCACACCCTTTAAAGTGAGTAATCCCATTGTCCACCGAATAAATAGACTAAGAAGTTAGGTACTTATTACTAGGTCATAGCAGGCAGAAAATGGCAGTGTGGACCTGGAACCTGGGGCGGCTGCACTCCAAGGCCTAGTTCTTTACCACTATGCTGGACCACAGTATTTACTTGAGAGCACGCCTTGGACATTTTTGTGTATTCTTAGAAATTCCTCCTGCATAAACTTCATTCAGGACTGTTTGCTAGGCATTTGGCATTTGGGGAGGGGTGTGTGTCTGTGTGTGTGTGTGTGTGCGCGCACGCGTGCACGCACACATACACATGCATGTTTCAAAATTTGAATCAGTAAGTTTGTGTCTCCCCCTATAGGAAGAGGGAAAGACTACAGTCGGTTGCCAGCAATTTTGGTAACATCTG
This sequence comes from Rhinopithecus bieti, assembly GCF_001698545.2. Classification (NCBI taxonomy): domain Eukaryota; kingdom Metazoa; phylum Chordata; class Mammalia; order Primates; family Cercopithecidae; genus Rhinopithecus; species Rhinopithecus bieti. The sequence goes on from NW_016804422.1 coordinate 1,662,628, forward strand.
TTCCACGATAAAACATCTATAAATCTCCTCAATTTCATGTATTCACTAAGTAAGACACATTTTTCAAAATCATTGATTTGTATCTAGCAGTTTATTTGATTATCTCTGATGTTTTTCAGAATTAGATATAATTCTTTTACTTCAGTGTTTTTGAACAAAGATGACAATTAGTTTTATAAATTTGCTTGCTCATTTGGAAAAAAAGAGCCTTTGGCTAATATCCTAGGTGTACATCTTTGTACAATATTTGTCTTATTAAGGGGCAGGGCACTCAATGCATTTTTTTTTTTTTTTTGAAATGGAATCTCACTCTGGTGCCCAGTGTGGAGTGCAGTGAAGAGATCGCGACTCACTGCAAGCTCCACCTCCCGGGTTCATGCCATTCTCCTGCCTCAGCCTCCCGAGTACCTGGGACTACAGGTGCCTGCCACCATGCCTGGCTAATTTTTTGTATTTTTAGTAGAGACGGAGTTTCACCGTGTTAGCCAGGATGGTCTGAATCTCCTGACCTCATGATCTGCCTGCCTCAGCCTCCCAAAGTGCTGGGATTGCAGGCATGAGCCACCATGCCCGGCCAACTCAATGCATTTTTTAAAGTTGAGCTCTTTGATCACAAAAGATGAACTTGGTGGCTGGACCCAGCTGTGTGCCTTTGTGTTCAGAGTGATGATCTGAATGATGGCTGTTATCTGTGTTGGGTCCCAGTTGAAGGACCACAGAGTTTGAGGCTGTGGTTGGAAGAAGGAGTATCACGGTCAGCCCTCAGCCCCAGGTTGGATAGGTTCACACTGTGCTGACAGTGGGCCTTCTTTGGATTCCTGACTCAACCTCTAGAAACATCTTGGCAATAGTTATAGCCACCTTTTCTACTCATATATGCTCTGTCGCAGTAATGATAGCCCTGGCCACCACATAGCTTCAGCTCAGATCTCTGTTGTTCACAAGGACCTACTGCTAAAGGTGCCCTCTTGTGTGATTAACGCAGGTACCAGGTCTGCAGCACTTCCGTGGACGGCTCAGAATGTGTCACGCTTCCAGTCTACTTCAGGGAGAGGAAGTCCAGGCCATCAAGTACTTCCTCTGGGTCAGCGCTATATGGGCAGCCACTGCTGCTTTCTGTCCCCAAGCACAAGTTAACCCTTGAGTCTTTGTACCAGGCTGTTTGTGATCGTATCAGGTTGGTGGCAGGAATGTGATTTGGTTGTTATCTGAGATCAAGATATACCCAGTAATAGTAGAGTGTCAGCTGCTACCAAGTGGCTGTGTTGATCCTACATGCTCACCTCTGTAAGAAATGCATTTGTAGGCCAGGCGTGGTGGCTTATGCCTGTACTCCCAGCACTTCGGGAGGCCAAGGCGGGCAGATCACCTGAGGTCAGGAGTTCGAGACCAGCCTGACCAAGATGGTGAAATCCCGTCTCTACTGAAAATACAAAATTAGCCAGGCATGCTCTTGGGTGCTTGTAATCCCAGCTGCTTGAGATGCTGAGGCAGGAGAATCGCTTAATCCTTGATTCTCCCAGGAGCTGGAGGCTGCAGTGAGCCGAGATCTCGCCACTGCACTCTAGCCTGGGTGACAGAGCGAGATTCAATTTCAAAAAAAAAAAAAAAAAATGCACTTGTGCCAGCCCCTGGATGGGCCAGGGCAGGTGCTGTTGGGATGAGCCACCTGGCACATCTTAGGCACCATGATCCTAGGAGTCCAGTCCTCTTAGAATCATGTTAGGGAGGCTAGTGCTTTGATGGCATTTGTATTTTATTTCTGAAGTGTTCCACTATCATTCTGAAGCCAGAAATTAGGATTATTGGGAAATACCTTTAAAAATGATGGTGCCACATGACTTTCACATAAGACTTGAGACAAACTTTCCTAGAGTCTTCATTGGCTTAATTAGACACCTAATTTCTTGTGGGTTTTTTTTTTTTTCCTTCTGAGATGGAATCTTGCTCTGTTGCCCAGGTTGGAGTGCAGTGCAGTGGTGCGATACTGGCTCACTGCAACCTCTACCTCCCGGGTTCAAGTGATTCTGCTGCCTCAGCCTCCCAAGTAGCTGGGATTACAGGCATGCACCACCAAGCCTGGCTAATTGTGTGTGTGTGTGTGTGTTTTTTTTTTTTTTTTTTGAGATGGAGTTTCGCCCTGTTGCCCAGGCTGGAGTGCAGTGGCACAATCTCGGCTCACCGCAACCCCCGCCTCCCAGGTTCAAGTGATTTCTGGCTAATTTTTGTATTTTTAGTAGAGAGAGGGTTTCATTGTGTTGGCCAGGCTGGTCTCAAACTCCTGACCTCAAGTGATCCTCCCGCCTCAGCCTCCCAGAGTGCTAGGATTACAGGCATGAGCCACCATGCCTGGCCTAATTTTTGTATTTTTAGTAGAGATGGGGTTTCATCGCGTTGGCCAGGCTGGTCTGGAAATCCTGACGTCAGGTGATTGCCCACCTTTACCTCCCAAAGGGCCGGGATTACAGATGTGAGCCACCATGCCTGGCCATTTGTGTTTTTAATTTTTTTTTTTTTTTTTTTTTGAGACGGAGTCTCGCTCTGTTGCCCAAACTGGAGTGCAGTGGCCAGATCTCAGCTCACTGCAAGCTCCGCCTTTAGGGTTCACGCCATTCTCCTGCCTCAGCCTCCCGAGTAGCTGGGACTATAGGCGCCCGCCACCTCGCCCGGCTAGTTTTTTGTATTTTTTAGTAGAGACGGGGTTTCACCGGTTTTGCCAGGATGGTCTTGATCTCCTGACCTCGTGATCCGCCCATCTCGGCCTCCCAAAGTGCTGGGATTACAGGCTTGAGCCATTGCGCCCGGCCTAATTTCTTAAAATACTGAGCCACCACGTTATTTTATTTTATTTTATTTATTTTTTGAGACAGAGTTGCTCTGTGCCCAGGCTGGAGTGCAGTGGCACAATCTCGGCTCACTGCAACCTCTGCCTCCTATGTTCAAGTAATTCTCCTGCCTCAGCCTCCTGAGTAGCTGGGATTATAGGCATGTGCCACCACGCCCAGCTAATTTTTGTATTACTATAGATGGGGTTTCACCATGATGGCCAGGCTGGTCTCCAACTCCTGACCTCAGGTGATCCACCTGCCTCGGCCTCCCAAAGTGCTGGGATTAGCCACCACACTCGGCCCAGTGGATAATTCTCAAGCACTTTTATTTACATAAATTGCTTTGTGAGTAGCTGTCATCCATAGAAATTATGAACTACTTCTTAGCCACATGGTGGTAAAAATAGATAAATGTTACAACTAACAATCTTTTTTTCTTCCTTCTCTTTTTCTCTTTTTGAAGCCGCTATGTGAAACAGCCTTTACCTGATGATTTTGGCAGCTCACCCTTGGAGCCAGGGACCTGCAATGGCTCCAGGAACAGCTGTGAAGGTAAGCATGCACCATGCTGTGTGGCTGTGACTGACCAAATACCTCCTGATTTCCCTCTTCTTCTTCTTCTTCTTTTTTTTTTTTTTTTTTTTGAGACGGAGTCTCGCTCTGTTTCCTGGGCTGGAGTGTAGTGGCCGGATCTCAGCTCACTGCAAGCTCCACCTCCTGGGTTTACGCCATTCTCCTGCCTCAGCCTCCGGAGTAGCTGGGACTACAGGCGCCCACCACCTCGCCCGGCTAATTTTTTGTATTTTTAGTAGAGACGGGGTTTCACCGTATTAGCCAGGATGGTCTTGATCTCCTGACCTCGTGATCCGCCCGTCTTGGCCTCCCAAAGTGCTGAGATTACAGGCTTGAGCCACCGCGCCCGGCCGATTTCCCTCTTCTTCTAAAGGTGTTATACACATGGGAGAAGGGGGTTGGGACTGGGTTGGGGCTCTGCCTACAGCAGCAGACTTAGGAGCTGGGTCTACAACATTCCACTCTGTTGTCCAACTTTGCTACCTTGTGGAATCTTCCTTTTTTTTTTTCCCCCAGATAGGGGTCTCACTCCTGTCACCCAGGCTGGAATGCAGTGGTACAATCATGGCTCGCTGTTACTTCAGACTCTTGGGCTTAAGTGATTGTCCCACCTCAGCCTCCAGAGAGGCTGGAACTACAGGTGCATGCCACCACGATGCCCAGCTAATTTTTAAATTTTTTTGTAAAGACCAGCGGTCTTGCCATATTGCTCAGACTGGTCTTGAACTCCTGGCCTGAAGCTATACTCCTGCCTTAGCCTCCCAAAGGGCTAGGATTACAAGCGTGAGCCACCGCACCTGACATGTCACTTTTCTTTTCTTTTTTTTTTTTTTTTGAGACCGAGTCTTGCTCTGTCGCCCAACCTGGAGTGCAGTGGCCGGATCTCAGCTCACTGCAAGCTCCACCTCCCGGGTTTACGCCATTCTCCTGCCTCAGCCTCCCGAGTGGCTGGGACTACAGGCGCCCGCCACCTCGCCTGGCTAGTATTTTGTATTTTTTAGTAGAGACGGGGTTTCACCGGGTTAGCCAGGATGGTCTTGATCTCCTGACCTCGTGATCCGCCCGTCTCGGCCTCCCAAAGTGCTGGGATTACAGGCTTGAGCCACCACGCCTGGCTGACACGTCACTTTTCTTTTTGGGACTTAGGTGACTCAGTGGCTTTATTTCTGTAAAATCATAGATGTCTTTCAAGTTAGTGCTGTAAATTCTTTTTCTTTTTCTTTTTTTTTTGAGACAGAGTCTTGCTCTGTCGCCCAGGCTGGAGTGCAGTGGCCGGATCTCAGCTCACTGCAAGTTCTGCCTACTGGGTTTATGCCATTCTCCTGCCTCAGCCTCCCGAGTAGCTGGGACTACAGGCGCCCGCCACCTTGCCCGGCTAGTTTTTTTGTATTTTTTTAGTAGAGACAGGGTTTCACCGTGTTAACCAGGATGGTCTCGATCTCCTGACCTCGTGATCCGCCTGTCTTGGCCTTCCAAAGTGCTGGGATTACAGGCGTGAGCCACCGCGCCTGGCTTTTTTTCTTTTCTTTTTTTTTTTTTTTTAAGAGTAAAGTCTTAAGGCCGGGCGCGGTGGCTCATGCCTGTAATCCCAGCACTTTGGGAGGCTGAGGCGGGCGTGTCACGAGGTCAGGAGATCGAGACCATCCTGGCTAACACGGTGAAACCCCGTCTCTACTAAAAATACAAAAAACTAGCCGGGCGTGGTGGCGGGCGCCTGTAGTCCCAGCTACTCGGGAGGCTGAGGCAGGAGAATGGCGTGAACCCTGGGAGGCGGAGCTTGCAGTGAGCTGAGATTGCGCCACTGTACTCGTGCCTGGGCGACAGAGTGAGACTCTGTCTCAAAAAAAAAAAAAAAAAAAAGAGGAGTAGGGGCTTGATTATCACCCAGTCTGGAGTGCAGTGGTGCAATGATGGTTTACTGCAGCCTCAACCTGCCAGGCTCAGACTATCCTTCCACCTTGCCCTCCTGAAATGCTGGGATTACAGGTGTGAGCCACTGCGCCCAGCACATAAATTCTCAGTTGCAGACAGGCGTGATGGCTCATGCCTGTAATCCCAGCACTTTGGGAGGCCGAGGCAGGGAAATAATCTGAGACCAGGAGTTCGAGACCAGCCTGGCCAACATGGTGAAACCCTGTCTCTACTAAAAAATACAAAATTAGCCTGGCGTGGCAGCGTGAGCCTGTAATCCCAGCTACCTGGGAGGCTGAAGCACAAGAATCGCTTGAACCCAGGAGGCAGAGGTTGCAGTCAGCTGAGACCGCATCGCTGCACTCCAGCCTGGATGACACAGCAAGATTCCTCAAAGAAAAACAAAAACAAAACAACAACAACAAAAAATTATCAGTTGCAAAACCAAATGTCCAGATTCCTCCAAGACATGCTGTCCTAGAAAGTGAGAATTGACTTTAATTAATTAATTAATTAATTTCTATGTGGAGTTTCACTCTGTTCGCCACTGGAGTGCAGTGGCGCAATCTTGGCTTACTGCAGCTTCAATCTCTTGGGTTCAAGGGATTCTCCCACCTCAGCCTCCCGAGTAGTTGGTACTATAGGTGTACACCACCACACTTGGCTAGTTTTGTATTTTTAGTAGAGACGGAGTGTTTCCATCATGGCCAGTCTGGTCTCAAACTCCTGGCCTCAAGTGATCTGCTCACCTCCGCCTTCCAAAGTGCTGGGGTTACAGGCCTGAGGCATTGTGCCCAGCTGAGAATTTACTTTAAAAATAATGACCACAAGGCTCTGTCTTTAAGAGATACTCCAAATTATTTTTGGCATTTTAGGGTTGAGTAAGTTTTATTATTATTATTACTATTATTATTATTTTTTTTTTTTCTTTTGAGACAGGTTCTTATTCAGGTGATCCACACACTCCTTTAGGTCCCCTGCTGATTCTCTGAGAGAGCTTGGGTAGCTTCTTTCAGTGGATCCTGCTTTTCTGCTTTTTCTTTTTCTTTTCTTTCTTTCTTTTTTTTTTGAGACAGAGTTTTGCTCTTGTTGCCCAGGCTAAAATACAGTGGCACGGTCATGGCTCACTGCAGCCTTGACTTCCTGGGCTCAAGCAATCCTCCCACCTCATCCTTCTGAGTAGCCAGGACTGCAGGAATGTGTCACCATATCCAGCAAATTTCTTTTTCTTTTATTATTATTTTTTTTGTAGAGACAAGGTCTTCCCGTGTTCCCCAGGCTGGTCTTGAACTCTTGAGTTCAAGCAATCCACCCGCCTTGGCCTCTCAGAGTGCTGGGATCATAGGTGTGAGCCACCACATACAGCCAATATTTGGATTCTCTTTTTTTTTTTGAGACTGAGTCTCGCTCTGTCACCCAGGCTGGAATGCAATGGTGGGATTATAGGTGCCCACCACCATGCCCAGCTAATTTTCTTATTTTTAGTAGAGATGGGGTTTCACCATATTGGCCAGACTGGTCTTGAATTCCTGACCTCAGGTGATCCACACACCTCGGCCTCCCAGAGTGCTGGGATTACAGGCATGAGCCACTGCACCCAGCCCCAATATTTGGCTTCTTGTTCTTGCCTGAAATGTTATGTTCATTTCCCGCTAGGGATAAACAGGAATATATTTTGTGTATAAGTCCACCAGCAGGTGTTGGAATGGTAATGGTAGTCTCTGAACAGACCCTGGGTGATCTGTGGCACTCTGGAAGCTAAGGCACTCTGATCCCCAGCTCAAGGTGTGGGGTGGACTTGAACAAGTCACTTCATCCCTCTGAACCTTGGTTTACCTATCTGCAAAAAGATACCTGCTTCACAGATCTGCGATTACAATTTGAGGTCATGTGCTTAAAGGACAGGGCACATGAAAGGCACTCAGTCAGTAACAACATCTTGTGAGTGTGTTTGCTATTTTTATTGCTAACTCTGCTTCTTAGGCATGTCTGGGACAATGAGTGTCACCTTTTGAATCCTACAGGTGAATCTTGGTGTGTAGACTTCAGACCTTGTTTAAGCACAAAGGTTTTTTTTTTTTTGTTTTTTGTTTTCTTTTGAGGTAGGCTCTTGCTCCGTCACCCAGGCTGGAGTGCAGTGGCGTGCTCTTGGCTCACTGCAAGCTCCGCCTCCTGAGTTCACGCCATTCTCCCGCCTTAGCCTCCTGAGTAGCTGGGACTATAGGCGCCCACCACCACGCCTGGCTAATTTTTTGTATTTTTAGTAGAGATGGGGTTTCACCATTCACAGGATGGTCTCGATCTCCTGACCTCATGATCCACCCACCTCGGCCTCCCAAAGTGCTGGGATTACAGGCATGAGCCACTGCACCTGGCCAATTTTTGTATTTTTAGTAGAGATGGATTTTCACCATGTTGCTCAGGCTGGTCTTAAACTCCTGACCTCAGGTGATCCACCTGCCTCAGCCTCCCAAGGTGCTGGGATCATAGGCTGCTTTTTTTCTCATCCTGTGAAATACAGTCCATGGCATTTAATTCTGACTGCATTGGCCCAAGGCTTCTGGCATTGTCCAGGTAACTGGCAGCTGGTGGCGTGAACCAGGACAGAGTTCTTATGAGTATGAGGGCACTGCTCATTTCCTGAGTGGGACTGAGGCAGTTTTGGGTTCTGCCCTTCTCCGAGAGGCAGCAGGCAGGGCAGGTTTTTCCTTACCAGTGTAGGAGGGGGACAGGCTTATTGTGTGTAAAGGGACAGTGTCATGTCTCAGGAGTTAAGCAAGTTCGGAAAGGAACCTCCATGAGAGCCAGGGGTTGTGGGCTTTTAAATAGCACATTCTCCTTTTCTCAGAATTTCCATTTTTACTGATCAAGTATGTAGACTCTGTTTTAAATCTGCTCTTCTCTATTACTTTTACACCACCTTTTGGAGTGGTCCCCATCTTTGCTAAAGTTACTTACTTGATACTTTAACTTTCCGCTTAGACTGTGTCCTCCCCTTATGGAGCCCTGGGACCTAGCATGGTAAACCTGCACCTTAGAGACCTTTAGTAAATACTAGTTAAAGGAAAATTCAGGATAGGTTTTTTTCTGGAGGAACTGAATATTTGTGTTTATTGTAATATTTGAAAATAGCTGGGCATGGTGGCTGACGCCTGTAATCCCATCATTTTGGGAGACTGAGAGGGCAGATCACTTTAGGCCTAGAGTTGGAGACCTGCTTGGCCAACATGGAGAAACCCTGTCTCTACTAAAAAATACAAAAATTAGCTGGGCGTGGTGGTGCGTGCCTGTAATCGCAGCTACTCAGGAGTCTGAGGCAGCAGAATTGCTTGAACCTGGGAGGTGGAGGTGGCAGTGAGCCAAGATTGCACCACTGTACTCTAGCCTGGGCAACAGAGCGAGACTCCGCTTCAAAAAAAAAAAAAAAAAAGACAATTGACCTTTAAGATGTGTTTCTCGGCCGTGTGTGGTGGCTCACGCCTGTAATCCCAGCACTTTGGGAGGCCGGGGCGGGTGGATCACGAGGTCAGGAGATAGAGACCATCCTGGTGAACATGGTGAACCCTTGTCTCTATTAAAAATAGAAAAAAGTAGCCGGGTGTGGTAGCACGCACATGTAGTCCCAGCTACCCGGGAGGCTGAGGCAGGAGAATCGTTTGAACCCGGGAGGCGGAGGTTGCAGTGAGCTGAGATCACGCCATTGCGTTCTAGCCTGGACGAGAGTGAGACTCCATCTCAAAAAATAAATAAATAGGGCCAGGCGCGGCGGCTCACGTCTGTAATCCCAGCACTTTGGGAGGCCAAGGCTGGTGGATCATCTGAGGTCAGGAGTTCAAGACCAGCCTGACCAACATGGTGCAACTCCGTCTCTCCTAAAAAATATATAAAAATTAGCTGGGCATGGGCACATGCCTGTAATCCCAGCTGCTCAGGAGGCTGAGGTAGGAGAATCGCTTGAACCTGGGAGGTGAAGGTTGCAGTGAACCGAGATCGTGCCATTACACTGTAGTCTGGGTGACAGAATCAGACTCCATCTCAGATAGGTAGGTAGGTAGGTAGGTAGATAGAGAGATAGAAAGAATGGCTAGAGTGAGACTGTCTCGGATGGATGTCGGATGGATGGATGGGTGTGGTGGATTGATCGGATGGATGGATGGATGGATGGATGCGATGCGGATGCGATGGACTGGGGTGGTGGCGTGCCGTGGGTGGTGGGCGGGTGGGTGCGATGGATGGATGGATGGGTCGGGTGGTGGCGATCGGTGGCGATTCGGGTGGGTCCGGGTGGGCGTGGCATGCCGATGGGTGGACTGGGCTCGGACTCGCGGCTTGGAACCTGGATGAGCTGCGGCTGATGTGGGTGGGTGGGATGCGACTGGCGGCTCGGCGTGCCCGTCCCGGCTGGGTGGATGCCAACGATACGCTCCTCCCCCAAGCTGTCGTCTTGAGTGTTGAGTATGTGTTTCATTTAAGCCCTTTTCTCTCTGTGGGCCTAATGATGAAGTTGCAAGAGTGAGAGACCATGTGCTGTGATGTGATGGCCAGTAGACAGGATGGCAGGGCTGCTGAATCTCATTGTGCCTGCAGGTGGCTCATTTAAGCTCTCTGAGCCTGTGCTTCCTCATCGTGGAATAGCAGTGCCCAGTCTGCCTGTCTTGCAAGGGTGTGGTGAGGGTCACATGTGAATTCAAGTTAAATGCAAAGAAATAGATTTAACTTCATATACACAGAACAAAATCTGGAAGGAAACACCATAGTTATGTATTAAATAAAATTTTTAACATTGAAATGGTGGGAAATTATATACATATTGTTTTCCATTTATGTGCCAGGAGAAGATGAGGAAGAAATGGAGCATCAGGAAGAAGGCAAAGAGCAGTTTTCAGAAACAGAAGGCAGTGGGGAAGATGAGCTGGGAAATGACCCCACTAAGACCACCCAAAAGAAGATCAAAGGCCAGCCCTGCCCAAAAAGGCTTTTTACCTTCAGTCTTGTGAACTCCTATGGAACAGCTGACATAAATTCACTTGCAGCTGATGGAAAACTACTTAAACTCAACTGTAAGCACTTTTTCTGACCTTTTAAGCTGGGCTTTAGGGACTTAGGATCTGTTTGAAAATCCTTGCACTTGATACTTACCGCATTGGGCTTTCACAGTCTCTGTGCCTCCAGGAGCAGACACTTGTATGATCCTTGGCTTGAAGCCGCCTAAGGACTGTTTCAAAGGTCTCCCTACCTTTCAGGCTTTTCTTCTCGGTCCTCGATGACCTCGGAGGAAAGTAGGTCTCTCTCCGCTTCCTCTGTGGGAGTTTGCTGTGGGTCAGTAACCTTTCCCATGGCCACTCTTGGCAGCAACATTTCCCCATACTTGTTCACTTATAAGAATAAACGCATATTTATTTTGTTCATTAATGCTAAAGAAATGTGATCCACCAGAGGATGGTCATGGATTTTGTAGCCTCACTGACACATGGAGGTTGTAGTGGAGACTGCTGTACAGACAGGAAGAGGCATTCTGAGGGGTTGTGTGAAAAGCACAATTGGCCAGTGAGGACACGTGCCAGCTGGGGGAGGGGAAGCATCTCTGTCTTTCAGCTCCCTTCCCACCTCACCCTCCTGAGTAGCTGAGACTACAGGTGCACACCACCATACCCAGCTAATATTTGTAGTTTTTTTTTGAGACGGAGTCTCGCACTATCACCCAGGCTGGAGCGCAGTGGCCGGATCTCAGCTCACTGCAAGCTCCACCTCCCGGGTTTACGCCATTCTCCTGCCTCAGCCTCCCGAGTAGCTGGGACTACAGGCGCCCACCACCTCGCCCGGCTAGTTTTTTATATTTTTTTTTTTAGTAGAAACGGGGTTTCACCGTGTTAGCCAGGATGGTCTCGATCTCCTGACCTCGTGATCTGCCCGTCTCGGCCTCCCAAAGTGCTGGGATTACAGGCTTGAGCCACCACGCCCAGCCCATTTTCAGGTTTTTTGTGGTTTGTGGTAGGATGATAAATCTGGGCCCTATTACTCCATCTTGACCTGTGCGCTTTCAGAATTCTCCATAGTTAGTTCCTTTGTAGCTTATCTGTATCACTAAGGAAGTCTTTGCCAAAGGCTTTTTGGGTCTGGGGGTCAGAAGGGCTGGCCCATTGCAGAGCATTGCTCTTGGCAGTGGCTGCTGATGGGGGAGAAGGTGTTGATGGTGTGGCCTGAGTGTGATCCTTCTCACTCCTGTCACTTGGAGAGCCTCTCCTGTTGCTTGCCATTCCATAACAAGTGACATTTTGGTCCTCCTCAGCTCGATCTACACTGGCCATCGATTGGGACAGTGAAACTAGGAGCCTTTACTATGATGAGCAAGAATCTGAGGTAGGTCCCTTGGGGTTTGTGGTCGGTGGTGTCTGTTGATTTCTGCTCTGGATGTGGACTGCGATCACTTTCACCAGTTGCACAGCAATTTAGAAAGTTATATTTAAGACTGAGAAGGAAAAGCACTTCAAGATTTTGTCATTTTATGTTCAGAGTCTCTAGAAAGGTTACTACATTCCATGTGGGAGAGCCTCTGAAGGCCTTCGTGTCTTAGTGCAGTAAGATCTCTTTCTCCAGCAGAACTGAGTGCTTTGTTTCCCATAGGCCTATGAGAAGCATGTGAGCATGTTGCAGCCTCAGAAGAAGAAGAAGACCACAGTGGCCCTGAGAGACTGCATAGAGCTCTTCACCACCATGGAGACCCTTGGGGAGCATGACCCCTGGTATGCAGCTCCTCACTCTCTGAGCGGAAGCCCCATGCACCCCAGGACTCAGATCTGCCAGGGCCATCTGTGCACATAAACCCCTTTGTATTTGGATGTGTCACTTCTTTATATAGCCAACCCTACAACATTGTCCTCTGTGAGTTGAGGTTTCCTAGGAAAGCCATCACCCCATTTTGAAAGACAGGTCCCTGGCCAGAAGCAGTAGTGTTGAGTGTTGACCTAAAGGATGGCAGCTGTCAGGGGACTGCAGCTGTGCCTCCATGCATGAGTGCCCAAGTGGCACCGGCTGCCTGCCTGCCCTACTAAGTAGAGGTTTTTCTTTTCAGGTACTGTCCCAACTGTAAGAAGCATCAACAGGCAACAAAAAAGTTTGACCTATGGTCCTTGCCCAAGATCCTGGTGGTCCACCTCAAACGTTTCTCCTACAACAGATACTGGAGGGATAAGCTCGACACAGTTGTAGAATTCCCAGTCAGGTGGGTCATGGTGACTGTGGTGTTAGGAACATTTAAAAACAGGCAGAAAATCTTGGCACTGATTGGCTGAGTGGTTTGCCACCAAAAACTTCTGAGTAAGGATGTGTGTTGCTGGGCTCTAGGAGGTCAGAGTTTAGCTGTAATTACCCCTCCTGTCCCTATCCTGCATCTTCGGGGAAGAGACTCTTCAGTGGAAGCATTTGCCCAGACACAGGCTGCTCACAGTCATCCCTGCCACTGCTAGTTTCCCTCTCAGGTCACTTAGGCCACCTAACTGTCCTGTTTTTCCTGTCCATCATCTGTCACAGGTAGCCTCACCTTAGCAGAGGCAGCCCAATAGGGGACAAGGCAACCAAGAATAGCTTGCCAGGGAGAGTTGGGTTATTATTGGGGGGTGCAGTTGGGCTGCAGACCTGCCATGGTCCTGTCCCTGGGGTAGGGACTGGGACTGGCTGTCTACTCATATCCTCTCAAGCCCCATGGTACAGACCGTAACTAAGAACAGGAAAATAAGTCAACAGATAGATGTTCCCTGGCTGGGCACAGTGGCTCATGCCTGTAATATCATCAATTTGGGAGGCCAAGGTGGGAGGATCACTTGAGCCTAGGAGTTCAAAAACAGCCTGGGAAACAGATTTCCTCTCTACAAAAAATAAAAAATATATTTAAAAAAAAATAGGCTGGGCATGGTGGCTCACGCCTGTAATCCCAGCACTTTGGGAGGCCAAGGTGAGCAGATCACAAGGTCTGGAGATCAAGACCACCTGGCCAACATGGTGAAACCCCATCTCTACTAAAAATACAAAAGTTAGCTGGATGTGGTGGCACGCACCTGTAGTCCCAGCTACTCAGGAGGCTGAGGCAGGAGAATCGCCTGAACCTGAGAGGCAAAGGTTGCAGTGAGCCAAGATCGTGCCACTGCACTCCAGCCTGGTGACAGAGCGAGACTCCATCTCAAAATAAAATAAAATGAGGCCGGCACAGTGACTCACACCTGTAATCCCAGCACTGTGGGAGGCCAAGGCAGGTGGATCACTTGAGATCAGGAGCTGGAGAGTAGCCTGGCCAACATGGTGAAATCCTGTCTCCAGTAAAACTACAAAAATTAGGTGGGTGTGGTGGTGCATGCCTATAATCCCAGCTACTTGGGAGGCTGAGGCAGGAAAATCTCTTGAACCCAGTAGGTGGAGGTTGCAGTGAGCCAAGATTGTGCCACTGCACTCCAGCCTGGGTGACAGAGCAAGCCCCTCTCTCAAAAAAAAAAAAAAAAAAAAGTAGGCTGGGCGCAGTGGCTCACACCTGTAATCCCAGCACTTTGGGAGGCTGAGGCAGGCTGAGACTAGGTCAGGAGATCGAGACCATTCTGGTTAACACGGTGAAACCCCGTCTCTACTAAAAATACAAAAATTAGCTGGGTGTGGTGTGGCGGGCGCCTATAGTGCCAGCTACTCAGGAGGCTGAGGCGGGAGAATGGCATGAACCTGGGAGGTGGAGCTTGCAGTGAGCCAAGATTGTGCCACTGCACTGCTGCCTGAGCGACAGAGTGAGACTCCATCTCAAAAAAAAAAAAGGGAAAAAAAGGGAGTTGCCCACAAAATGCACATTTTAAAATGCTTTCTGGGGGAAAGAATAGATACATGAAGTATAGCATGTCAGCAGGAGACTCTAGGTGATGGCTAGTAAGTATTTGTTGTAAAAATTCTTTATCTTGGCTGGGCTCAGTGGCTCATGCCTGTAATCCCAGCACTTTGGGAGGCTGAGGTGGGTAGATCATGAGGTCAGGAGTTTGAGACCAGCCTGACTAACATGGTGAAACCCCGTCTCTACTAAAAGTACAAAAAAAAAAAAATTAGCCAGGCATGATGGCGCACGCCTGTAATCCCTGCTACTTGGGAGGCTGAGACAGGAGAATCACTTGAACCCAAGAGGCGGAGGTTGCCGTGAGTCAAGATCATGCCACTGCACTTCAGCCTGGGTGACACAGTGAGACTTCGTCTCAAAAAAAAAAAAAATTCTTTATCTTTTCTGTGTGTTTGAAAAATTTTAAATAAAGAATTGGAGGAAGAAAGCTTTCTGGGGCCTGTTTTGGTTGAGTTTAAATTATTATGGCACCAATTGTAATTCTGTTAAGAACAGCCATTTCTGCATAGTTGCTGAAGCCTCTGTGTGTATCTCTAGACCCACTCATCACCATTTTGTCTGGTGCTGGAGTTACCCAGAAAGTTTCTCCCATTTTCTTTTGCTGCTGTTCTTTTTTTTTTTTTTTTTTTTGAGATGGTGTCTCGCTCTGTCGCCAGGCCAGAGTGCAGTGGCACGATCTCGGCTCACTACAACCTCTGCCTCCTGGGTTCAAGCGATTCTCCTACCTCAGCCTCCTGAGTAGCTGGGACTACAGGTGCGCGCCACTACGCCCAGCTAATTTTTTTATTTTTAGTAGAGATGGGGTTTCACCATGTTGGCCAGGATGATCTCGATCTCCTGACCTCATAATCTGCCCACCTCTGCCTCCCAAAGTGCTGGGATTACAGGCGTGAGCCACTGCGCCTGGCGTTTTTGTTGTTGTTGTTGTTGTTGTTGTTGTTGTTGTTGTTTATACGGAGTTTCGCTCTTGTCACCCAGGCTGGAGTGTAATGGCACTATCTCTACTCACTGCAACCTCCGCCTCCCAGGATCAATCGATTCTCCTACCTCAGCCTCCCAAGTAGCTAGGATTACAGGCATGTGCCACCATGCCCGACTAATTTTTGTATTTTTTAGTAGAGACGGGATTTCACCATGTTAGGCAGGATTGTCTCAATCTCCTGACCTTCTGATCTGCCCGCCTCGGCCTCCCAAAGTGCTGAGATTACAGGCGTGAGCCACGGTGCCCGGCCTAATTTTTGTGTTTTTAGTAGAGACAGGGTTTCAGCATGTTGGTCAGGCTTGTCTCAACCTCCTTACCTCAGGTGATCCACCTGCCTCGGCCCCCGCAAAGTGCTGGGATTACAGGCAGGAGCCACCACACCCGGCCCCATTTTCTAGCCTGAATATGTCAGTGGTCAGAACATGGACCCTAGGGCCCCTTACATCTTGGTCTTTCTCGAATAGTTTGAGTGCCTCTCTGTGTTCTGCTCTGTTGCATAACAGAGGTTGCTGGGTTACTCTAACTACTTTGTCTGGGTTTAACATTCAAGAACTATTTTTGTGTTTTGTGCTCAGAGGGCTGAACATGTCTGAGTTTGTCTGTAACCCGTCAGCAAGGCCTTATGTGTACGACCTCATTGCCGTGTCCAATCATTATGGAGCCATGGGGGTTGGCCACTGTAAGTATTGACATCTGCTTCCTTCTGAGATGTTGAAATGCGCTTGGCCATCATCTCTCACCAGTGGACCAGGCATTGCCCTAAATGCTTTGCTTATGCAGTTTCACAGGCTTCATGCTGCAGTCTTTCTTCATAGTGATTCCCCTCTCTGTTCTTTTTTTTTTTTTTTGAGGCGGAGTCTCACTCTGTCGCCCGGGCTGGAGTGCAGTGGCCGGATCTCAGCTCACTGCAAGCTCCGCCTCCCGGATTTACGCCATTCTGCCATTCTCCTGCCTCAGCCTCCCGAGTAGCTGGGACTACAGGCGCCTGCCACCTCACCCGGCTAGTTTTTTTGTATTTTTAGTAGAGACGAGGTTTCACCGTGTTAGCCAGGATGGTCTCGATCTCCTGACCTCGTGATCCGCCTGTCTCGGCCTCCCAAAGTGCTGGGATTACAGGCTTGAGCCACCGCGCCCAGCCTGTTCTTTTTTTAATTCTTTTTTTTGTTATTTTTTTTTTGAGATGGAGTCTCGCTCTGTTGCCCAGGCACAGTGGCGCAATTTCTGCTCACTGCAAGCTCTGCCTCCCAGGTTCACACCATTCTCCTGCCTCAGCCTCCCAAGTAGCTGGGACTACAGGCGCCCGCCACCACGCCCAGCTAATTTTTTTGTATTTTCAGTAGAGACGGGATTTCATCGTGTTAGCCAGGATGGTCTTGATCTCCCAAAGTGCTGGTATTACAGGCGTGAGCCACTGTGCCCGGCCTTTTAGTTCTTTTTTTAAAGTTCTTTTTTCCATTTTCATATTCTTTACTTCAGTAACCCCACCTCTAGGAATCTATCGTAAGGAAATAACTTGACACTGGGGAGAAGCTTTATACACACAGATACCTGTTTAAAACAGTGAAAAGTTAGAGCATTGGTGACCAACTGGCACTACTGTCTACTTGATGGAAGAATACATAAACATTAAAAATAAAATTAGGCCAGGCATGGTGGCTCATGCCTATAATCCCAACACTTTGGGAGGCCAAGGCGGGAGAATCACTTGGGACCAAGAGTTCAAGACCAGCCTGGCCAACAACGCAAGATACTCTCTCTAAAAAATAAAAAAAAAAATTAGTTAGATGTGATGGCACCCCTGTAGTGCCATCTACTTGGGAGACTGAGGCTGGTGGATCCATTGAACCTGGAAGGTTGAGGCTGCAGTGAGCCATGATTGTGCCACTTTACTCCAGTCTGAGCAACAGAGCAAGACCTATCTTAAAAAGATAAGAAGTAGGCCAGGCGTGGTGGCTCAACGCCTGTAATCCCAGCACTTGGGGAGGTCAGGCAGGTGGATCACCTGAGGTCAGGAGTTCAAGACCAACCTGACCAACATGGAGAAACCTGGTCTCTACTAAAAATACAAAATTAGCTGGGCGTGGTGGCGCATGCCTGTAATCCCAGCTACTCGGGAGGCTGAGGCAGGAGAATCACTTGAAGTCCAGGAGGCGGAGGTTGTGGTGAGCCGAGATCATGCCATTGCACTGCAGTCTGGGCAACAAGAAAAACTCCATCTCAAAAAAGAAAAAAAAGATAAAAGTAAATAAAAATTAAATTAATACTAACCTGGGGAAATGCTGATTGTATGTTAAATGAAAACAACTACACAAAATTACATCCTTACAAAAGGTATTATCACAACTGTGGTAACGAACAAGCAAAGAAACTGTGATGGGCCGAGGAGTGTGAGCCTGGAAGGATTGACACCAAAATGTTAATTTTACTTTTTCCCTCTTTGCTTTACTGTTTTGCAAAATTTCTGTAAGGTTTGCTTTTTTTTTTTTTTTGAGACTGAGTCTCGCTCTGTTGCCCAGGCTAGAGTGCAGTGGCACGATCTCGGCTCACTGCAAGCTCCTCCTCCTGGGTTCATACCATTCTTCTGCCTCAGCCTCCCAAGTCGCTGGGACTACAGGCACCCGCCATCATGCCCGGCTAATTTTTTGTATTTTTAGTAGAGATGGGGTTTTGCCATGTTGCCCAGGCTGGTCTTGAACTCCTGGGCTCAAGTGATCCACCCTGCCTTGGCCTCCCAAAGTGTTGGGATTACAGGTGTGAGTCACCGTGACCAGCCTGTGTTCATTTTTATTTGCTAATTTTTGCATACAAACATACCATTTGGGCAAGTTTCTCATCCTCAGTTTTCTCATCCATGAGGTTAGGCTGGTTGTGTGAGGGTACACATTGGGCCTACAGTTGGAACTTCAAGATTGAAAGCCACCATTGCTGCTATTGTGTCAAGCACAGACTGTGTGAACTGGCCGTGAACACCTTCTCTGTTGCCCTTTCCCATGATCCTCACTACCACTTTGTGCAGTCAATGCTATAGTGAGGAACTGAGGCTGCAGTGTTGAACACCTTACCTAAAGCCACACGGTAAGATGACACTGGAAATCAGATCTCCATTGGATTCTGAGGTTTCTGAGAGTCTGGGTGGAGCAGGAACTGGGCTGGGATTGCTGTAATAAACACATCCTGCTTGGGAATAGTCTAAAATCGAGACAGGGAGCATTGTCTGTGAGAAGTGCTTAAATCATTGTGGGAAACTGTTACCCAACCACAGACTCTGGACTCCTAGTTTGAAAGATAAATTTCTTTTTTTTTTTTTTTTTTTTTGAGACAGAGACTAAGGTATATTGTTCACATCCCAGCTCTGCAAACCCAAACACCCAGTGTTCCCCTAACTGGGATTATTCTGCAGGCTCCAGAGGCACTAAGCATTCTGTTGATGTTAGTAGCCACCTGCCTAGACGCAGTGGGGGAGATTGACTTGACATGTCCTT
This sequence comes from Rhinopithecus bieti, assembly GCF_001698545.2. Classification (NCBI taxonomy): domain Eukaryota; kingdom Metazoa; phylum Chordata; class Mammalia; order Primates; family Cercopithecidae; genus Rhinopithecus; species Rhinopithecus bieti. The sequence continues at coordinate 1,681,267 of NW_016804422.1, forward strand.
GTGAGAGCTATTGTTTTGCTTAAATCTTCAAAGTTTCAGCTCCTTTTATAGGTTCCCTGGTTTTAGATTATTGCACATAGCCATCCTGAAGATTGGCACTGAATAGCTCTATTTTTTGGATTATTTTCCCAAAATTATAGTTTAAAACCTTGGTCCCTGACAGCTCCATTTTTAGCCTTTTCATCCTTTTTGAGAAGGAACAGATTAGAAAAGAAGGTGAGTTGTTTTTTGGTTGTTAAGACACATACTGTAAACTATTTTTCATTTCAGGGGTTTTGTTTTGGGGATTTTTGTGTTTATTTAGTGCATGCCTAATAAGCTAGCCAGATTAATTCTCTGGAGACCACTAGAGTATTTTCTTTGTTAACTTGGCAGACACTGCATATGCGAAGAACAAACTGAATGGGAAATGGTATTACTTTGATGATAGCAACGTGTCCCTGGCCTCTGAGGATCAGATAGTGGTGAGTAGGCCATGATATGTGGTTCTTCCTCATGTCTTTATGGATTAAAGCTGGGAAGAGCCTCTATCAGGCTAGTTGGTTATTTCATCATCCTGATGTGACAGTGGGAGCTAGGTGTGAGAGCTGGCTGGCATTCCTTCAGGGACCTTCATAAATGAGATGCTCAGCTCACCTCAGAGTTCTCTGCACAGGGCTCCTTCCATTCCCCGCTTCCTGGCAGGGGCAGCCATCCTCAGGTGGAAGGGTCTCCACTGTGTGGATATGGCAGATCTTTGAGGGTTTTGGACAGCTAGAAAAAAGCTGGGGAAAATGGGTGATTTTTCCAACCACTGAATGGCCTTTCCCCCTCTTGTATTTTAGACTAAAGCAGCTTATGTGCTATTTTACCAGCGTCGAGATGATGAATTTTATAAGACGCCTTCACTCAGCAGTTCTGGTTCCTCTGATGGAGGGACACGACCAAGCAGCTGTCAGCAGGGCATGGGGGATGATGAGGCTTGCAGCATGGACACCAACTGATGCTGACTCCACGATCCTGCCACCCTGCAGCACCAGCGTAATTCCCCAGGAGAACATCTTTGACACTCTGCAGGCTGCTAGTGTTCTAAAAACCAGACAAGGAAATACCCTTCTTTTATGAGCAGAAGGGGAAAAAAAAAAAAAAGACTGTTTACCTAGAAGAAGCTATGTCCAGTGGCTGAATTATTTTTATTTTTAAACAGGTGGTGAGAAATTTCTGTGAAACCTGTGAAGCTGAAAAGGGGTGGGATGGGGGTACACAATGGAGTATGTCTGATGGATCCCAAAGAATGGAGAGAAACACAGGCGCTGAGTATGGAGCAGCCTGGAGACCCACCCCACCTGCAGGGCTGCCCTGAGCGCCTGGATTTCTGGTCCTGATGCTGATACTGGTTACCCCAAGTAGTCTGCTCACAGTAACCCAAGCCTCAAGTAAACTCCCCTTTCCCTCACTATGTGCACTGATACGGGTTTATAATTTTTTGAAAGTTACCCACTGAAGCCCATTTCTCCGTTGAGTCATCTTGTAATTTCCAGCTTTCTCCCCGCTAAGGAAATGAAGATATTTAGTGTTGGGGATCCTGGCCCCTCAACCTCCTTTGGAACCCAGCAGTTATGTTATATCCCCTGCTACCCTAGATGAATTAAGACGGTTAAATGCTGCGTGGAACTTTTATTAGATAACACACTTTTTATTAGGTAACACTTAAAGGAAGTCAGTACATAAAACTGCCTGGTGCTTTGTCCCGTCCAGTTGTTTCCATGTTGGCTTGAGAACAGAAATCTTTGTGGGAGTTGTCAGCCTGGAAAGGGCTCCAGTTCATGCCGATTTAGGGTAGTAATACATTTTGGTGTTACCCAGATGCTTTCTAGAACAGGTTCTTTCCTCATCCCTGCCAAGACTCTTACCGGGGCCCCGGTGGAAAGACCCGTCCCCACTCCCACCGAGGGGCCAGCTGCCGCGTGTGGGGCCACAAGGCCTTAAGGAACCGGACGTACGGGTCTGGGCTTTTTTGACCTTTAACCTAATCCGTGGGGGTCTGGGGCCTGCGCGGGGCGCGCGCATGCGATGACCGTTGGCTGGGTCGGTGTCACTGCGCTGCGGGTGAGGACAAAGACGTGGCTGCGACCTGCCAGAGGGCGGGGTGCGGGGTACGGCCCGGCGGCCTGGGAGCCGCGGTGGGGCGAGAGGCAGTGGCGGGTCAGGCCAGGAAGCTGTGGGAAGTGGGGCGGGGCGTCCTTGGGGTTTCTGGCAGATCGCGGGTTCGTCCGCGATAGCCGACAACCGCCTACTCCAGGAGGAAAGTCCGAGGCTTGTGGGTCCTGCTTTAGCCAGGGCCAAGCTCCGGGAAATCGTGGCCGATCGGGGTGGTTTGCAGCCTCATTTGTAACATTGTTGTGTTGCCCTGTGCATTTCCAATGCATTACATAAAGGCATGGTCGCTTTTAGGAGAAATGTCTGAAAAACTAAGAAGATGCAGAAAGGAACTGACTGCAGCCATTGACCGGGCCTTTGAAGGAGTTAGTTATTCCCAGGAGTGCACAAGCCAGCGGAGGCTGGAACTGAGCGCCGCGCCGCTCTCCTCCTCGCTGCCCGTGCACAGGCTCCTCTGCAGAAGACATCCTCTGGCAGCCTGCTCCTCTGCTGTTCCTTTTGCTGCTGTCCCATGTGCTCCTGAGAATGAGAACCCTGCCTTTGCAACAAACCATGCCCTGGTAAATGCAAAACCACATGCTTTGTGCCCCGAGAGAAAACCTCTGACCAGCAAGGAAAATGTATTGATACATTCCTCCATTTTGGCATCTGAAAGAGAGTCTTGGAGAACTGCAGGAGAGGGGGAAAACTGGAGAAAAGAAAATTTAAGGTGATTCTAATTTTGATAGCTTAACAGCTACAATTAAGGGGATTCTTGTTTCTGAAAAAATTGTTGAAGATCCTAGATTTAGTTCATGACAGTGCTCTTACCTCCTCTTGGCAACTCTGTGACTGCATTTGGGGAGTTCATAGACATTCTTCAGAATCTGGCCTAGGAAACAGTTATATTTTGTGTATGTGTTCCAGTTGAGGGGCTAGTTGTCAATCGTTGATGTCAAACCAGTCATGGAAACCACTTTGCAGTACCCAAAGGGGTAGTGGATGTAAAATAACCTGGTGTTTAAAATAACCTTATTTTTTAAGTTGCAGAAACAAAGTCTTAATTCCATCTTAACTCCTGTGTTTGAATCTGGACACTGGGGCCTTTGATACCCTCCTTTGCCCACATTAGGGAGAGGCTGAATTGAAGTCTGGGCCCTACTTCCTGGATTATTTTGCCTCTGCTCCCCACTCTTACCCCAGCGTTTTTGGACCATCACCAGGTCTCCTCTAGACTTTTTCTCCCAAGTAACTTGAAATTGCCTGGTCCCAGACACCTTGACTTGGAGAAGGGATGAACATAAGAGATGAAACTTCAAAGTTCTGCCATCTTGGCTGCTTCATAGGAAGGGAATAAAGAGGCCATTTAATTCATTCAACTCCACAAAAAATTTTTTTCCTTTCAACTCCACAAATATATTGGTACTCATAAGCAGTGCAGGCCTTATCGGGTGTGGTGGCACACCTGTAATCTCAGTACTTTGGGAGGCTGAGGTGGGTGGCTCACTTGAGGTCTGGTGAAACCCTGTCTCTACTAAAAACACAAACAGTAGCCGAACGTGGTGGCACGCATCTATAATCCCAGCTACTCGGGAGGCCGAGGCAGGAGAATTGCTTGAACCCAGGAGGCAGAGGTTGCAGTGAGCTGAGATCTTGCCACGGCACCCTAGCCTGGGTAATAGCAAGACTCCATCTAAAAAAAACAAAAACAAAAAAATGCTGGGCACAGTGGCTCACGCCTGAATCCCAGCACTTTGGTAGTCTGAGGCGGATGGCTCACCTGAGGTCAGGAGTTTGAGACCAGCCTGGCCAACATGGTGAAACCCAGCTCTACTAAAAATAGAAAAATTAGCTGGGCGTGGTGGTGGCCGCCTGTAATCCCAGCTACTCCAGAGACTGAGGCAGGAGAATCACTTGAACCCGGGAGGCAGGCAGAGGTTGCAGTGAGCTGTGATTGCGCCGTTGCACTCCAGCCTGGGGGACAGGAGTGAGACTTCGTCTCAAAAAAATAAAATAATAAAAATAAGTAAATAAATAAAACAAACAAATGCAGGCTGGGTGAGGTGGCTCATGCCTGTATTCCCAGCACTTTGGGAGACCGAGGTGAGTGGATCGTCTGTGCCCAGGAGTTCGAGACCAGCCTAAGCAACATGGCTAAACCCTGTCTCTGAAAAAGAAAAAAAATTAATGCAGTCTGTAATACAGGCATGTGAGTCTGTAATACAGTCATGTGAGTTATTACGGTAAAGCTGTTAGTTTCTCCACTGATGTAGCAGTTTCCAATTGTCCTCTAATCAAAGCATAAATGACAAGATCACTAGTAAGTTTTTGTCTTTGAGATTATCTAAAACTGAGTTTCCCTTCAATATTTTCTTGAAAGAGAATCTAATTCCCCACCTTTTCTTCCCCCCAACCTGGGGCTGCAGGAAAGATATGGAGAGAGATTTGAAGGCTGACTCAAACATGCCACTCAACAATTCTAGCCAAGAGGTCACGAAGGATCTGCTTGATATGATCGGTGAGTACAGTGGGCCAGTCCATCCTGTCCTTGGGAAGGTAGGTCCTTCACATGGGTCTGAATCAGCAAGTATCTCAGATTTAAGAAACACTCTCGGCCGGGCACGGTGGCTCATGCCTGTAATCCCAGCACTTTGGGAGGCCGAGGCGGGCAAATCACGAGGTCAGGAGTTCAAGACCAGCCTGACCAATATGGTGAAACCCCGTCTCTATTAAAAATACAAAAATTGGCCGCGGCGCGGTGGGATCAAAGCCTGTAATCCCAGCACTTTGGGAGCCGAGGCGGGCGGATCACAAGGTCAGGAGGTTCCGAGACCATCCTGGCTAACACAGTGAACCCCGTCTCCTACTTTAAAAATACAAAAAATTAGCTGGGCGAGATGGCGGGCCCCCTGTAGTCGCGCAGCCTACTCGGGGAGGCTGAGGCAGGAGAATGGCGTGGACCCCGGGAGGCAGAGCGGCTTGGCAGTGAGCTGAGACTCGCGGCCCCCCACTGGCAGTTCTCCCCAGCCTGGGCGACAGAGCCGAGAATCCATCTCAAAAAAAAAAAAAAAAAAACCAAAAATTGGCCCCGCAGCCCGATGGCTCACCGCCTGTACCCCAAGCACTTTGGGAGGCGAGGCAGGCGGATCACGAGGTCAGGAGAGTGAGACCATCGCTGGCTAAACATGGTGAAACCGCCGTCTCTACTAAAAAATACAAAATATTCAGGCGGGCATGGTGGCGGGCTCCCCTGTAGTCCCAGCTACTTGGGAGGCTGAGGCGAGGAGAATGGCGGAAACCAGGAGGAAGGAGCTTGCAGTGAGCCCGAGATCGCGCCATTGGCAGCCTCCAGCCTGGGCAACAGAGCGAGACTCAGTCTCAAAAAAAAAAAAAAACAAAATTAGCCGGGCGTGGTGGTGCATGCTTGTAATCCCAGCTACTCGGGAGGCCGAGGCAGGAGAATAGCTTGAACCTGGGAGGCAGAGGTTGCAGTGAACCGAGATTGCACCACTGCACTCCAACCTGGGGGACAGAGTGAGACTCTGTCTTAAAAAAAAAGAAAAAAGAAACACTCTCTTCTAGTTTGAGTACCATACCAAGATCTGTCTCTTAAAATTTTTTTTAATTAGCTGGTCACAGTGGTGTGTGCCTGTAATCCCAGCTACTAGGGAGGCTGAGGTGGAAGGATCACTTGAGCCCAGGAGTTCAAGCTATGATCATACCACTGTACTGCAGCCTGGGCAACTGTATGAGATCCCATCTCAAAAAAAAAACACCACCACCACTTTTTGGGGGGAGAGACAGAGTCTCATTATATTACTCAAGCTGGAGTGCAGTGGCACAATCACAGTTCACTGCAGCCTCAACCTCCCTAGGCTCAGGTGATCCTCCCAGCTCAGCCTCCCAAGTAGCCGTAGTACTACAGTAGTACTACAGGTGCACGCCACCATGATTGACTAATTTTTGTATTAGGGTTTTGCTATGTTGTCCAGGCTGGTTTCGAATTCCTAGGCTCAAGTGATCCACTTACTGTAGCCTCCCAGTGCTGGGATTACAGGCAAGAGCCATAACGCCTGCCCAAAACACTCATCTTTTTATTTGGTAGATTTGTTTTGCTCAGACTCTGCATTGAGTACAGAACTGAATGTTAACAAACCCTGTTCCTTCCCTCATACAGTTGATTATCTTGTGAGGTGATACATCAATCAGGTCATGTCATAAATGTCTAGATACATTGAGTCCCTGAAGGCAAGGGATGGTGGCCACTAGGACATGGTGATTGAGCTTAGATTTTTAGGAAACAGGACATAGGCAAAAAGGAGAGAGTAGTTTAGCTGGGGTCGGTAATTAAAGGTTAGGAGAAGGGCTGGGCACAGTGGCTCACACCTTTAATCCTAGCACTTTGGGAGGCAGAGGCGGGCAGATCACTTGAGGTCAGGAGTTCGAGACCAGCCTGGCAACATGGCGAAACCCCTTCTCTACTAAAAACACAAAAAATTAGCCAGGTGTGGTGGTGCACGCCTGTAATCCCAGCAACTTGGATGACTGAGGCATGAGAATTGTTTCAACCCAGGAGACAGAGGGCAGAGGTTGCAGTGAGCCGAGATCGCACCACTGCCCTCCAGCCTGGGTGACAGAACGAGACTCTGTCTCAAAAAAAAAAGAAAAAAAAAAAAAGATTAGGAAAACAATTAGAAGTCAAAAGCTTTCCTATAATTCTACCACCCAGAGATAACCACTGTTAATACAGTATAGCATACATCCTGTCAGACTTTTTTTCTACATACAAATCTGAATGTCTTGTATGTGAACTACATGTGCTCTATTTTTTGTTTTGTTTTTTTATTATTAGTAGTAGTAGTATTTTTTATAGAGACGAGGTCTTGCTTTGTTACCCAGGCTGGTCTTGAACTCCTGGTCTGAAGTGATCCTCCTGACTCAGCCTCCCAAAGTGCTGAGTTTATAGGCACACCATGCCAATGTGCCCTGTTTTTAAAAAACTCATACTACAGCTTCTAGTAAAGGGATGTATAACCTGGGGTGCTACCTGAAGCTATTGTTTCTGAAGGGTCTCCAGGTTATGAGGGAGGAAAGGAAGGCCTGGTGAGGGTAGGTACTCACCCTGGGCCACAAAGTAAAACCCCTGTCAGCCTGTGAGTCTCCTCCACTAGCTCTAGGAGGTAAACTGAAGTCATTACTGCCTCTACTCACCATCTCCCTTGGCCTTCACCAACATCAGGAAGCCTTTTTTTGAGACAGGGTCTCACTCTGTTGCCCAGGCTGGTCTCAAACTCCTGGGCACAAGTGATTCTTCTACCTCAGCCTCTCAAGTTTCTGGGATTGCAGGTACACACCACTGCTCCTGGCTGGGCAGCATTTTGATTACCCTAAAGACCTTGTTTTTTTTTCACATTGTGTCTTGTCATCCCTGAGAGCCAGGACAGACAACCACGTACATTTCTATACCCTCACACTTACACCTTTCTTGGGGACTGGCATGTGTTTGGAACTCAGTAAAAGCTTGGGCCTGAAAGGCAGGTACCAAACCCACCTTAATTTGGCAGTCTGGCAGCCTGCCTGTCCTGGGGCAGGAATGCCTGCTTTTGCATAATCCCTGACGAATGACAACCCATTCATGGTTTTTAACTTGCACCTGAAATGTCTTCAGAAACCTTCCACTGGAATTGTAAAGCTGAATGTTCTTATTTTTAAGACCATACAAGCATCCGAACTATTGAAGAATTGGCTGGAAAAATAGAATTTGAAAACGAATTGAACCACGTGTGTGGTCATTGCCAAGATTCACCCTTCAAAGAGGAAGCCTGGGCCCTGCTCGTGGACAAGAGCCCTCAGAAGGCCTCAGATGCTGACCCTGGCAGCCTCAAACGGGCTTTTGATGATCATAATATCATTGAGACTGTTCTGGACTTGGAAGAGGACTACAATGTGATGACCTCTTTGAAATACCAAATTGAGTAAGGACAGTTGATCTAAGCTTTGATTCCTTACAGCAGGAGGCTGCCCTTCAGCCTGAGCAGAAGCAGCCACAGTGGCCGTCAGGGGCCACATTTCTCAAAAGATTGGCAGAACCTGAATTACCAGACCCTTTTTAAATCCCAGTTATGTTCCTTTTTAAGCTGTTAGACCAGTTTTTTTGAATTCCATTGCTTTGAAATGTTTCCTATTACTGATTTTTTTTTTTTTTTTTTCACTTTCCTTGACCTCTCGAATGTGTTTTTTTGATTGATGTTCAATATACCCAGTACCCATGGTACGTGTGGGTTGTGGGCCTCTTCTGTGTCTCTTGGTGTTCTTTTCCATGGACCCCTAAAAAAAGTGCAGGAGTGGCCAGGCACAGTGGCTCACGCCTGTAATCCCAGCACTTTGGGAGGCCAAGGCGAGTGGATCACTTGAGGTCAGGAGTTTTGAGACCAGCCTGGCCAACATGGGGACACCCCATCTCCACTAAAAATACAAAAATAAGCCAGGAGTAGTGGTGTGCACCTGTAGTCCCAGCTACTTGGGAGGCCGAGGCAGGAGAACTGCTTGAACCCAGAGGCAGAGGTTGCAATAAGCCTAGATGGCACCACTGCACTCCATCCTGGGTGACAGAGCAAGACTCCGTCTCAAAAAATAATAATAATTTAGCTGGGCGTGGTGGTTCATGCCTGTATTTCCATCTACTTGGGTGGGGGCTGAGGCGAAAGGATCACTTGAGGCCAAGAGGTGGAGGTTGCAGTGAGCTGAGATCGTGCCACTGCACTCCAGCATGGGTGACAGTGAGACCCTCTCTCAAAAGAAAAAAAAAAGGGGAAGAAAGGAAACTGAATCTCAGGGAAGTGCCCACCTCCTGAGCTAATAAGAAGGAAGGAATATGGGGGTGAGGCAGAGCTGATGAAAGGCTGTTTTTTGCTTTGATTTTTTTTTTTTTTTTTTTTTTT
>NW_016804422.1:1693687-1699935 GCF_001698545.2 Rhinopithecus bieti
GTCTCGGCCTCCCAAAGTGCTGGGATTACAGACTTGAGCCACCGCGCCCGGCCTGATTGTTTTTAAAGACCAAGTGAAGTATAGTATAAGAAGGGGGGGAAAAGGGGAACAAGCAGTTAGATCCGTAACTGTCAGTAGTCAACTGAGATAACTCACTACCTTTGGACCAGCCAGGGCTGTTTATAAGTGCTAAAGCCTGAACAAACCAAAGAGTTGGGGAGAAAGGCCTAACAGCTGAGTGATTGCTGAGCAGACTGTCCTTTAGGCCAGTGACTCTGGCATAGGGCTGGCTGCATAGCCAGCAACACCCCTTACCACAGGTCTAGTGATTCCTCTGGGCTCCAAGGTGGAGGCTACACACCCACTCCTTAGCAGAGGTTGGCCTGGCACCTGCTGGCGCCCCAAGAACTATAGTATGGTTAGACCCTGGCCACTTGATTGCACGTACCTCCCCAGTGGGCGTGCCCTGGTTCCCAACCAGTTGTGGTCACTGCCACTGCCCTGCCTGGGGCAGGAGTAGAGGTTAAGACTAACTAGAGGCTCCTTCCAGGCCGCCTACCACTCAGTCCTTGCAGGAGGTAACACACTCGATAAGCATTCACAGCCTGTGGAGTCAGAGGCCAATTTCTTCTCCCTGAGCAAGAAGAATGGAAGCAAATGAGAAGTGCTCACAGCATGCTCGACTGCCCCTGCTCAGGTGAAGAATAGCCTGTCTGGATGGAGAGATGTCAGGTTACTTGATACTCAGAAAAACAGGTCTCAAAACAGTGTCTTCCAAATAATACATGTGGTTGTGGACACTCTTCTATAGACGAGGTGGAGCTTAATTCCTGTCCTTACCCCCATATTCCCACCTCATTACCACCCTTTGAAGGTGAACTAGACTTAATGATTCTTCCTATGATTAAAGTGGGAAAAGGGAAAAGTCACAAATTTATAGTGGGGAAGCCTGGCAGACACCTAACCAAGTGATGTCATGTATATGTCATGAGAGGGGTACATCACTTCCCTGGTATTCCTACCAAAAACCAAAATTCCCACTATATGATCATGAGACAAATGTTAGACAAATCCAGACGTGGGGGACATTCTACAGGATACCTGGCCAGAACTCAAGACTGTCGAGATGGCCAGGTGTAGTGGCTCATGCCTATAATCCCCAACACTTTGGGAGGCTGAGGTGGGCAGATCACTTGAGGTCACGAGTTCGAGATCAGCCTGGCCAACATGGTGAAACCCCATCTCTGCTAAAAGTACAAAAATTAGCCGGGCGCGGTGGCTCACGCCTGTAATCCCAGCACTTTGGGAGGCCGAGGCGGGCGGATCATGAGGTCAGGAGATCGAGACCATGGTGAAACCCCGTCTATACTAAAAATACAAAAAATTGGCCAGGCGCAGTGGCGGGCGCCTGTAGTCCCAGCTACTCGGGAGGCTGAGGCAGGAGAATGGCGTGAACCCGGGAGGCGGAGCTTGCAGTGAGCCGAGATCGCGCCACTGCACTCCAGCCTGGGCGACAGAGCGAGACTCCGTCTCAAAAAAAAAAAGTACAAAAATTAGCCAGGCGTCATGGCATGTGCCTTTAGTCATAGCTACACAGGAGGCTGAGGCAGAAGAATTACTTGAACTCAGGAGGTGGAGGTTGCAGTGAGCCAAGATCGCATGACTGCACTCCAGCCTGGGCAACAAGTGAGACTCCACCTCAAAAAAAAAAAAAAAAAAAAAAAGACTGTTTAGGTCATGAAAAATAAGGAAAGACTCAAAAACTATCAACAGAGCACTAAAGACCAAGAAGACAGAATGGCTAAATGCAACATGGAATCCTGGAGTGCACCCTGGAACAGAAAGAGAACATTATTGGAAAAACTGATAAAACTTGAATAAAAACTAATGTTTAATGTATTGATGTCAGTTTCTCAGTTTTGACAAATGTATCAGAGTTATGTAAGATGTTAACATTGGAGAGGCTGAGTGAAGGATATATATGAAGTATCTTTTCTGTAAATCTAAAGTTATCCCCAAACTTAAAATGCATGTAATTGCACTTTGGATCAAGTGCAGCTGATCTCAAGTTTGTGAAAATGTGTATGAGCTCATGTGCAAAAAAACTTTTGGGGGTGATGGATAAGAGGGTATAGTCTTTTTTTGTCATCTGTATTTTCTAATTTATCTGCAGTGGACATGTATCAATCACTTCTTTAAAGACAAAAGCAGTTAGTTTAAAAATCCTCATCTCTAGTCAAGTAGCCATGGACATCCTTCACAAAGTACCTGTCCAGACCCAACTTTCAGTTTCTGGAGTGGAGTCTAGGGGCCACAACAGGAGGGCTTGGCAGGACCCTGACACAAGGGCAGTCCTTTTCTGGGGGAGCTAGATCCTCAGGAGCTGGATTCTCTAGGTCTCAGGAGCTTAGATAGGTCACTGGTTTACTACTGGTCAGGGCCTGGCCCCTCTCAGGTGGGGCTTTGCAGATGTGGCTGTATTAAATGGGGATCTAGCCAGGCAGGGTGGTTCACGCCTGTAATCCCAGCACTTTGGGAGGCTGAGGTGGGTGGATCACTTTAGGTCAGGAGTTTGAGACCAGCCTGGCCAACATGGTGAAACCCCGTCTCTACTAAAAATACAAAAATTAGCTGGCGTTGTGGCACATGCCTGTAGTCCCAGCTACTTGGGAGGCTGAGGCAGGAGAATCGCTTGAACCCAGGAGGCAGACATTGCAGTGAGCTGAGATCGTGCCACTGCACTCCAGCCTGGGTGACAGAATGAGACTCTGTCTCAAAAAAATTTTAAAAATGGGGATCTATCTATCCCTAACTCTAGAAGACTTTGAAATTTATTTTTTTTTAACCTACCTGGAGTAGAGATGCGAATGAGGGCCCAGCACAGGGTGAGGGTGGGGAATGAGGGAGAATACAGGCTCTCCCTGGCCAAAGAGACAGGTATGTCTTTGCTTAAGCAAAGCCTTTATGTGAAAATTCAGATTTGCCAAACAGGCAGTTCGTCCTGGAATCCTTGAATGTGGAACTTTTCCTCACTGTAGTAATGCAGCTGTACAGTCAAGCAGGTGAGTCCTGAGCCTCTCCATGGCAGTCCCAGATTAGCAGTGAGTGGGCACATAGGCCTCCTCATTTCCCTGGTGACACGATCTACTCCTGTCTCTGCATCTCTGGCTCCCTGAGGTGCCCAAGAAGAACTTCCCGCCTTCGTCATCTGAGTCTATACAGTGGGCAGATATATGCTTATTTGCTCAGAACAGGGTTTGGGGAGCTGTTCTCCAGGGATTTAGTTGGAGGGGGAACAGGTGCCCAGAATTTTAATAAAACTTCCTCCGGTTTGTAAGGAGCTAGGACCAAATATTTCTCAGGGAGACTTGATAGTTGACCTTGTTCATGACTGAGAAACTTTAAATGTTTTACATCATTCAGTTCTCTCCCCCACAGTTCATCTTGGCAAGCCAAACAATCACTGAATTGTTTCCATGGAAACACCAAACTGCAATTTGGATTACCAGAATCAAAATAGAAACAAGACAGCTTCAAAAATAAATAGCTTTGGAACTTGCTAGTTGCAAACTGCAAATTCAAGCCATAGCACAAGGCATATGAGAAGCTGGACCCATCCAACCCTATGACAAGAGGTTTCCAGGATCTATGGCTGCATCCCACCAGTGTTAATGCCAAAGCCACTAGAAACCAGGGTTGTAAGCCAACTGATGATAAACTTCGTAACAATACTTAAGGGAGGAGCTGGTCTTTAGAAGCTTCTAGAAAGATTTAAGAGCCGGAGGGGAAGGCTGAGAAGGGCAGGAACAAGGAGAGAGATAAGTGAATGGCAGAGTGAAGTTCCAGCAGGGAGCACAGAGTCACAGCCGAGGCCTGGGAGAAAAGCAGCAATTCTTTTTTTTTTTTTCTGAAACAGAGTCTTGGTCTGTTGCCCAGGCTGGAGTGCAGTGGCGTGATCTTGGATCAATGCAACCTCCTCCTCCCAGGTTCAAGGGATTCTTCTGCCTCAGCCTCCTGAGTAGCTGGGATTACAGGCATGCGCCACCACGCTTGGCTAGTTTTTGTGTTTTTAGTAGAGATGGGGTTTCACCATGTTGGTCAGGCTGGTCTCGAACTCCTGACCTCGTGATCCACCTGCCTCGGCCTTCCAAAGTGCTGGGATTACAGGCGTGAGCCACCCCGTCTGGCCAGCAATTTTTTCAAAGAGGACATTAAAAAGGGCTGGCTGCAGGCTGGAAATGATGACCCGGCCCTCAGTTCATTCCGATTCCTGTGTTCCCCACACTCACAGGCATCACTGCCTGTGTAGTCACATGGATCTGGTTCTAGATTGTGAACTCTTGCCAGTTAAGCTCTGGGAGCACTTACGTTAGCACACCTCTGCCTCTGTGAGGCTCAGGCCACCACAGTTGGCACTGGGACGTACCTTCTCATCTCTAGGACTCAGGGTTCCCCTTACCCATCTGCCTGCTGTGCCCCTCACTCTTAGGATAGGGGATCCAACTCCTGGCACACCTGCCCTGACTCCTTAACATTCTCCTGGGCCCACCCCACCACCATCTCTTTCAATCCCAGAGATGATTCCAACAGCATCCGGAGACCAGAAGGAAGGAGACAGACAACCTGGGGGCCTATATCCCTCACCTTTTTACTCAGGAATGCAGTGATAGAGTAACACCATTCTGCCAACTGGTGAAACTGTGAGTTGTCAATGTTCAAAGGTCAATGAAGATTTGCAAAAGGGGCCTAGCTCAGGCCGATCTCCCTCCTGAAATGGCTAGACCAGGGGCTCACCACAGGAGAATGGCATGAACCCAGGAGGTGGAGATCGCGCCACTGCACTCCAGCCTGGGCAACAGAGCGAGATTCCGTCTCAAAAAAAAAAAAAGAAAAAATAGAGACTTTGTCACGCCCAGGCTAGAGTGTAGTGGTGAGATCTTGGCTCACTGCAACCTCTGTCTCCTCGGTTCAACTAATTCTCCTGCCTGAGCCTCCTGAGTAGCTGGGATTACAGGGGCCCATTACTACACCCGGCTAATTTTTGTATTTTTAGTAGAGATGGGGTTTCACCATGTTGGCCAGGCTGGTTTTGAACTCCTGACATCAAGTGATCTGCCCTCCTTGGCTTCCCAAAGTGCTGGGATTACAGGCATGAGCCACTGTGCCCAGCCCAGAGTGGTACTTTTTTTTTTTTTTTTTTTGAGATGGAGTCTCACTCGGCCTCCCAAAGTGCTGGTACTATAGGCATGGGCCACTGTGCCCAGCTTCAGAGTGGTACTTCTGATTGAGCCACAATATGTTTTAATGTGGTAGCAAAGAGCAATGAGTCATGCAAACCGTAGGAGGCCTTGGGAAGCCAATACACCTGATTATAGATGATTATTGAAAAGGCTCTGGATCGCTTCTCGGCCTTTTGGCTAAGATCAAGTGAAAAGGCTCTGGGCCAGGTGCAGTGGCTCAAGCCTATAATCCCAGTACTTTGGGAGCCCAAAGCGGGAGGATCACTTGAGCCCAGCAGTTTGAGATCAGTCTGGGAAATAGGGAGACACCATCTCTATTTTTAAATTTTGTGTGCGTGTGTGTGTGGCAGGGTCTCTTTCACCCAGGCTGAAGTGCAGTGGTGCGATGTCGCCTCACTGCAACCTCCGCCTCCCAGGTTGAAGTGATTTTCCTGCCTCAGCCTCCAAGTAGCTGTGATTACAGGCTCCTGCCACCACACTCGGCTAATTTTTTATTTTTTGTAGAGATGAAATTTTGCCATGTTGGCCAGGCTGGTCTGGAACTCCTGACCTCAAGCGATAGACCTGCCTTGGCCTCCCAAAGTACTGGGATTACAGGCATAAGCAACCATGCCTGGCCTATATTTAATTTTTTTTTTTTTTTTGAGATGGAGTTTTCCTCTTGTTGCTCAGGCTGGAGTACAATAGTGTGATCTCTGCTCACTACAACTTCCACCTCCCAGATTCAAGCGATTCTCCTGCCTCAGCCTCCCAAGTAGCTGGGATTACAGGCAGCTACCACCACACCTGGCTAATTTTTTGTATTCTTAGTAGAGATGGGGTTTCTCCATGTTGGTCAGGCTGGTCTCAAACTCCCGACCTCAGGCAATCTGCCCACCTCAACCTCCCAAAGTGCTGGGATTACAAGCATGAGCCACTGTGCCCGGCCCTTTTTAAAAAGTTTTTTATAAAAAAAAATTAGGCCGGGCGTGGTGGCTCAAGCCTGTAATCCCAGCACTTTGGGAGGCC
>NW_016804422.1:1700371-1713369 GCF_001698545.2 Rhinopithecus bieti
TAGGCCAGGCGCAGTGGCTCAAGCCTGTAATCCCAGCACTTTGGGAGGCCGAGACGGGCGGATCACTAGGTCAGGAGATCGAGACCATCCTGGCTAACACGGTGAAACCCCGTCTCTACTAAAAAATACAAAAAACTAGCCGGGCGAGGTGGCGGGCGCTTGTAGTCCCAGCTACTTGGGAGGCTGAGGCAGGAGAATGGTGTAAACCCTGGAGGCGGAGCTTGCAGTGAGCTGAGATCCGGCCACTGCACCCCAGCCTGGGCGACAGAGCAAGACTCCGTCTCAAAAAAAAAAAAAAAAAAGAAAAAGACTCTGTCATCCAGAAACAATCTGAGGCTCATGTTATTTGCATTCTTCTTGGAATGTGTGGGAGAACATTAATATTTTAGGTTCCAACTAAATATCTAGAGGGAACAAAGATTTACTCAGGAAATCTATTTGACAATGGATCCCAGCTGTAGTGGGGAAGGACTGTGTTCTAGGCTGTCTGGAAAATGCCTGATTTGACAAAGAGTCTTGGCCTCAGGCCTGGCATAAACTCGGCTCATGCCTGTAATCCCAGCACTTTGAGAGGCTGAGTAGGGACGATCACTTGAACCCAGGGGTTCAAGACCAGCCTGGGCAACATGGTGAAACCCCATCCCTACAAAAAATATAAAAATTAGCCGGGTGTGGCCGGGCCCAATGGCTCACGCCTGTAATCCCAGCACTTTGTAAGGCTGAGGCAAGCAGATCACTGGAGGTCAGTTTAGTTTGAGACCAGCGTGGCCCACAGGGCAAAACCCTGCCTTTACTAAAAATGCAAAAGTTAGCTGGGTTGTGGTGATGGGTGCGTATAATCCCAGCTACTCTGGAGGCTAAGAAGATGGCTTGAGTCCAGGAGGTCGAGGCTGCAGTGAGCTGAGATCGCACCACTGCACTCCAGCCTGGGTGACAAAGTGAGACTCTGTCTCAAAAAAAAAAAAAAAAAAAAAAAAAGTCAAAACTAACTTCTAGGAAGCAACTATCATTTTTTAAAATAGAGGCAGAGTCGGGCCTGGCATGGTGGCTCATGCCTGTAGTCCCAGCACTTTGGGAGGCCAAGGTGGGCAGATCATGAGATCAGGAGTTCGAGACCAGCCTGGCCAACGTGATGAAACCCCATCTCTACTAAAAATACCACAATTAGCTGAGTGTGGTGACAGGCGCCTGTAATCCCAGCTACTCAGGAGGCTGAGGCAAGAGAATCATTTGAACCTGGGAGGCAGAGGTTGTATTGAGCTGAGATTGCACCATTGCACTCCAGCCTGGGCAACAAGCGTGAAACTCTCTCAAAAAAAAAAAGAAAAGAAAAAAGAAAAAAAAAGAGGCAGAGTCTCACTGTGTTGCTGAGGCTGATCTCAAACTCTTGGACTAAAGAGATTCTCCCTCTTCTGCCTCCTAAATGCTGGGATTACAGGTATGAATCATTGTGCCAGGCTGCAACTATCTTTTTTGAGAGCAGACAGGCTGTTTTCTGGGCACTTTGGGTGAGAGGAGTTGCTGGGAACTGATCTGGGAGAGAAAGCATCTTGTAGGAGGCCCCTTGACAGGAGCCCTTTGGAGCTTCTGAGGCAAAACAGGAAAAGGAGAAATTGGCTGAGCACGATGGCTCATGCCTATAATCCCAGCATTTTGGAAATCAAGGTGGGCAGATCACCTGAGGTCAGGAGTTCAAGACCAGCCTGGCCAACATGGTGAAGCCCCATCTCTACTAAAAGTACAAAAATTAGCCGGCGTGGTGGTGGGCGCTGTAATCCCAGCTACTCTGGTGGCTAAGGCAGGAGAGTCGCTTGAACCCGGGAGGCGGAGATTGCAGTGAGCTGAGGTTGCACCATTGCACTCCAGTCTGGGGCACAAGAGCGAAACACCATCTCAAATAATAGATAGATAGATAGACAGACAGATACTTGTGAATGTCAAGAAAATTAGGTACTGCAATCAGCTTCATTTCCATCCTTGGGCTGTAGCTGGAGTTGTATCAGAGGGAGAAGCCCCTGGTGGCTTTTTGTTTGTTTTGTTTTTTTGAGACAGTCTCGCACTATCGCCTAGGCTGTAATGCAGTGGTGCGATCCCGGCTCACTGCAACCTCTGCCTCCCGGGTTCAAGCGATTCTCCTGTCCCAGTCTCCCAAGTAACTGGGATTACGGCACCCGCCACCATGCCCAGCTGATTTTTTGTATTTTTAGTAGAGATGGGGTTTCACCATGTTGGCTAGGCTGGTCTCGAACTCCTGACCTCGTGATTCACCTGCCTCAGCCTCCCAAAGTGCTGAGATCACAGGCATGAGGCACCGTGCCCGGCCCTGTGTGGCTTTTTAGGCCCCAGGCCCATAGGCTTCCCACTACATCTGCCCCTGGGTAGCCACATACAGTTCCAGGAACATCTAAAGAGCCAAAGATATTGATTTCCCAGGGACATGCTTGGATGCTTGGGCTGTGACACCCTTGCCAAACCTGGCAGGAACATAGTAGTTAATTTTATTTTTTTTTTGAGACGGAGTCTCCCTCTGTTGCCCAGGCTGGAGTGCAGTGGTGTGATCTCGGCTCACTGCAACCTCTGCCTCCTGGGTTCATGCCGTTCTCCCGCCCCAGCCTCCTGAGTAGCTGGGATTACAGGCACCCGCCACCATGCCTGGCTAGTTTTTTGTATTTTTAGTACAGATGGGGTTTCACCGTGTTAGCCAGGATGATCTTGATCTCCTGACCTCGTGATCCACCCACCTCGGCCTCCCAAAGTGCTGGGATTACAGGCATGAGTCACTGCACACGGCCTAATTTTTTTTTTAAACCTTAGGAATAAATTAAGAAACGATATCTTTTTCTGATGATCCCCAGAGACAGGCAGTGTAATTTTAATTAACCCAGTCTTATTAGGAGATAAGTTTACTCTTCATTCTACAGAGACACTTAACTCATGGAACACTGAGTCACTCTGACCCTTGACTTCATTACACAAAATGAAATACTTCTGAAGAAATACAGAATTTCTTAACTCATAGCAGGATCAAAGAACAAAGGGTCCTGCTTTCGCATTTCAAAATTGGACACAGTTCTCAACAAGGCCACAAATACTTATGGAGTCTCAACTCTAAATTAAAATGACTAATCATTAAACTGTTCAACTTAGAGTAATAAAAGATGTCTAGATACAGACCCCTCTGGCCTATAGTCAGTCTGGGAATGGTTAGAAAGAACCAACCCTTTGTGTGGCTGGGCTCCTTCCATATCTTCCTTGCACAAGCAATGAAACCCAGCAGGGAAAGCAGTGGAGCTGGCAGAAGGCAGAGTGAGAAGACATCCAGTGAGGACTGAAGGGAGAGGAAAGGCCAGGGCAGCCTCAGGTACAGCTCATACCTTAACTTCCTTGGCCTCAGAGAGGGTTGCTATGATTGCCTGTGGCTCCCTACAGACCACAGGAGGCCCTTGGTCTGGAAATGAGAGTGAGAACAGTTTAGGCTGGTGTCTGGCAGCCCTGCCATAGGTGTCCCAGGAAAATTCAACTCCTCCATATTGAGATTTTGATGGGACACACATCCCTGAAAATAATGTAAAAAAATAAGAAATAAGAACCATTGCTTTCTACAGTGGTCCACTCAGTGGCCCCAATGTTATTTACTGTACTGGCTTGGAAATGGGCAAATTCTGGAAACTATCCATCCCATGAGGATTTTCCCCTTCATATAATACAGGAAAGGGAAAAACCAGTTTGAATGGGTTGTGTTTATTCAAAATCATCTTGTGAGAGCCTTAGGAACTAAAAAGATGGTATGTATCTGATTTTTCATGTTTTTTTTTTTTTTTTTTTTTTTTTTTGAGACAGAGTCTCATCGTGTCATCGTGCAGTGGCATGACCTCGGCTCACTGCAACATTTAACTCCCGGGTTCAAGTGATTCTTCTGCCTCAGCCTCCAGAATAGCTGGGACTACAGGTGCGTGCCACCATGCCCAGCTAATTTTTGTATTTATTTATGTTTTTTGAGACGGAGTCTCACTCTGTCGCCCAGGCTGGAGTGCAGTGGCGCAATCTTGGCTCACTGCAAGCTCCGCCTCCCGGGTTCACGCCATTCTCCTGCCTCAGCCTCCCGAGTAGCTGGGACTACAGGCGCCCACCACCATGCCCGGCTAATTTTTTTGTATTTTTAGTAGAGACGGGGTTTCACCGTGTTAACCAAGATGGTCTTGATCTCCTAATCTCGTGATCCGCCCGCCTCGGCCTCCCAAAGTGCTGGGATTACAGGCGTGAGCCACCGTGCCTGGCCTAATTTTTGTATTTTTAGTAGAGATGGGGTGTCACCATATTGGCCAGGCAGGTCTCGAACTCCTGACCTCGTGATCCACCCGCCTCGACCTCCCAAAGTGCTGGGATTACAGGCGGGCGCCCTGATCTTCTCTCCCCTCTCCCTCCTGTCTTCTTCCTTTTCCCTTCCCTTCTCCCTTCCCTTCTCCCTTCCTTTCCTTTCCTTTTCTCTTTCATTTTGAGATGGAGTCTCGCTTGTTCTGTTGCCCAGGATGGAGTGCAGCAGCGCGATCTCGGCCCACTGCAAACTCCTCCTCCCCCTCTCGGGTTCTTGCCATTCTCCTGCCTCAGCCTCCTGGGTAGCTGGGACTACAGGCACCTGCCACCACGCCTGCCTAATTTTTTTTATTTTTTTTGTATTTTTAGTAGAGACAGGGTTTCACTGTGTTAGCCAGGATGGTCTCAATCTTCTGACTTCGTGATCCACCCGCCTCGGCCTCCCAAAGTGCTGGGATTACAGGCGTGAGCCACCACTCCTGGTCCCTGATTTTTCATTTTTAAGAGACAGGGTCTTGGTCTGTCACTCAGAGGGGAGGTACAGTGGCACAATCATAGCTCACTGTAACCTCAAACTCCTGGGCTCAAGTGATCCTCCCATCTCAGCCTTCCAAGTAGCTGAGATCACAGGTGCATGCTGCCACGTCCTGCTAATTTGTTTGTTTGTTTTTGTTTTGTAGAGATGGGGTCTCACAGGCTGGGCGCAGTGGCTCACGTCTGTAATCCCAGCACTTTGGGAGGCTGAAGCGGGCGGATCACCTGATGTTGGGAGTTCAAGACCAGCCTGACAAATACAGGGAAACACCATCTCTACTAAATATACAAAATTAGCCCGGTGTGGTGGCGCATGCCTGTAATCCCAGCTACTCGGGAGGCTGAGGCAGGAGAATCGCTTGAACCCGGGAGGTGGAGGTTGCAGTGAGCCGAGATCGCGCCATTGCACTCCAGCATGGGTAACGACAGTGAAACTCCTTCTTAAAAAAAAAAAAAAAGAGATGGGGTCTCACCATGTTGTCCAGGTTAGTCTTGAGCTCCTGGCCTCAAGCAATCCTGCCTCAGCCTCCCCAAGTACTAGGATTACAAGTGTGAACCACTGTGCCTGGCTTCTATTTTATTTCATAAGTAAATTAAAAAATTAAACTGGGACATCAGTTTGATAAACTTGAAAGAAAAAACAGGCCAGGCGCAGTGGCTTAAGCCTGTAATCCCAGCATTTTGTGAGGCTGAGGCAGGCGGATCATGAGGTCAGGAGTTCGAGACCAGCCTGGCCAACATGGTTAAACTCCCATCTCTACTACTAGAAATACAAAAATTAGCTGGGTGTGGTGGTGGGTGCCTGTAATCCCAGCTACTCAGGAGGCTGAGGCAGGAGAATTGCTTGAACCTGGGAGGCAGAGGTTGCAGTGAACTGAGATCACACCACTGCACTCTAGCCTGGGTGACAGAGCAATATTCCGTCTTGTGGGGAATAAAAGAAAGAAAAAATATATATGCTTTTAAATGTTTTATTTCTGATAACAAAAAATACATATGTGTTGCAAAAATTCAAAAAACTTCAGCAAGATATAAAAGGAAAGCCAAAGTCCCATATAAGCCCACTGCTCTTCAGAAATAATACAAGGTCTACAATATTACTAGTTTTAAGAAAGTGCTTGAAAAACAGGACAAGGGAAAAAGCACCCAGGAAGAAAATGGCTTGTGAGCAGTGATGCTCTGGACATTTGCTAGTGCATGTCATCTCTTTCACTGTCAGGCTTATCATTTTCTCTGTTCACAAGAAGATTTAGGGTGTATGTCTACTGATCAAAAAATGCAAACTGACAACGTAAGTGGCTAAAAATAAAGAAAAAAATCCTGAGGCCTGAAAATGTATTGGTCATGTGTAGGGAATATTTTAAAGACCCAAAAATGTTGTTTGGAGTCATGCTGCCACAGCAAGTTTTATGAGAGCCCTTCTGCTACACAGTATTCCATAAGGAGGCCTGCCCGCCTTTCGCCAAGTACAGGCACCCTGCTCCAGATGCACCACCACCACCAGGCTGCTGCCTCAGCTCTCATCACCACCATTTTCACATTTCATTCCAACAAGTAAGGATGCACTTAATCCTTGTCATGGGCAGCGTCTGGTACCCAGAGTGCTGGACCTTCCCTCCCCTCGTGCCCATTGACCCCACCTCAGCAGGGCCTCTGACTCTAGGGTACTTGGCAGGCTTCAGGGACTTTCTGCTCTTGGCAGCCCAAATGTCCTGCGATTTGTCTTTCTAGCTGAGACCAATAAATTAACTGTGGGCTGGTCAGAAGCCATCATCATCACTGCTATCAAAACCCAGGTCATAGAGCAAATTCTTTCCTGCCTCCTTGCATAGAGGGGTCTCTGAACATCCAAGATTGAGGTCACTGAACCAGCTCATCTGGTGGTCCCCCTGGGAACTGCTGGAAAGTAGCCTGTTGTCTTGGGAAGAGCATCTGCTGAACTGCAAGAGTCTTCCCTGCATTGCCCTTGCTGTCTTATTGGGCACGACTGTTCCTCCCAGAATACGGCAGACTGGTTTTCTGGGGCTCCTGGGATATTGCAGATGCAGAGGCTGAGCATGGGGTTCCTGCTGCCCCAGTAAGGGCCTTTGTGGGACAGAAATTGCAGGCTGAGGACTCTGATATTTGGAATTGAATTTACAGGTCTGGTTTGGGATTTGTTTTTGCTTCCTGGCTAGGAGCCTGCCTCTGTGGGCCCTGTGGGCCTTCCTGGGCTGCTGCTTCTTGTCTTTCCCCTGCATTTCTTCAGTCCCATCTTTCTGTTTAGTCACCAAATGTTCACATGGGTCACACAAAAACATACTTTGGGCTTGGTATTTTTGGCAGGCATTCTTAATGCTGGTTGAAAAGTTGTTTATCTCCAGTGATGTGAGCTGTGAGGCTCCTTGGGAAACCAGGTCCCTGTCACTAGGAATCTTATGGCCTTGGATGCTGGAACCACAGTTCTTGGCACCTGTTTTAATAACAGCCCAGTTCTTGCAGTTAGTCTGCACTGCCTTGTCCTTTACATGCCTGTTTCTTTCATGGGACCCAAATGCTGGCAGTGCAGCCTCTTCTTGGAGAGCATCATTCTTTGCTCCTTCACCCCAGACACCAAATTCTCCAGGTTGTAGGGAACCCATACCAGGATTCCATGCAGCAGGGAAGGCCTGGGCCTGCCATAAAACTGGCTTCTCAAAGGTGTATTTTTCCTGCCCGGTGAGATTGGGGCTCTGGGCCAAAGGTGGCGACGTCTGAGAAGCGCTGTCTTTTACATGCCCAGGTACTGGAGGCACTGAGATCAATCTCTTCAGCTCTGCTAGGACACTAGGCACATTCAGCTGGCCTAGCTGCTCACACAGCTGCTGGAATTCCTGACTCTGCTGAGCAACTAAAACTTCAAGGTGCTTCAGGTTGGACTTCATTTCTATAAACTCTGCTTGTCTCTGGGGAGAGAGGCAGTGAGAAAGACAGTGATGGACAGTGCAAGTCAGAAAGCACAATAAACATGAGAACAGACCACTGGATGTGACCGCAGAACCACGGCTTGCTCCCTGTAGGGAACCTCCCAGGGTAAGCAAAACTACACTCTGGAGTTGAACCCCTGGGGCCCACATCATGTCAAGGAACCTTGGGAAAGGAAGCTAGCCTATATGCTGGCCCCTTTCCAAGTGGCCTGTGCTGGCCTCTGGTCTTAGCTGAAAATATGCAACTTTAAAGGTTTCTCAGCCGGGTATGGTGGCTCACGCCTGCAATCCCCAGCACTTTGGGAGGCTGAGGCAGGTGGATCATGAGGTCAAGAGATTGAGACCATCCTGGCCAACATGGTGAAAAACTCCGTCTCTACTAAAAATACAAAAATTAGCCAGGCGTGGTGCTGCACACCTATAAGTCCCAGCTACTCGGGAGGCTGAGGCAGAAGAATCGCTCGAACACGGGAGGTGAAAGTTGCAGTGAGCCAAGATCGTGCCACTGCACGACAAAGCAAGACTCTGTCTCAAAAAAAAAAAAAAAAAAGTTTCTCTCTGGATCTGGTTACAAAGCCCAAAACACACTTGGAAAGAGGTTGGGGTTTACACTTACAGCTTCAGATCTTTTCTTCATCTCAAGAATGGCCTGCTCCATGTTGCCTTTGTCCTGGACTGCCTCAAACACCAGGTCATTCTGAACCTGCACAGTCTCTTGTACTAAATACAAAACAATGACAGTTTACCTCCTGAAGACTATGTATGCATCTGCCCAAACCACAGAACCACAGCAGTGAAAAGGGAGGAGCTGGATGCAGACCAGAGTGGTTCCTCCAGGTTCTCTTTCCCTCCCTCCTTGACAAGATCCTGGCTAGGGCAGACCTAACCTCAGCACCTGCTGGGGACTCTTGAGAATGGGGACTCTGAGACAACAGCACAAACCTCTGTGGCCTTCCTTCTTGGCCCTGTCATCAGAGTGATCTTTGTAGAATGTAGGTATCATGCACCCTCTGAAACCTTCATTGAAACATTTTTTTCTTTTTTTTTTTTTTGAGACGGAGACTAGCTCTGTCACCTGGACTGGAGCGCAGTGACACGATCTTGGTTCACTGCAACCTCGACCTCCCAGGTTTGAGCGATTCTCCTGCCTCAACTCCCGAGTAGCTGGGATTACACGTGTGTGCCACCACACCCGGCTAATTTTTGTATTTTTAGTAGAGATGGGGTTTCACCATGTTGGCCAGGCTGGTCTTGAACTCCTGACCTCAGGTGGTCTGCCCGCCTCAACCTCCCAAAGTGCTGGGATTACAGGCGTGAGCCACTGTGCCCAGCCCATTGAAACTTTCAATGGCACCCCACTGGCCACTGAACAAAATCTAAATCTTTAAATTGGCTAACAAGATCTGGGCTCACTTCCCTTTACCCATTTGTCCTCCTCCATATCTCTGTACTCTGTTTTCTCTCTCACCACTGGCCTTCGTACAAAGTCTTCCCTTAGCTTCAAGTACGCTGCTTCTGTCCCTGTCATCCCCCCAACCCACCAATCGCCACCTTAGTCCAGCTAATTCCTATTCTTCCTTCTACTTTCAGCAGTAACCTCCTCAGAAAATACCATTTCCACTCGGCTAGGGTGTTGCTTCTCTCTGCTGGTAGCACCGTGTATGTGCCCTACTATCATTTATTGCCCTCCATTTATTTATCCCATACTTAACACTTGGACCCAAATAGACTTGGGGACCTAGGTGCTAACTACATCAGGACTGATACTGATTTCCCTCTTTTACACAGTGAGATTCTGCACACACACACACACACACACACACACACACACACACACATTTAATGACACAAATTGTGTTGCAATTTATTGCCATCCTCTTGCTAGACTACAGGTCATATGAAGATGCTTTTATATTTATTCAATGAACGTTTAATGAGCATATACTATGTGCCAGGCACTATGGATATAATAGTTATCAAGACAGATAAAGCTAGCCAGGCGTGGTGGCTCACGCCTGTAATCCCAGCACTTCAGGAGGCCGAGGCGGGCAGATCACCTGAGGTCAGGAGTTTGAAGCTAGCCTAGCCAACATGGTGAAATCCTGTCTCTACTAAAAATAGAAAAATGAGCCAGGCATGGCGGCAGGTGCCTGTAGTCCCAGCTACTCGGTTGGCTGAGGCACGAGAATTGCTTGAACCTGGGAGGTAGAGGTTGCAGTGAGTTGAGATCCCGCCATTGCACTCCAGCCTAGGTGACAGAGCGAGACTTCATCTAAAAAAAAAAAAAAAAAAAAAAAAAAAAGACAAATAAAGCCCTCTTGAAATTGCAATCTTAGGGAAAACAGGTAGTTAATGACTAATTATACAAATAAATTATACAAATAACTATAAATGTAATAACTGCTCTAAAGGAAAAGTATATTGTGCTTGAGACCATGTAACATGTAGACTTAGTCACTCTCAGGGGTAAGATTTCCCTAAGAAACTGTTATTTAGCTGAATTATCATAAAACTGTAAGGGAAAGAATATTACCAAAAGAAGAAAGAGCATGTTCCAAACAGGAATTGAGATCAGCATGGCTGAAACATGGTGAGCAAGGGGTCCAGGAGCAGGCCACAGCTGAGGGGAGGCAGGTCACAGCCACACAGAGGGGTGTATGGGCCATGGCAAGATTGGTGGGCTTCATTCTTTTTTCTTTTTTTTTTTTTATTTGAGACACAATCTCATTGTCACCTAGCTGGAGTGCAGTGGCATGATCTCAGCTCACTGCAACCTCTGCCCCCGGGTTCAAGCAGTTCTCCAGCCTCAGCCTCCGGAGTAGCTAGGATTACAGGCATGCACTACCATGCCCAGCTATTAATTGTATTTTAATAGAGATGGGGTTTTGCCATGTTGCCCAGGCTGGTCTCGACCTCCTGACCTCAGGTGATCCACCTGCTTCAGCCTCCCAAAGTGCTGGGATTACAGGCATGAGCCACCATGCCTGGCCGAGATATACACCTTTATCTGAAGGTTTATTGTCAGACACTGTGCTAGGAGCATGGGAAACAATTTTGAACAAAACTGTCTACCTACATGAATTTTTTTTTTTTTTGAGACTGAGTCTCCTGTTGTGAGGCTGGAGTGCAGTAGCACAATCTCGGCTCACTGCGACCTCTGCCTCCAGGTTCAAGCGATTCTCCTGCCTCAGCCTCCCAAGTAGCTGGGGCTTTAGGTGCGTGCCACCACGTCCAGCTAATTTTTGTATTTTTAGTAGAGCCAGGATTCACCATGTTGGCCAGGATGATCTTGATCTCTTGACCCCACGATCCACCGGCTTCGGCCTCCCAAAGTGCTGAGATTACAGGCATGAACCACCACACTCAGCCGAATTCTACAGTCTAGAAGAAGGAAAAAATAATAAACAGGCTGGCTGGGCGCGGTGGCTCAAGCCTGTAATCCCAGCACTTTGGGAGGCCGAGACGGGCGGATCACTAGGTCAGGAGATCAAGACCATCCTGGCTAACATGGTGAAACCCGTCTCTACTAAAAAAATACAAAAAACTAGCTGGGCGTGGTGGTGGGCGCCTGTAGTCCCAGCTACTCGGGAGGCTGAGGCGGGAGAATGGCGTAAACCCGGGAGGCAGAGCTTGCAGTGAGCTGAAATCCGGCCACTGCACTCCAGCCTGGGCGACAGAGCGAGACTGCATCTCAAAAATAAATAAATTAATAATAATAATAATAAACAGGCTGGGCACAGTGGCTCACACCTATAATCCCAGCACTTTGGGAAGCCACTGAGGTGGGAGGATTGCTTGGGCCCAGGAGTTCTAGACCAGCCTGGGCAACATAGTGAGATCCTGTCTCTATAAAATGAAAAATAAAAATTAGCTAGATGGGGTGGTATGTGTCTGTGGTCCTAGCTACTCGGGACGCTGAGGCGGGAGAATTGCTTGATCCCCCAGGAGATCAAGGCTACAGTCAGCTGTGATTGTGCCACTGCACTCCAGCTTTGACGACAAAGCGAGACCCTATCTCAAAAATAAAAAAAAGAAAGAAGAAAGCAGTAAGACATGGTACATTTATGTTATGTGTATTTTACCACAATTTTTTTTTATACTTTATGTTCTAGGGTGCATGTGCACAACGTGCAGGTTTGTTACATATGTATACAGGTGCCATGTTGGTGTGCTGCACCCATTAACTCGTCATTTACATTAGCTACATCGCCTAATGCTATACCTCCCTCCTCCCCCCACCCCACAACAGGCCTTGGTGTGTGATGTTCCCCTTTCTGTGTTCAAGTGTTCTCATTGTTCAATTACCACAATTTTTAAAAAGTGGGTCCAGGGCTGCGCCACCCCACTGGCAATGCTGGCTGCCTTCTGCAAACTGCATATGCCTCACTCCCTCAGTGTGTAAATTAACAAACACTAATGAGTAACAACAGAAAATGGCATGAAAACAGTAGAAATCAGCAATTTTGCACAGGAAGTTTTGGGAAATGTTTACTGTAGTCTCCCTACAGTTGGGAAAAAATTGAACAAACAAGATGAATTTGGTGGCAGGGCGTGTGACTCATGCCTGTAATCTCAGCACTTTGGGAGGCCACGGAGGGTAGACCACCTGAGGTCGGGAGTTCAAGACCAGCCTGACCAACATGGAGAAACCCTGCCTCTACTAAAAATATAAAATTAGCCAGGTGGCACATGCCTGTAATCCCAGCTACTCGGGAGCCCGAGGCAGGAGAATCTCTTGAACCTGGGAGGCGGAGGTTCCAGTGAGCTGAGATTATGCCATCACACTCCAGCCTGGGCAAAAAAAAAAAAACCCCACCAAAAAAAAAAAAAAAAAAAAAAAAAGATGAATTTGGTGCTTTGAAAAGTGTGAAAGCTGCTTAAAGAACTCTATTCTCAGATAGCAGAAGTAACCAAAATTAATGAAGCTCTTGCAGAACATACTGGACTTGTAAACAAATCTTCTTATGAAGATCAAGGTGACACTAAGTAACCCTTCAGAACCACATGAACTAATGAGTGAAGAAGTATATAAAAACTAAGTAGGGGCCGGGCGCGGTGGCTCACGCCTGTAATCCTAGCACTTTGGGAGGCCGAGGCGGGTGGATCACAAGGTCAGGAGATCGAGACCACGGTGAAACCCCGTCTCTACTAAAAATACAAAAAATTAGCCGGGCGCGGTTGCGGGAGCCTGTAGTCCCAGCTACT
>NW_016804422.1:1713598-1722798 GCF_001698545.2 Rhinopithecus bieti
AAAAAAAAAAAAAAAAAAAAACTAAGTAGGAAGGGCACGGTGGCTCACGCCTGTAATCCCAGCACTTTGGGTGGCCGAGGCGGGCAGATCAGCTGAGATCGGGAGTTCGAGAACAGCCTGACCAACATGGAGAAATCCCGTCTCTACTAAAAATATAAAAATTACTCGTGCGTGGTGTCGCACGCCTGTAGTCCCAGCTACTCGGGAGGCTGAGGCAGGAGAATCACTTGAACCCGGGAGACAGAGGTTGCGGTGAGTTGAGATCACGCCATTGCACTCCAGCCTGGGCAACAAAAGCAAAACTCCATCTCAAAAAAAATAATAATAATAAAATAAGGCCGAGCGCAGTAGTTTATGCCAGTAATCCCAGCACCTTGGGAGGCCGAAGCTGGCGGATCACAAAGTCTGGAGATTGAGACCTTCCTGGCCAACATGGTGAACCCTGTCTCTAGTAAAAATACAAAAATTAGCTGGGCATGGTGACACACGCCTGTAGTCCCAGCTACTCGGGAGACTGAGGCAGGAGAAACACTTGAACCTGGGACGTAGAGGTTGCAGTGAGCCGAGATTGGGCCACTACACTCCAGCCTGGTGACAGAGAGAGACTCCATCTCAAAACAAAAACAAAATTAGCCAGGCATGGTGGCCTGTGCCTGTAGTCCCAGCTACTGGGGAGGCTGAAACAGGAGAACCACTTGAACCTGGGAAGGGCAGGTTGCAGTGAGCTGAGATGGCGCCACTGCACTCCAGCCTGGGTGACAGAGCGAGAGACTGTCTCAAAACAAACCAACCAAACAAACAAAAAGTAAGTAAAATATATTGAGAAGTGAAAATGAAACCCCTAAACTAACATGAAACAATTTAATCCAGCATAGTTATTTTCATTTTATTTTTTTTAGTTTTTTGAGACAGAGTCTCGCTCTGTCACCCAGGCTGGAGTGCAGTGGCGCAATCTCGGCTCACTGCAACCTCCGCCTCCAGGGTTCAAGTGATTCTCCTGCCTCAGCCTCCTGAGTAGCTGGGATTACAGGCACGTGCCACCACGCCCGGCTAATTTTTGTATTTGCAGTAGAGACAGGGTTTCACCACCTTGGTCAGGCTGGTCTCGTACTCCTGACCTTGTGATCTGCCCACCTCAGCCTCCCAAAGTGCTGGGATTACAGGCGTGAGCCACCATCTCTGGCCCAAATAATTTTTTAGAAAGCAAATTTTCCCATATTTCTCACCACAGGTGCAAGTTCAATTCCATGTGTCAATCAATTAGAAAGAGGCTATTTACTTAGGTACTGGATTCCTGCTCCTAAACTCAATTAGTCAAATATTCTTCAGACATCCATGTAGATATTTATAGTAGAGAGCAAATGTAATTATCCTTCCATAGAGAAGTTCCTAAATAGTAATGTTTCTTAGCAACAGTAGACATTACCGACCCTCACAAAAGCAGAGCATGAGAAAGGCAAGCAAAGTGTTTGATTCTGGATTAAGTGCTCAGAAAACATCCATCTGAGGTCCCATACGTTCACTTCTTGTCCCCAGGGCAACGTATGTTTGGCATCTTCTCTTTTATAAGAGCTTTTGTATCAGACTCATTACTTCCAAAGTCTATCCATATTTTTTCTTTTAAATAATTTAGTTATGAAAATAACTGAAAACCATAAAAGTATAAAAAGGCATACAATGAAAAAATGATTGAATCTCTCCTCTGCAGACCTTGGTCCTACTTCCTGGATTTAACATTATCACTGGTTTCTGGAATTTTACATTAATACGTGTGCATATCTATATATACATTATAGGTCCTGTGTTTGTATGTGTATGTGTGTCTAGAAGAGTATTCTTCTTTGCTTTGACTATAAACATTAGATATTTTTAGCTTTTATGTAAAAATGCCATTTAAGGCCGGGCGCAGTGGCTCAAGCCTGTAATCCCAGCACTTTGGGAGGCCGAGACGGGCGGATCACGAGGTCAGGAGATCGAGACCATCCTGGCTAACACTGTGAAACCCCGTCTCTACTAAAAAATACAAAAAACTAGCCGGGCGAGGTGGCGGGCGCCTGTAGTCCCAGCTACTCGGAGGCTGAGGCAGGAGAATGGCGTGAACCCAGGAGGCGGAGCTTGCAGTGAATTGAGATCTGGCCACTGCACTCCAGCCCCGGCGACAGAGTGAGACTCCGTCTCAAAAAAAAAAAAAAAAAAAAAAAAATGCCATTTAAAATCCATTTCCATATTCTGGACAATATCTGTTTTCCTGTTAAGATGATTTTAAACAATTTGTTTTATTTAGCAAAATTTGACAAGGCCTCAATTGAGATGAGATCAGATTGTGATGCAACTTAGAAATGAATGCTTTTCCCCAGATGGCCAGTGATTTTCCTTTTACTCTGTAGTTTTATTCTCCCTCAGGTGCTGATAAGAGCCTAAGGAAAGATCTGGCAGCCTCCTTGTATAAGATAAGACCTCCTCCAACTTTTTTAGGGATACTCTTCCCAATTTTCACTGGCTGGTCACACTTACTGACAAGATGTATCCTGGAGCACGTGAAGAGCACCTTTTTGTTGTTTTAATTTAACAATGAACAGATATTTCCATTCTACCATATTCATATAGATGGATCTCACTCTTCTTAACAATTTTATCTATTTTGCTTAGAAAGGCTTCTCACATTCTAAAATTATAAAAATGTTGTCCAGGCCGGGCGCGGTGGCTCACGCCTGTAATCCCAGCACTTTGGGAGGCCGAGGCGGGTGGATCACAAGGTCAGGAGATCGAGACCATGGTGAAACCCCGTCTCTACTAAAAATACAAAAAATTAGCCGGGCGCGGTGGCGGGCGCCTGTAGTCCCAGCTACTCAGGAGGCTGAGGCAGGAGAATGGCGTAAACCCAGGGGGCGGAGCTTGCAGTGAGCTGAGATCCGGCCACTGCACTCCAGCCTGGGCCACAGAGCGAGACTCCGCCTCAAAAAAAAAAAAAAAAAATGTTGTCCATTTGGTTGGCCGGGTGTGGTGGTTCATGCCTATAATCCCAGCACTTTGGGAGGCTGAGGCGGACAGATCACAAGGTCAAGAGTTTGAGACCATCCTGGCCAACATGGTGAAACCGTATCTACTAAAAATGTAAAAATTAGCAGAGCGTGGTAGTGCATGCCTGTAGTCCAGGCTACTTGGGAGGCTGAGGCAGAAGAATCGCTTGAACCCGGGAGGCAGAGGTTGCAGTGAGCCGAGATCATGCCACTGCATTCCGGCCTAGTGACAGAGCGTGACTCCATCTCAAAAAAAAAAAAAAACAGTTGTCCATGTTTTCTTCTAGTTCTTTTTATAATTAGTCACCAGACTTAACATATGAGGTAAAGTAGTATACAAGAGGCTTTGGTAATTCACTTTATTACTCTGGTCCTTAGTGTCCTCAGCTGAAGAACAGGAAGAGTTAGATTAGATGGCCACAGTGACCCTTCTGGCTGGGCAGGCTGACTGGGAAAATATTTAATGACCTCATCTGTGAAGGCACCAATTACATAACAATGCAAGACAGCACTTTCACACAGTATCTTTACTTCCCTATTCCCTGATGAGCACAGTGAGTAGAGACTGAAAGCTTGCAGAATGCACTGAGGTGGAGTTCAATGCTCTAGGATAGCTGGACTGGACGTGGCCATATGCTATAGGATTTGTCTGGTTCCTCTCTCAATGATTTTTTTTTTTTTTTTTTTTGAGACAGAGTCTGGCTCTGTCGCCCAGGCTGGAGTGCAGTGGCCGGATCTCAGCTCACTGCAAGCTCCGCCTCCCGGGTTTACACCATTCTCCTGCCTCAGCCTCCCGAGTAGCTGGGACTATAGGTGCCCACCACCTCGCCCGGCTAGTTTTTTGTATTTTTTTTTAGTAGAGATAGGGTTTCAACGTGTTAGCCAGGATGGTCTCGATCTCCTGACCTCGTGATCCGCCCATCTCGGCCTCCCAAAGTGCTGGGATTACAGGCTTGAGCCACCGTGCCCGGCCCTCTAAATGATTTTCTACTTCTCATCATTTGCTACCAAGAAAGAGAATTATTCTGCGTAGGCTACTTGTGCCCATTTTCAAGAATGACCTGTCCTAATTCATATGATGCTACTGTGTTTGTTACTGAGTCTTTTTTTTTTTCTTTTTCTTTTTTGAGACAGAGTTTCATTCTTGTTGCCCAGGCTGGAGTGCCTGCCTCCCGGGTTCAAGTGATTCTCCCACCTCCCAAGTAGCTGGGATTATAGGCCTGCATCACCACGCCTGGCTAATTTTGTATTTTTTTTTTTTTAGTAGAGATGTGTTTTCACCATGTTGGTCAGGCTGGTCACAAACTCCTGACCTCAAGTGATCCACTCGCCTCGGCCTCCCAAAGTGCTGGGATTACAGGCATGAGTCACTGCGCCTGGGCTTTTCTTGTTTGTTTGTTTGAGAGAGAGTCTGGTTCTATCGCCCAGGCTGGAGTGCAGTGGCATGAACTCGGCTCACTGCAACCTCCCTCTCCTGGGTTCACCTCATTCTCCTGCCTCAGCCTCCCAAGTAGCTGGGACTACAGGCGCTCACCACCATACTCAGCTAATTTTTTGTATTTTTAGTAGAGATGGGATTTCACCGTGTTGGCCAAGATGGTCTTGATCTCCTGACCTCATGATCTGCCTGCCTCAGCCTCCCAAAGTGCTGGAATTACAGGCATGAGCCACCATGCCCGGCCTTTTTTTTTTTTTTTCAGATGGAGTCTCACTCTATCATTCAGGCTGGAGCGCAGTGGCGCCATCTCGGCTCACTACAACCTCCATCTCCCGGGTTCAAGCGATTCTCCTGTCTCAGCCTCCCAAGTAGCTGGAATTACAGGCGCCAGCCATCATGCATGGCTAATTTATGTATTTTTAGTAGAGACGGGTTTTCAGCATGTTGGACAGACTGGTCTCGAACTCTTCACCTCGAGTGATTCACCTGCCTTGGCCTCCCAAAGTGCTGGGATTACAGACATGAACCACCACGTCCACCCCTGAGTCTTCCTTTTTTCTTTTTTTTTTTTCATTTTATTTTGTTTTAGTTTTAGTGTTTAGAGACAGGGTCTCGCTCTAGCTTCCAGGCTGGAGTGCAGTGGCACCATCTTGGCTCACTGCAGCTTTGACCTCCCAGGCTCAAGCGATCCTCCCACCTCCCCCTCCCTAGTACCTGGGACTATAGGCATATGCCCACGCCCTGCTGGTTTTGTTTATTTTTGTAGATACAAAGTCTCCCTATGTTTCCCAGGCTGGTCTCAAACTCCCTGACTCAAGCAATACACCCACCGTGGCCTCCCAAAGTGCTGAGATTAGGCTGGGCGTGGTGGCTCACACCTATAATCCCAGCACTTTGGGAGGCCAAAGCGGGCTGATCACCTGAGGTCAGGAGTTCAAGGCCAGCATGGCCAACATGGTGAAACCTTGTCTCTACTGAAAATACAAAAAAAAATAGCCAGGTGTGGTGGTGTGCACCTGCATGAGACTCATGCAGAGAGACTCGTGCAGGAAAGATTCATGCAGGAGACTCCCTTGAACCAGGAGGAAGAGGTTGCAGTTAACTGAGATCGTGCTACTGCACTCCAGCATGGGTGACAGAGCGAGACTCCATCTCAGAAAAACTAAAACAAAAACACAAAGTGCTGGGATTATAAGCAGGAGCCACCACGCCTGGCCTCTCTTCTGAGTCTTATACCCTTTGAAAATTAAGGAACCAGTCAGGCGCAGGTAGCTCACGCTTATAATCCCAGCACTTTGGGAGGCCGGGGGGCGGGGGCGGTGGATCACCTGAGGTTAGGAGTTTGAGACCAGCCTGGCCAACATGGTGAAACCTCATCTCTATTAAAAATACAAAATTAGCCAGGCATGGTGGCAGGCGCCTGTAATCCCAGCTACTAAGGAGGCTGAGGCAGGAGAATTTCTTGAACCCGGGAGGCGGAGGTTGCAGTGAGGCAAGATTGTGCCATCGCACTCCAGCCTGGGGGACAGGAGCAAGAGTTCGTTCATCTCAAAAAAAAAAAAAAAAAAAAGAAAAGAAAAAGAAAATTAAGGAACCACTGGAGCAAAGGATCAGGATCCCTTTGTCTACTCTAAGCCAGATGCAGTTTTAGTTCTGTCTCTGCCTTGATCTTGTGTTGGGCCACAGGCATTTCTTTTCCCTTTTCTGGGATTTAAATGCCATACTTTTGCTGCAATCCTCGTTTTCTGTACTTCATCCAGTTTTATTATTATTATTATTATTATTATTATTTGATATGGGGAGTTTCACTCTGTTGCTCAGGCTGGAGTACAGTGGCACGATCTCAGCTCACTTCCACCTCTGCCTCCCGGGTTCAAGCGATTCTCCTGCTTCAGTCTCCCAAGTAACTGCAATTACAGGTGTCTGCCACCATGCCCAGCTAATTTTTTTTGTATTTTTAGTAGAGACAGGGTTTCGCCATTTTGGCCAGGCTGGTCTCGAACTCCTGACCTCAGGTGATCCTCCTGCCTTGGCCTCCCAAAGTGCTGGGATTATAGGCATGAGCCACCATGCCCGGCCCACCCAGTTTTAAATGTAAAACAAAAACGGAGTACTTTCCTTGGGTACTTATAAATGAGTTACTCTATCATGTTATACAAAGGAAGCATCCCTGATTTGCTTCTGCTCTCTGTCTTGCTACTTCTTGTGGGGATAACAGTCTTAAGTCTTCCAGAATAAGTTTCTTTGTTGTTGTTTTTTTTTTGACAGAGTCTCACTCTGTCGTCGAGGCTGGAGTAAAGTGGCGCCATCTCGGCTCACTGCCACCTCCGCCTCCTGGGTTCAAGCAATCCTGCCTCAGCCTCCCAAGTAGCTGGGACTACAGGCCCCCGCCACCACCACATACGGCTAATTTTTGTATTTTTAGTAGAGATGGAGTTTCACCATATTGGCCAGGCCAGACTTGAACTCCTGACCTTGTGATCTGCCCGCCTCGGGCTCCCAAAGTGCTAGGATTACAGGTGTGAGCTACTGTGCCCGGCCGCAGAACAAGTTTCTAAACAGATGCATAGTTGCCCTGTGTGTGGGATGCCCAGGTTGAAATCCAGCAGACAGTACAGTGCTTCTATGCAGACAGTTGCAGATTCATTTTGAGGCCAAAGACATTAATTTTCGTAAATATGAGAAGTCCACCCCATGGCATTTGAATAAGTTGATTTCAACTTGTTTATAAAATAAACACACAGACAAATGCAAACAAGTGCAGATGCACAGTCATCAGCTCATCATTTTGCTAGGAAACAGGTGGTTCTAGAGAGGTATTCACCTAAGGAGAACTGTATATTCGCTGTGTTCTCTTTATAGGGCAAGGGCCATGTTTTCATCTAAATGTAAACCACTAATTGGTGGAGCACAGGATTTTATAAACCACAAACTATAAGTAAAATTGATAATGTGGTCGGGCGTGGTGGCTCACGCCTGTAATCCCACCACTTTGGGAAGCTGAGGCAGGCAGATCACAAGGTCAGGAGATGGAGACCATCCTGGCTAACACAGTGAAACCCCATCTCTACTAAAAAATTTTAAAAATTAGCTGGGCGTGGTGGCGGGGGCCTGTAGTCCCAGCTACTCGGGAGGCTGAGGCAGGAGAATGGCATGAACCCAGGAGGAGGAGTTGCAGTGAGCCGAGATTGCGCCACTGCACTCCAGCCTGCGCAAAAGAGAGAGGCTCAGGCTCAAAAAAATAAAAAGGAGAATGATGCTGTGATTCACAATACAGCTCTCACTGAAACGAAGGCAGCAAGAAGAGCAGTAGGTACTATGGTATTTCTGACTCCTTAGGGGGCAGTCAGTGTCTATAGACAGCACAGGCAGCAATTCATTTGGGACTCAAGGATGTTGCTGACTCACTTCAGGCAGTGAGATGAGAAACCCAGCAGAGCTACCTGCCCTGAGGCAGCATGGTTACCAGGTGGGGGATTAGTGCTTCACAAAAGGCATCATGGGACCAGAACATTGTCACATAGAGGTGGGCCCCACTACCTGTCTTAGTGTGCTCCACATCTCTTCGGGAGTAACCCTATGTACCCATCCTCTCATCTGAAACCCTGTGAGGAACCTCACCACTGGAAACCAGGCTAGGGTCAGAAAGTTCATGTTCATCATTCACCAGTGCCCTCGGCTGATACCTCAAACATGAGGCACTCACATGTCTTGGCCACAGTCTCCAAAGAATCCAAAATAGATTGGCTTCTTGAACTGAGATGTTCCTCAGACTTTTCCACAGACGTCTGCAACTAAGAAACCCAAAATTATGAAATAATTCACAGGCTGTTGCCTTATTTTACTATCTTAGAGAACTGTCATTTCATGATAAATAGGGGTAGTTAAAATATTGCTATTCTACATTAACTAAAGTCAATACAATATAAATATTAAACTTCTTAAAATATAAGATGTTCTAACTCCTTGAAAAGTAGCTGTACTTACCCTGTGAATGCTTTCTCTAACATTAGAAACAAAGTTGTATAGAGTCTCACTAGAATAGGAGGGAAAAAAGAAAACAAATCTTTGTGAAATATTGAAGTGATAAGTAATGTAAATGATTCCATAAACATGGCAGATCTCTACCTAGCATAGCATCAAAACATTGCTTGATTAGATCTGAAGACTTGACCCTGAGAAACCTTAGTATCCAGCAGGGAAATAAAAAAAGAGAGTCTCAGCACCTTGGGAGGCCAAGGAAGGTGGATAACGAGGTCAGGAGTTCAAGACCAGCTTGGCCAAGATAGCGAAACCCCGTCTCTACTAAAAATAGAAAAATTAGCCAGGTGTGGTGGCGAGCACCTGTAATTCCAGCTACTCGGGAGGCTGAGACAGGAGAATTGTTTGAACCTGGGAGGCGGAGGTTGCAGTGAGCCAAGATCATGCCACTGCACTCCAGCCTGAGAGACAGAGCGAGACTCCACCTCAAAATAAAATAACAAAATAAAATAAAATAATAAAATAAAATAGTAAAGTAAAAAGAGGGCCGGGCGCAGTGACTCACGGCTGTAATCCCAGCACTTTGGGAGGCCGAGGCAGGTGGATCACGAGGTCAGGAGATCGAGACCATCCTGGCTAACACAATGAAACCCCGTCTCTACTAAAAATAAAAAAAATTAGCCGGGCGTGGTGGTGGGCGCCTGTAGTCCCAGCTACTGGGGAAGCTGAGGCAGGAGAATGGCGTGAACCTGGAAGGCAGA
>NW_016804422.1:1724974-1741677 GCF_001698545.2 Rhinopithecus bieti
AAAAAAAAAAAAAAAAAAAAAAAAAGAATAACTAGGAGGCTGGGTATGGCGGCTCATGCCTGTAATCCCAGCACTTTGGGAGGTTGAGGTGGGAGGATTGCTTGAGCCCAGGAGTTCAAGACCAGCCTGGACAACACAGTGAGACACCATCTCTGGAAAAAAAAAATTAAGTGGGCACGGTAGTGTGTGCCTCTGATCGAAGCTACTTGGGAAGCTAAGGTGGGAAGACTGCGGTGGCTCATGCTTGTAATCCCAGCACTTTGGGAGACCGAGGTGGGCAGATCACCTAAGGTCAGGAGTTTGTGCAGCCTGGATAACAACATGACGGACCCCGCCTCTACTGAAAATACAAAAATGAGTTGGGCATGGCAGCATGTGCTTGTGATCCCAGCTACTCAGGAGGCTGTGGCAGAAGAATCACTTGAAACCAGAAGGCGGATGTTTCGATGAGCCAAGATTGTGCCAATGCACTCCAGCCTGGACAACAAGATTGAAACTCCATCTCAGAAAAAAATAAAATAAAATTAATAATAATAATAATAATAATAATGGCCGGGCGTGGTGGCTCACGCCCATAATTCCAGCATTTTGGGAGGCTGAGGTGGGTGGATCACCTGAGGTGAGGAGTTTGTGACCGGCCTGGCCAACATGGTGAAACTCTGTCTCTACTAAAAATACAAAAATTAGCCGGGCGTGGTAGCGGGTGTCTGTAATCCCAGCCACTTGGGTGGCTGAGGCAGAAGAATCGCTTGAACCCAGGAGGCGGAGGTTGCAGTGTGCTGAGACTGCGCCATTGCACTCCAGCCTGGGCAACAAGAGCAAAATACCATCTCACAAAAAAAAAAATGATAGTAATATAGGTGAACTTCAAAGGGAAGAGTGCTGTGAAATGGTTAATTTATGTGTCAATTTGACTTGGCTAAGAGATGCCCAGATAGCTGGTATGTTTGTGAGAGTCCTTCTGTAAGAGATTAGCATTTAGGCTGGGGACAGTGGCTCAGCCTATAATCCCAGTACTTTGGGAGGCTGACATGGGAGGATCTCTTGAGGTCAAGAGTTCAAGACCAGCCTGGATAACACAGTGAGACCCTGTCTCTACAAAAAAATAAAAATTAGCCAGGCATGGTGGCACATGCCTATGGGCCCATGTACTAGGAAGGCTGAGGTGGGAGGATCACTTGAGCTCAAGAGGTTGAGGCTGCAGTGAGCCATGATCTTGCCACTGCACTCCAGCATGGGTGACAGAGTGAGACCCTGTCCCAAAATATTAAAAAAAAATACCCAAAAATTGGTAGACTGAGTAAAGAAGATTGCCCTCACCTGTGTGGGTGGGCATCATTCAATCTTGCGAAGGTCCAAATAGAACAAATAGGCAAAGGAAGTGCAAATTCACTCTTCTTCATCTGGAACATCCAACTTCTCCTGCCCTTGGACATCAGAGCTCCTGGTTTTCAGGGCTTTGGAGTCAGACTAAATTGCACCATTCTCTTTCCTGGTTGTCTAGCTTACAGATGGCAGACTGTGGGACTTCTTAGCCCCCATAATCTCATGAACAAATTTTTACAATAAATCAATCTATAGGCTGGGCGTGGTAGCTCACACCTGTAATCCCAGCACTTTGGGAGGCTGAGGCAGGCAGGTCACGAGGTCAAGAGATCGAGACCATCCTGGCCAGCATGGTCAAACTCCGTCTCTACGAAAAATACAAAAATTACCCGGGCGTGGTGGCAGGCGCCTGTAGTTCCAGCTACTCAGGAGGCTGAGGCAGGAGAATCGCTTGAACCCGGGAGGTAGAGGTTGCAGTGAGCCAAGATTGTGCCACTGCACTCCAGCCAGGTGACAGAGCAAGACTCTGTCTTAAAAAAAAAAAAAAATCAATCTATATTTCTCTCTCTTCCTCTTTCTCTCCCTCTTTGTGTGTCTGTGTCTGTGTCTGTGTGTGTGTCTGCGTGTGCATGTGTGTATGCATAAGTCCTATGGTTTGGTTTCTCTGGAGAACTCTTAATACATGCTATTATGCTAAAATTGAATTATTTAATTACTGACACTCTATGTCTTGTTTTACTCAGAAAAGATGAGTTGTCTCATCCATTTGAAAGGTTTACATACCTGTCACATTTATCTTTTGCCCTTTTCTTTTTCTCCTCAAACTGTTCCAAGAGGCCTTTTGATTTTCCAACTGACAAAGGAGGAGGAAATAAACCTCCATCTTTTATATCTCCTCCAAACAGCTGGGGCTTTGTCTGGTACTTTGCAAAAATGCTAGGTTCACCCTGTTAAATGAAAAAATATATAGCATTTCACATATAAAAATATTTATAGCATTCACTATTTTCTGTACAATGCAGAGTCACATTTAAGTGCAAACCATATTGCTGTAACGTAACATAGCAAGTAGTATTTCCATTTTATTTTTGTATACACCAGAAAATTATATTTAAAATAAAGCAACTGATTTTATTAATATAGATTTTGCCTTACCAGCCCAGAGAGATTTTAAATGTCAACTAAAATAGCTTAGAATCAACTGCATAAATTTACAGACAAGAACAGAGAACCATTTATGCTATTGCTGAGATGAAGTGTTGAAGTTTTCATAATCATAATTTTAACTCAAATTGCTGTTGCTCAGCTGCTAGTGAACTAAACTCATATTGGTAAGTTTGATGTGGACTGCACAGTGGGCATGCTGACACATGGTGAGCCACTTTCTGCATTCTTAGGCAAAACTCTGAAACATTCAGGGAGGTCATTTATTCTTTCATATCACTAGATACCAATTTTTGTACTGAAATACTTATTTCAGAGCATACTTTACTAACTTAAAGCACGACTGGCTGGGCACGGTGGCTCATGCCTGTACTCCCAACACTTTGGGAGGCCGAGGTGGACGGATCGGATCACAAGGTCAGGAGTTTGAGACCAGCCTGACCAATATGGTGAAACCCCATCGCTACTAAAAATACAAAAATTGGTCAGGTGTGGTGGCTCATGCCTGTAATCCCAGCACCTTGAGAGGCCAAGGCAGGTGGATCACCTGAGGGCAGGAGTTTGAGACCAGCCTGCTCAACATGGCAAAACCCTGTCTCAAGTAAAATACAAAAAATTAGCCGGGCATGTTGGCAGGTGCCTGTAATCCCAACTACTCAGGAGGCTGAGGCAGGAGAATCACTTGAACACAGAAGGAGGAGGTTGCAGTAAGCCGAGATCGTGCCACTGCATTCCAGCCTGGGCGACAAGAGCAAAACTCCATCTCAAAAAACAAAACAAAACAAAACAAAATTAGCCGGGCATGGTGGCGCACACCTGTAATCACAGCTACTTGGGAGCCTGAGGCAGGAGAATCGCTTGAACCCAGGAGGAGGAGGTTGCAGTGAGCTGAGATCATGCCACTGCCCTCCAGCCCGGGTGACATAGCATGACTCTGTCTCAAAAAAAAAAAAAAAAAAAAAANTCCCAACTACTCAGGAGGCTGAGGCAGGAGAATCACTTGAACACAGAAGGAGGAGGTTGCAGTAAGCCGAGATCGTGCCACTGCATTCCAGCCTGGGCGACAAGAGCAAAACTCCATCTCAAAAAACAAAACAAAACAAAACAAAATTAGCCGGGCATGGTGGCGCACACCTGTAATCACAGCTACTTGGGAGCCTGAGGCAGGAGAATCGCTTGAACCCAGGAGGAGGAGGTTGCAGTGAGCTGAGATCATGCCACTGCCCTCCAGCCCGGGTGACATAGCATGACTCTGTCTCAAAAAAAAAAAAAAAAAAAAAAGGCACCAACTTAATCTTATTTGTTATGTCCTTATTTGATGCATGTAAGTCTGTATATAAAAATTGAGCCCAGGCTGGGCACAGTGGCTCACGCCTGTAATCCCAGCACTTTGGGAGGCCGAGGCAGGCAGATCACCTGAGGTTGGGCATTCAAGACCAGCCTGACCAACATGGAGAACCCCGGCTCTACTAAAAATACGATATTAGCCAGGCATGGTGGCGCTTGCCTGTAATCCCAACTACTCAGGAGACTGAGGCAGGAGAATTGCTTGAACCTGGAAGGCAAAGGTTGTGGTGAGCTGAGATTGTACCATTGCACTCCAGTCTGGGCAACAAGAGCAAAACTCCGTCTCAAAAAAAAAAAAACCCTTGGAGCCCAGGAGTTCAAGACCAGCCTGGGCAACATGGCTAAACCCCATGCTTGCAAAAAATACAAAAATTAGCAGGTGTGGCTGGGCACGGTGGCTCACACCTGTAATCCCGGCACTTTGGGAGGCTGAGGCGGGTGGGTCATGAGGTCAGGAGATCGAGACCATCCTGGCTAACATGGTGAAACCCCATCTCTACTAAAAATACAAAAATTAGCTGGGCATGGTGGCACATGCCTATAGTCCCATCTACTCGGGAGGCTGAGGCAGGAGAATCTCTTGAACCCAGGAGGCAGAGGTTGCAGTGATCTGAGATCGTGCCGCTGCACTCCAGCTTGGCGACAGTGAGACTCCCTCTCAAAAAAAAAAAAAAATTAGCCGGGTGTGGCCGGGCACAGTGGCTCACACCTGTAATCCCAGCACTTTGGGAGGCCAATGCAGGTGAATCACTTGAGGTCAGGAGTCTGAGACCAGCCTAGCCAAGAAAGTGAAACCCTGTCTCTACTAAAAATACAAAAATTAGCCGGGCATGGGGGCAGGCACCTGTAATCCCAGCCACTCAGGAGGCTGAGGCATGATAATTGCTTGAACCCAGGAGGCAGAGGTTGCAGTGAGCTGAGATTGCACTGAAGCAGGAGATGTAAAGAGAAAAACAAGCTTTCTCTTGCTGAGCTGACTCACTCCAAGACCTAGCAATAGGAAGCAGAGCTCTGACGGGACTTTGATAACACTATCTGCAAAACCAGAGCCCTCAAGGAATGTGCTCCAGAGCCCCCTCTCCTCTCATTCCCAGGCAAGGGTGGGAAAGCAGGTTTTTCTCTTTTCCCAACTTCCCCCTCCCCTTTGATAATCCTTCCTTAGTGATACTCAAGGTTACTTCACAGAGTTTTACAATTCTTGTTTCTCTTCTGTGTAATACGACAAGGTCACAAGACGAGCTTAAGTAAGATATGTACCAGATGCAAAGCCTGCTTTAGTTTGATAAGTTCCTGTTTTCCTTCCAATGCAGCTGCAAGGTCATGAGCTATGCTAGGGTGACGAAACCCATCACTGTTTGATTAGCTGCCTTTGTTCTGCTTCTGTATGCCCGCTTGCCTGCACTATAAACTTCACGCCACCAAATTCCCACCACGCCATTCAAACTGGCCAATCCCCTTTCAGAAGTGTGTATAAAAGTCAAGCCCTGTTTAGTTCAGGTCTCAGCCCTTTGGATGCGAATCCGCTGAGCCGGTGCACACCTTAATAAAATCCTCCTGATTCACCCATTTGGCCTCTCTGGTCCTCTGATTCCTGCCACAGCACCACTGCACTACAGCCTGGGCAACAGAGTGAGACTCTGTCTCAAAAACAAAACAAAACCTACATTTAGTTATAGGTGTCTCAAGAATAAAAATGTTTTTGACTCACAAGAAAAGACAGGTTGATCTCAAAAAATCAGGCTGGGTATGGTGGCTCACACCTGTAATCCCAGCACTTTGGGCAGCCTAGGCAAGCAGATCATCTAAGGTCAGGAGCTCAAGACCAGCATCAACATGGCAAAACCCCATCTCTACTAAAAACACAAAAATCAGCCTCCCCAGTAGCTGGGATTATAGGTGTGTGCCACCACACACAAAAATAGGTGTGGCACACACCTATAATCCCAGCTACTGGGGAGGCTGAGGCAGGAGAATTGCTTGAACGTGGGAGGCAAAGGTTGCAGTGAGCCGAGATCATGCCACTGGACCTCGGCCCAGGTGACACAGCAAGACTCTGTCTCAAATAAAAAAAGACAGACAGAAAGAAAGAAAAGAAAGAGAAAGAGAGGAGGAAAAAGAGAGAGCTAAGAGAGAAAGAGAGGAAAGAGAAGAAAAAGAAGGAGAGAGGGAGAAAAACGAAAAAGAGGAGAGAAGAAGGTTAACTCAAAAATCAAGATTCAGAGACTTCTGGTTCCTCATTCTGGCCTTTTTTTTTTTTTTTTTTTTTTTTTTTGAGGACGGAGTCTCGCTCTGTTCACCCGGGCTGGAGTGCGTGGCGGATCTCAGCTCCGCGCTCCGCCTCCGGTTTATGCCATTCTCCTGCTCAGCCTTCGGAGTAGCTGGGACTACAAGGACTTTACTCACCAACCTAGGCCTCAGATCTCATTCCTTCTTCAAGGACAAAATGTAGTATAGGTCACTAAAGTATACAAATTACATGAAGGTTTTATTTTGGGGTCTGTCTAAATAAAATTTGTTATTTTATTTATTTTATGAATCTTTTACTTATTTAAAATTCTCACAACAATAGTATGGCTAGCTTAGGCAAAATTAATTATATTTGCCTCTCCCTAGAAGTGGCCAAGGGATTGACGCTATTTTATGTTGCTTTGTAATAGAAGAAACTGCAAATATAAATGTTGCCATTTCAGACTATTAAGTCAAAGGAGTCACTAATCAAGCACAAATCCCTTTAGAAGAGTAATCCTTACAGATGTACAATTCTAAAATATACTCCAACAGAATAAGTTTTTTTTTAAGGCTAGAAAATAAGTATTGGTTGTTGGGTTTTTTTGTTTTGTTTGTTTGTTTTGAGACAGAGTCATGCTCTGTCTCCCAGACTAGAGTTCAGTGGTTTGATCTTGGCTCACTGCAACCTCCGCCTCCTGAGATCGAGAAATTCTCTGCCTCAGCCTCCCGAGTAGCTGGGATTACAGGTGCCTGCCACCACACCTGGCTAATTTTTGTATTTTTAGTAGAGGCGGGGTTTCACCATCTTGGCCAGGCTGGTCTTGAACTCCTGACCTCATGATCCACCTGCCTCAGCCTCCCAAAGTGCTGGGATTATAGGCGTGAGCCACCACGCCTGGCCTTGTTTTTTTTTTTTGTTTTTTGAGACGGGGTCTCACTCTGTCACCCAGGCTGGCGTACACTGGCAGAATCCTGGGTCACTGCAGCCTTGACTTC
This sequence comes from Rhinopithecus bieti, assembly GCF_001698545.2. Taxonomy (NCBI): domain Eukaryota; kingdom Metazoa; phylum Chordata; class Mammalia; order Primates; family Cercopithecidae; genus Rhinopithecus; species Rhinopithecus bieti. The sequence continues at coordinate 1,732,037 of NW_016804422.1, forward strand.
TTGGGCTCAAGCAATCCTCCTACCTCAACTACCACACTCAGCTAATTTTTGTACTTTTTGTAGAGATGGGGTTTTGCCATGTTGCCCAGGCTGGTCTCAAACTCCTGGGCTCAAGCGATCCACTCACCTCAGCCTTCCCAAGTGCAGGGATTACAGGTGTCAGCCATTGCGCCTGGCCAGAATAAGTATTCTTTATAATTTATCTCCATAATAACTGTGAAATGTGTGCAGAGCAATTCTGGAAACCAGACTCACCTCCAGAGAATTCTGTTGTGACTGTTTTGAATGTCTCAAGTGGGGACCGAAGTCCAAGGGTGCTGATAGAGTTTCTGAATTTTCTGGACAGAACTGAGATCCAAAGAGGAACTGGGAATCGCTGAGACTGGAATAATCATTTTGATTATTATTCCAGTTGGATAACTTCTTGTTCCTGAAATTAAGCAAAAAAAGTGTATCAAATGGACAAATATCCTGAACAAATGAAATCATAGTTCACAGCTGTCCATTTGAGAATATTTTGGGCAGAGTGATAGCTTGTTCTGACCTTCAAGTCCCCTGTATATTGTCAGTACAATGAAACACAAAGAAACACAAGGAGATTCTGAATACCACACATTTTTATTAAAATCTGGGAACAACCAGATGGAAACTCAAAAAGAAAAGACTGACATCGTCATTCTTTGTATAACAGCATTCTAGGCTACACCATATTGGAAATTACAGTTCATAAAATTGTAGAGATTAAGAGAATGTTATCATTTTATTTTATTGTTTTGAGACAGGGTCCTCCTCTGTCGCCCAGGCTGGAGTGCAGTGGCATGATCTCAGCTCACGGCAGCCTCAGCCTCCTGGGCAGCTAGAACTACAAGTATGTGCTACCACGCCTGGCTGATTTTTGTATTTATAGTCGAGATGGGGTTTTACCATGTTGACCAGACTGATCTTCAACTCCTATCCTCAGGTGATCTGCCCATCTCAGCCTCCCAAATTGCTGGGATTACAGGTGTGAGCCACCGTGCAGGGCCAAGAATGTTATTTTAATTTTTTTTGAGACAGAGTCTCGCTCTGTTGCCCAGGCTGGCATGCAGTGGTGCAATCTTGGCCCACTGCAACCTCCACCTCCCAGGTTCAAGCCATTCTTCTGCCTGAGCTCCTGAGTAGCTGAGATTACAGGCACCTGCCATCACATCTGGCCAATGTTTGTATATTTAGTAGAGACGGGGTTTCACCATGTTGGCCAGACTGGTCTCTCAAACACCTGACCTCAGGTGATCTGCCCACCTTACCCTCCCAAAATGCTGGGATTACAGTGATGAGTCATTGCACCTGACCAAGAATGTTATCTTTTTAAAAGATCAATCTGTTCATCATTAAAATAGATAAATAAAATAAGGTACATGCATTAGCTGATTCAGCAGCCATGAGCATTAAGTTAGATTTATATATAATCAGCCAGCCGTGGTGGCTCACGCATGTAATCCCAGCACTTTGGGAGTCCGAGGCAGGCAGATCAGGAGGTCAGGAGATCGAGACCATCCTGGTTAACACAGTGAAACCCCGTCTCTACTAAAAAATACAAAAAAAATTAGCCAGGAGTGATGGTGGGTGCCTGTAGTCCCAGTTACTCAGGAGGCTGAGGCAGGAGAATGGCGTGAACCCAGGAGTCAGAGCTTGCAGTGAGTTGAGTTTGCGCCACTGCACTCCAGCCTGGGCAACAGAGCAAGACTCCTCAAAAAAAAAAAAAAAAAGATTTATATATAATCACATGGGATTTTGAGACTTCTCAAAAACATAGTTTTGAGTACAAGGAAAGGTAAAAATTGAATGAACTTGGCCAGGTACGGTGGCTCATGCCTGTAATCCCAGCACTTTGGGAGCCAAGGCTGGCAGATCATGAGGTTAGGAGTACGAGACAAGCCTAGCCAACATGGTGAAACCCCGTCTCTACTAAAACTACAAAAATTAGCTGGGTGTGGTGGCAGGCACCTATAATCCTAGCTACCTGGGAGGCTGAGGCTGAAGAATCACTGGAACCCGGGAGGCAGAGGTTGCAGTGAGCTGAGATTGCGCCACTACACTCCAGCCTGGGCAATAGAGCGAGACTCAGTCTCAAAAAAAAAAAAAAAAAAGAAGAATTTACTCTATTACAGATCATTTATATACATTTTTAAACCTACATTATACACACCAAACAATTATGTAATTGAGTGTATAGAAGGTAACCGGAGGGTACACATTAATTCTAGAGTGTGTGCCTACAGAGAAGGAACAGAGCAGGGCTGAAGGGAGAGAAGGAGCCATAATAAAACAATCACAGATAGACCTTGTTATGGACTGAATGTGTCCCCCACAAATTCACATGTTGCTATGATGGTATCATCATAACAACCCTGATATGACAGTATTTGGAAATGGGTTCATTAGGAAGTAATGAGTGTTAGATGAAGTCATGAAGATATGGCTCTTATGATAGGATTGGTGTCCTTATAAAAAGGGACACCAGAGGCCGGGCACGGGGGCTCATGCCTGTAATCCTAGCACTTTTGGAGGCTGAGGTGGGCGGACTACCTGAGCTCAGGAGTTTGAGACCAGCCTGGGCAACACTGTGAAACCCCATCTCTACTAAAATACAAAAAAAAAAAAATGGCACCCACTGGGCATGGTGGTGTGCACCTGTACAGTCCCACCTACTTGGGGGGTTAGACAGGAGAACTGTTTGAACCAGGGAGTTGGAGGTTGCAGTGAGGTGAGATTGTGCCACTGCACACCAGCCTAGCAAGAGAGTGAGACTCCATCTCAAAAAAAAAAAAAAAAGAAAGAAAGAAAGATATCTCTATAACAATTTGTGTTACTTAACATTGTTGCATAACTTGAGAAAACACGCTTTTCCTTTTTTTCTCTTTTTTTTTTTGAGACAGAATTTCACTCTTGTTGCCCAGGCTGGAGTGCAATGGTGTGATCTTGGCTCACTGCAACCTCCATTTCCTGGTTTCAAGCGATTCTCTGGCTTCAGCCTCCTGAGTAGCTGGGATTACAGGCATGCACCACCATGTCTGGCTAATTTTTGTATTTTTAGTAGAGATGGGGTGCTAAGATCAGCTCAGTCATGGAGAGCCTAACCCAGTGGCACTAGAGGAATTAAAGACACACAACAGAAATATAGAGTGCAAAGTGGGAAATCAGGGGACTCACAGCCTTCAGAGCTGACAGCCCTGAACAGAGTTTGACACACATATTTATTGACAGCAAGCCAGTGACAAGCATTATTTCTATAGCTTATAGATTAACTGAAAGTATTCCTTACGGGAAACAAAGGGATGGGCTGAAACAAATGGATGGGCTCTGGCTAGTTATCTGCAGCAGGAACATGTCCTTAAGGCACAGATTGCTCATGCTGTTGTTTGTGGCTTAGGAATGCCCAGGAAGCCCTGGGTGGGTCAGGTGTTCTTTGCACTCATTCCGGTAAACCCACAACCTTAAGCATGGGCGTCATGGCCATCACAAACATGTCACAGTGCTGCAGAGATTTTGTTTATGGCCAGTTTTGGGGCCCATTTATGGCCAGATTTGGGGGCCTGTACCCAACATGTCCCCCTTTTTTGTTTGGCAAGGCAGTAAAAGCAAAGGCAGCTTTGTCATGGTGAGCTAATTCTTGCAGGAGTTGAGACCCGCATCTGCAGACTATACAAAGATAAAAAACCCAGATTAAAGCACAATCATCATTGAAATCACAGAGCCTCCAAGTGTCTTTATCTATTTTAATGGGTTAATAGCTGCTAATCTCTCTGCAGCTCTTTCAAGCACTCCAGTTCCTGACATTAAGGTCAGGTGTGCCTCGGAAGCTTTAAATATTTGTTCTTTTAATTTTGCAATATCCAAAGACAAGTCTGTAGAGTGTCCTTCTAGATGCTTTTTTATTCTTTTCCAAATTTTGATCTTATTTAAGAGCCATTAATAGTTTCCACAAATCCTTATGTTTAGCTCCTACAGTGGGCCATATCATTTGAGGTTGAGGTGCCACGATAGCGCCATGTTTACAGATAATAGGAACTCCTGCCATCTTTCTTACCGTTTCTACCATCTGACCATTTTGTTTAAACCAGCTGAACATAGCGTGGCCGTGGCATGCTGATTGAGAGGTGCAATTCAAGCTAAACATCTCCTTAGGGGACCAATCAATAATTATTCCACAGGAATCGTTGCACAGCACCTCTGCCTGTTCTGCAATGCAATCTTCCCAAATAAGTACATTCATTATTTCTGGCCAGGTCGAATTCTGTTTACAAATAGGTTTTTGAGGGCAGTATGCCTCAATTATAGGAGCAAATTTATTATGGTAAATACTGAGACCAGAAAGTATGTGTAAATGTGTCATAGAGTGATTACATCCAGGCATTATTGCCAGCCAAAATTGATAAATATGCCCAATGAGTATAATTGTTCTGTGTCAGCCCTTGTTGAAGGAATACTCACAGCAATGGTGATCACCACTATCATAGCTATCATTAAATTACTAATTGTGACTGGTGTCCTGCTTTCCTAAGGTTCTCTTCCGCCATCTGTGACAGCTTCTTGATCTGTCCCCAGGTAGGTGGCTGTGTTCAACAGGTGTTGCTCGTGACACCTGGGGTCCTCCTCAGCATCAGTCTCAACATGGCTGCAACTGGTGGGTTTTGGGATCCTCCCCAAACCTCTTCCTGGGTATCTGGCTCATAGGTAAGGCTTCAACTGTCTCAATGGCACCCAAATTGGCTCTTGATTCTGTCCTGGAGAAACACAAGCATAACCTCTACCCCAAGTTATTATTTTGCCTATTTCCCAACTTTTTGTTATCAGATCTCTCCACCAAACCAGTTGTTCTGCTTCTGTCTTTGCAGCTAGTTTCTGTAGATGCTGTTCAGCTGCTGATACCATCTGGCCTTTAGGCAGGCTCAAAAAAATTTAAAGTCAATAATGCTAGATTCAATTGTATATGGGGTGACCCATAGTCCCTGATTCTCCCCTTTTGCTTTTGCAACTACTGCTTCAGGGAGAGATTAATTCTTTCTACTATGGCTTGTCCTTGAGAATTATACGGAATGCCAGTAATGTGTTTAATATTCCATAGAGAGAAAAATGTAGCTAGAGCTTGGCTAGTATAGCGTGGGGCATTATCTGTTTTAATAGAAGCTGGAATGCCCATCACTGCAAAATACTACAAAAGGTGATGTTTAACACAGGCAGAAGACTCTCCTGACTGGCATGTAGCCCAGACAAAGTGAGAAAAGGTGTCCACACATACATGTGTATAAGACAGTCTCCCAAATGAGGGAACATGTGTGACATCCATTTGCCAAAGAGAATTAGGTTCCAATCCTTGAGAATTAACTCTTCTTGTAAAAGATGAGGAATGTACCATTTGGTAAGTTGGGCATCGCTGCATGATAGCTTTAGTTTCTTTCCAGGTAATGCTGTATCTGTGTTTGAGACCAGAGGCATTAACATTGGTTAAACTGTGAAAGTGTTTGGCATTAGATATTGCAGTAGCAACTAGGCAATCAGTCATTTGATTCCCTTCAGTTAAAGGTCCTGGGAGAGGCATATGAGCCCTAATATGAGTGACGTAAAAAGGGTGCATCCTACTCCTAACTGCTGTTTGTAATTGGGTAAATAAAGTTATCAGTTGTTCATCTGTATGAAATCGTAACTGAGCATTTTCAGTTAATTGTGTGGAATGAACCACAAAGAATCCAAAATCACATTAATAGGCATAACAGAAATAGTCAATACCTCAATTACAGCTACAAACTCCACTTTTTGAGGTGAAGTATAGGGCATCTGAAAAACTTTACCTTTCGAGCCAGAATAAGAAGTTTTACCATTTGTAGACCCATCTGTAAAAACATTGTCAGCACCTTCAATTGGTTTAAATTTAGTTATTTTAGGGAGAATCCAATTAGTTAATTTCAAAAATTGAAACAGTTTTGTTTTAGGAAAATGATTATCGAGAATACCCACAAAGTCAGCTAAATGGGTTTGCCAAGTAAGACAATTTATAAAAGCTTGCTGTATTTGTGCCTTAGTGAGAGGGACAATAATTTTTCCAGGATCATATCCATGTAATTTAACAATCCAAGTTCTCCCATTTCCCATCATAGTAGCAATTTGATCCAAATAAGGAGTTAGAGTCTGTGAATTAGTATGTGGAAGAAAAAGCCATTCTACTAAGTCGTGCTCTTGGGCAGTAACACCAGTAGGTGAATGATGAGTTGGAAAAATTAGCAAATCTAGAGTCTTCTCTGGATCTATTCTATTTATTTGAGCCTTATGGACTTGCTTTTCAATCAGCTGTAACTCTGTCTCAGCCTCTGTTAATTGTTGAGGGCTAGTGAGACTAGGATCTCCTCTAAAGATAGAAAATAGATTACTCATGGCATAGGTAGTAATGCCTAGAGCAGGTTGTACCCAATTAATATCCCCTAGTAATTTTTGAAAGTCATTTTATGTTTTCAATTGATCCCTACATACAGTTACTTTCTGTGGCACAATAGTAATGTCATTTACTAAGGTCCCCAAGTAGGAGTAAGGGGTATTAGTCTGAATTTTGCCAGAAGCTATAAATAAACCAGTGTGAGAAAGCGAATTTTGCAAGTGATCATAACATTGGAGTAATATTTCTTGAGTGGGGGCAGCACAAAATATATCGTCCATACAATGAATAATGTAACACTGAAAACTTTTTGTGAGTAGGTTCAATTGCTTGCCCTACGTAAGTCTGGCAAATTGTTGGACTGTTTAACATGCCTTGTGGCAACACTTTCCAATGAAAATGCTTAGCAGGCTGCAGGTTGTTTACTGCAGGAATTGTAAATGCAAACTATTCACAGTCTTGCTCAGCTAAGGGGATAGTAAAGAAACAGTCTTTTAAATCTATGATTATTAAAGGCCAGTTTTTCGGAATCATAGCAGGAGAAGGCAATCCTGGCTGTAATGTCCCCATAGGTTGTGTAACTGAATTTATGGCTCCTAAGTCAGTTAATATACTCCATTTACCTGATTTTTTTCTTAATAGCAAAGAGTGGAGAATTCCAAGGGGAAAATGTTGGAGTTATGTGTCCTTTTTTCTAATTGTTCAGTAAATAAGTCCTCTAAAGCCTCCAGTTTCTTTTTACTTAGTGGCCATTGTTCTATCCAAATTGGCTTACCTGTTAACCATTTTAAAGGTATAGGTTCTGGAGGCTTAACAATGGCCGCCATCAAAAATGATTTCCTAAACCTTGGCAGGAACTTTGTCTTTCCGCTTGAAGTGGTTCCTTCAAACCTTGCAAATTTTTTCCTAGTCCCATACCAGGGACATACCGTTTCATGCATCATACGTTGACTTTGAGGGCTGTATAATTGCTCAGGAATTAGAACCTGTGCTCCCCATTGTTGTAATAAATCTCTTCCCCATAAATTTATAGGTACAGAAGTTATAATTGGTTGAATAGTCCCAGGTTGTCCATCGGGCAAAATATATTTTGGCAAAATATATTTTGCCCTTCACAATGCAAAATATAACTGCTTTGATATACTTCAGGGGCTTTAGCAACTCCAGCTATGTTAAATTGAGCAGGCTGAATTGGCCACATGGATGGCCAGTGCTGTAGAGAAATGATTGAAATGTCCGCTCCTGTATTTACCAAACCTTTAAATTTCTTTCCCTGAATAGTTATTTCACAGGTAGGATGTTTAACAGTAATTTGATTCACGTAATAACCTGCTTTGCCTTATTTGTGCTTCCAAATCCTCCTGTTCATTTAATTTCACTTTTCCCCATTTCTGCATACAGCACAATCAGGAGATGTGCTATACGCTCTCCTGGCTCTGCTTTCCAGGGAACAGAAGTAGATATAACAATTTGAATTTCCCCATTGTAATCTGAATCAATGACCCCTGTTTGTACTTGCACTCCTTTTAAATTTAAACTAGATCTACCTAGAAGTAATCCTATCATCCCCACTGGCAAGGGTCCACAGACCCGTTGGAACTTTTTGCAGGGGTTCCCCAGCCAGAAGGCTCACAGCTTTTGTGCAGCATAAATCTGAGAGGTGAAGCTAGCTGAACTTCCTGGGTTGAGTGGGGACTTGGAGAACTTTTCTGTCTAGCTAGAGGATTGTAAATGCACCAATCAGTGCTCTGTGTCTAGCTAAAGGACTGTAAATGCATCAATCAGCACTCTGTAAAAATGCACCAATCAGCGCTACATGTCTAGCTAAAGGATTGTAAACACACCAGTCAGCACTCTGTGAAAATGCACCAATCAGCACTATGTGTCTAGCTAAAGGATTGTAAATGCATCAATCAGCATTTTGTAAAATGGACCAATCAGCACTCTGTAAAATGGACCAATCAGCTCTCTGTAAAATGGACCAATCAGCAGGATGTGGGCGAGGCCAAATAAGGGAGTAAAAGCTGGCCACCTGAGCCAGCAACAGCAACCCACTTGGGTCCTCTTCCACACTGTGGAAGTTTTGTTCTTTTGCTCTCCACAATTAATCTTGCTGCTGCTCACTCTTTGGGTCTGCACCACCTTTAAGAGCTGTGACACTCGCCACAAAGGTCTGTGGCTTCACTCCCAAAGTGAGCAAGACCATGAACCCACCAGAAGGAAGAAACTCCAGAGACATCTGAACATCTGAAGGAACAAACTCCGGACATACCATCTTTAAGAGCTGTAACACTCACCATGAAGGTCCACGGCTTCATTCCTGAAGTCAGTGAGACCAAGAACCCACTGGAAGGAATACATTCTGGACACATTTTGGCGCCCAACGTGGGGCCTTTGCCAAGTGGTGAGTACCATCAGACCCCTTTCGCTTGTTACTCTGTCCTATTTTTCCTTGGAATTCAGGGGCTAAATACCAGGCACCTGTCTGCCAGTTAAAACTGACTAGCGTGGCCGCTGGAATAAGGACACGGGTGTCAGGCTTTCTAGGAAAGGGCTCTCTAACAACCCCTGACTCTTTGGAATGGGGAACATTGGTTTGCCTGGAACCAGCTTCTGCTTTTCCTGTACTTCTGGGCTGAGCCAAGGTTGACAGAGATGAAAGTCATTCAGCTCTGGGGTCCTGACAACAAGTTGGTTGACCCTGCGGCCATGAGTGGAACTCTCAAAGTCATGTCACCCAAGCCAAGACTCACCCATCTATCCTATCTATCCTGACCCTTTCCTCCTGGATCCTAATGCTTGTCAGATAAACTTTCTCTAGCTTCTCTTCTCTGAGGCTAGTCCTGGTTCTAAAAACCACTTCCTATCTCTGGTGCTTTTCTAGTTTCTCCTGTAAGAATGATTTCTAGTATAAACTCCAGGACTCTATTCCCTTCTTGAGGCATCCGGGCTCACCAATCAGAAAGACATAATTTTTGCCCAAAGTCCTGCCATAGAGGGTACTATCTGGAATTTTAGCATCTCTCCTCAGACTAGCAGGCCTAACAAAAGCTATTCCTGAAGCTAGGATATAAGGAGCTTCAGAAATGATATCCTTTGTATTCAAGTAAGGATAAAAGGCATCACTCTTCCAACCCTGGAGATCCCCTTCCCTCAGGGTATGGCCCTCCACTTCATTTTGGAGGTTTCACATCTTTTCTTTTTTTTTTTTTTTTTTTTTTTTTTTTTTTTT
>NW_016804422.1:1741682-1748616 GCF_001698545.2 Rhinopithecus bieti
TTTTTTTTTTTTTTTTTTTTTTGAGACGGAGTCTCGCTCTGTCTCTCAGGCTGGGGTGCAGTGGCTGGATCTCAGCTCACTGCAAGCTCCGCCTCCCAGGTTTATGCCATTCTCCTGCCTCAGCCTCCTGAGTAGCTGGGACTACAGGTGCCCGCCACCTCGCCCAGCTAGTTTTTTGTATTTTTTAGTAGAGATGGGGTTTCACCGTGTTAGCCAGGATGGTCTCGATCTCCCAACCTCGTGATCCACCCGTCTCGGCCTCCCAAAGTGCTGGGATTACAGGCTTGAGCCACTGCGCCCAGCTGGGGCTTCATATCTTTATAGGACAGGGTAAAGTCCCAGTACTAACAGGAGAATGCTTAGGACTCTAACAGGTTTTTGAGAATGCGTTGGTAAGGGCCACTAAATCTGATTTTTCTCAGTCCTCTTTGTGATCTAGGAGGACAGGCAAGGGTGCAAGTTTCCAAGAATGTGTCGGTAACAACCTTCCTTGATCCTCCTTATGGTCTAAGAGGAAAACTACTGTTTCTGCTGCTGCGTTGGTGAGTGCAACTATTCCGATCAGCAGGGTCCAGGGACCGTTGTGCGTTCTTGGGCAAGAGGTGTTTCTGCTGTGCATTGGTGGGCACTATTCCATTCAGCAGGGTCCAGGGACCATTGCAGGTTCTTGGGCCAGGGGTAGCAACAAACAAACGAAAACCATGGGCAGTTTTGTCTTTCAGATGGGAAACAGTCATCAACAGGCTCACCCTTCAAATGCATCCTAAGTCATTGGGACCAATTTGACCTGCAAACCCTGAAAAAGAGGTGGCTCATTTTTTTCTGCACTATGGCCTGGCCCCAGTATTCTCTCTTTGATGGGGAAAAATGGTCACCTGAGGGAAGTATAAATTACAATACTATCCTGCAGCTTGACCTTTTCTGTAAGAGAGAAGGAAAATGGAGTAAAATACCTTATGTCCAAGCTTTCTTTTTATTGAAGGAGAATACACAACTATGCAAAGCTTGCATCCCACAGGAGGACCTCTCAGCTTACCTCCATATCCTAGCCTCCCTATAACTCCCCTTCCTATTAATGATAAGCCTCCTCTAATCTCCCCTGCCCAGAAGGAAACAAGTAAAGAAATCTCCAAAGGACCACAAAACCCCAGGCTATTGGTTATGTCCCCTTCAAGCTGTAGGGGGAGGGGAATTTGGCCCAACCTGGGTACATGTCTGCTTCGCCTTCTCTGATTTAAAGCAGATCAAGGTCAATCTGGAGAAGTTTTCAGATGATCCTGATAGGTATATAGATGTCCTACAAGGTCTAGGGCAAGCCTTTGATCTCTCTTGGAGAGATGTCATGCTATTGTTAGATCAAACACTGGCCTTTAATGAAAAGAATGCAGCTTTAGCTGCAGCCCGAGAGTTTGGAGATACCTGGTATCTTAGTCAAGTAAATGATAGAATGACAGCTGAAGAAAGGGACAAATTCCCTATCAGTCAGCAAGCCATCCCCACTATGGATCCCCACTGAGACCTCGACTTAGATCATGGGGACTGAGTCACAAACATCTGTTGATCTGTGTTCTAGAAGGACTAAGGAGAATTAGGGAAAAGCCCATGAATTATTCAATGATGTCCACCATAACTCAGGGAAAGGAAATCCTTCTGCCTTCCTCGAGCGGTTATGGGAGGCCTTAAGAAAATATACTCCCCTGTCACCCGACTCACTCGAGGGTCAACTGATCCTAAAAGATAAGTTTATTACCCAATCAGCCACAGATATCAGGAGAAAGCTCCAAAAGCAAGCCCTGAGCCCCGAACAAAATCTGGAGGCATTATTAAACCTGGCAATCTCAGTGATCTATAATAGGGACCAAGAGGAACAGGCCCAAAAGGAAAAGCGGGATCAGAGAAAGGCCGCAGCCTTAGTCATGGCCCTCAGACAAACAAACCTTGGTGGTTCAGAGAGGACAGAAAATGGAGCAGGCCAATCACCTGGTAGGACTTGTTACTAGTGTGGTTTGCAAGGATACTTTAAAAAAGATTGTCCAATGAGAAACAAACTGCCCCCTCACCCATGTCCACTATGCCAAGGCAATCACTGAAAGGTGCACTGCCCCAGAGGACAAAGGTTCTCTGGGCCAGAAGACCCCAACCAGATGATCCAACAATAGGACTGAGGGTGCCTGGGGCAAGCACCAGCTCATGTCATCACTCTCACTGAGCCCCGGGTACATATAACCATTGAGGGCCAGGAAATTGACTTCCTCCTGGACACTGCCACAGCCTTCTCAGTGTTAATCTCCTGTCCCAGGCAACTGTCCTCAAGGTCCATTACTCTCCGAGGGATACTGGGACAGCCTGTAACCAGGTTTTTCTCCCACCTCCTCAGTTGTAATTGAGAGTTTCATATGCCTCTCTTGTTATGCCTGAAAGTCTCACACCCTTATTAGGGAGGGATATATTAGCCAAAGCTGGAGCTATTATCTACATGAATATGGGGAACAAGTTACCCATTTGTTGTCCCCTACTTGAGGAGGGAATCAACCCTGAAGTCTGGGCATTGGAAGGAACAAACTCAAGCTCCAGCCTTAAGCCATCCCACAAGACAAAACTTCTCTTTATACATCAGAGAGAGCAGGGATAGCTCCTGGAGTCCTTACTCAGACTCGCGGGACAACCCCACAACCAATGGCATACCTAAGTAAAGAAAATGACGTAGTAGCAAAAGGCTGGCCTCACTGTTTACGGGTAGTTGCAGCAGTGGTAGTCTTAGTGACAGAGGCTATCAAAATAATACAAGGAAAGAATCTCACTGTCTGGACTACTCATGATGTAAATGGCATACTAGATGCCAAAGGAAGTTTATGGCTATCAGACAACTGCCTACTTAGATACCAGGTGCTATTCCTTGAGGGAACGGTGCTTCAAATACATACATGCCTTCAACCTTGCCACTTTTCTCCCAGCAGATGGGGAACCAATCAAGCGTGACTGCCAACAAATTATGCTGCCCGAGATGATCTCTTAGAAGTCCCCTTAGCTAATCCTGACCTTAACCTATATACCGATGGAAGTTCATTTGTGGAGAATGGGATATGAAGGGCAGGTTATGCCATAATTAGTGATGTAACTGTACTTGAAAGTAAGCCTCTTCCCCTAGGGACCAGCACCCAGTCAGCAGAACTAGTGGCACTTACCCTACATGCCTTAGAACTGGGAAAAAGAAAAAGAATAAATGTGTATACAGATAGCAAGTATGCTTATCTAATCCTACATGCCCATGCTGCAATATGGAAAGAAAGAGAGTTCCTAACCTCTGGGGGGGAGCCCCCATTAAATACCACAAGGAAATTATGGAGTTATTGCATACAGTGCAAAAACCCAAGGAGGTGGCAGTCTTACACTACCAATGCCATCAGAAAGGTGAAGGAGAAAAGACAGAAGGAAACCGTCAGGCAGATGCTGAGGGCAAAATTGCTGTCAGGTGGAACATCCCATTAGAAATACCTATGGGGCCAGGCGCAGTGGTTCACGCCTGTAATCCCAGCACCTTGGGAGGCCGAGGTGGGTGGATCATGAGGTCAGGAGATCGAGACCATCCTGGCTAACACGGTGAAACCCCGTCTCTACTAAAAACACAAAAAAATAGCTGGGCGTGGTGGCAGGCGCCTGTAGACCCAGTCACTCGGGAGGCTGAGGCAGGAGAATGGTGTGAACCTGGGAAGTGGAGTTTGCAGTAAGCCAAGATTGCGCCACTGCACTCCAGCCTGGATGACAGAGCAAAATTCCATCTCAGAAAAAAAAAAAAAAAAGAAAAGAAAAAAAAGAAATACCTACGGAAGGACCCTTGGTATGGAACAACCCCCTCCAAGAGATTAAGTCCCAGTATTCCCTGACTGAAACAGAATGGGGACTTTCACGGGGGCATAGTTTTCTCCTCTCAGGGTGGTTAACAACAGAAGAAGGAAAGGTACTTATACCAGAAGCCAGTCACTGGAAAATACTTAAAACCCTCCATCAAACTTTTCATACAGGTATTAAAAACACTCATCAGATGGCCAAATCCCTATTTACAGAGCCAAATCTCCTCTGGACCATCCGACAGGTAGTCAAAGCCTGTGAGATGTGCCAAAGGAATAATGCTTTGGTCCATCATAAGGCCCCTTTGGGGGAACAAAGAATAAGTCACTATCCCGGAGAGGACTGGCAGTTAGACTTCACCCATATGCCTAAGTCAGAGGGATTTCAATACTTGTTGGTGTCTGTGTTGAAACCTTTACAAATTGGATAGACACTTTCCCCTGCAAGTCAGAGAAGGCTCAGGAAGTGATTAAAGTCCTAACTCATGAAATAATTTCTAGATTTGGGCTTTCCCAAAGCTTACAGAGCAACAATGGTCTGGCTTTTTTCTTTTTTGAGACGGAGTCTCACTCTGTTGCCCAGGCTGGAGTGCAGTGGTGCGATCTCAGCTCACTGCAAGCTCCGCCTCCCGGGTTCATGCCATTCTCCTGCCTCAGCTGGGACTATAAGCACCCGCCACCACGCCGGGCTAATTTTTTGTATTTTTAGTAGGAGACGGGGTTTCACCATGTTAGCCAGGATGATCTCAACATCCTGATCTTGTGATCCGCCCGCATCAGTCTCCCAAAGTGCTGGGATTACAGCCGTGAGCCACTGCACCCGGCCAATGGTCCAGCTTTTAAAGCCACGGTAACTCATGTAATTTTCAGGGCGCCAGGGATACAATATCACCTTCACTGTGCCTGGAGGCCACAATCCTCAGGGAAGGTCGAGAAGGCAAATCAAACACTCAAGAGGGACTTAAGGAAACTAACACAAGAAACTCATCTCCCATGGCCTACTCTTTTGCCCACGGCCCTGTTGAGAATCCGAAATTCTCCTCACAATATGGGGCTCAGTTCATATGAAATGCTGTATGGACAATCTTTTCTCACAAATGACCTCCTACTTGATCAGGAAACGGCCAACTTGGTCAAAGACATAACTTCTTTGACAAAATATCAATGAAACCTTAAAAACCTACCTGAAGGATGTCACAGAGAAAAGGGAACAGAGTTGTTTCAACCAGGAGATCTAGTGTTGGTCAAATCTCTCCCATCTACCTCCCCATCTATGGATTCTTCGTGGGAAGGACAATACTCGGTAATTCCCTCTACCCTCACTGTAGTTAAGGTGGCAGGAGTGGAATCTTGGATTCACCACACCCGAGTTAAATTTTGGACACCCTCTGAGGAACCTGCAGGACTGTCAGCTCAGGAGTCCCAAGATCAGCCGGATCAGTCTCGATACATCTGCAAACCATTGGAGGACTTGCATCTCCTATTTCAGAAGGAAACATCCCAGACTAAAAAGGCTCCTACGGCTGATCCTGAGGAAAAACCCCTTCCTCTTTAAAAAAGTGAAAACCTACATAATCTTTAACACCTCTCCTTGCCCCTTTAATGGAATCCTTTTACTATTTCATTATATTATTAAGCAGCATACTAACTATACTCTTTGTAATAGAACTACATACTGTAGCTCCTGCCAGGACGAAAATCATAATCACATCAACCTTTTTTCTATCTTCCTTCCTTCTGACAGCAATTTACTCCTACTTTTAACTCAGACTAGATAAAATGATCTCGTCTTCTGGAACACCCTCTTTACCTTCCTATTTACTCTTTGCCTATCCATCCCTCCTGTTTCCTTGGACACCTCATACAATTGCCCCTCCCCTTACACTAGCTCCTAATTACCTCTTCAAGACTCTCAACTTAACCCATTCGCTGTTAAATCAGTCCAGTCCTTCCCTGGCAAAAGACTGTTGGCTTTGTAGCTCTCTATTCATCAGCACAGAGCCATAAAACTAATACCCCTACTTATAGGGTTAGGAATGGCTACTGCTACAGGAACCAGAACAGCCAGTTTATCTACTTCATTATCCTACTACCACACACTCTCAAAGGATTTCTCGGGCAGTTTGCAAGAAATAATGAAAACTATCCTTACTCTACAATCCCAAATAGACTCTTTGGCAGCAGTGGCTCTCTGAAACCGCTGAGGCCTAGACCTCCTCACTACTGAGAAAGGAGAACTCTGCACCTTCTTAGGGGAAGAGTGTTGTTTTTACACTAACCAGTCAGGGATAGTACAAGATGGGTTCACCCAGCGTTTACAGGAAAACGCTTCTGAAATCGGACAATGCCTTTCAAACTCTTACACCAACCTCTGGAGTTGGGCGACATGGCTTCTCCCTTTTCTAGATCCCATGACAGCTGTCTTGCTATTACTTGCCTTCGGGCCCTGTGTTTTAACCTCCTTGCCAAATTTGTTTCCTCTAGAATCAAGGCCATCAAGCTACAGATGGTCTCACAAATGGAACCCCAAATGAGCTCAACTAACAACCTCTACCGAGGACCCCTAGATCAACTCACTGGCTCTTTGGCAGGCCTAGAGAGTTCCCCTCTGGAGGACACTACTGCTGCAGGGCCCCTTCTTCGCCCCTAACCAGCAGGAAGTAGCTAGAGCAGTCATTGCCCAATTCCCAACAGCAGTTGGAGTGTCCTGTTTAGAGGAGGGATTGAGAGGTGAAGCCAGCTGGACTTCCTGGCTCGAGTGAGGACTTGGAGAACTTTTCTGTCTAGCTAGAGGATTGTAAATGCACCAATCAGCACTCTGTAAAAACACACCAATCGGCACTCTGTAAAAATGCACCAATCAGCACTCTGTAAAATGGACCAATCAGTTCTCTGTAAAATGGATCCATCAGCAGGATGTGGGCAGGGCCAAATAAGGTAATAAAAGCTGGCCACCTGGGCCAGCAGCGGCAACCCGCTCGGGTGCCCCCTACACTGTGGAAGCTTTGTTCTTTTGCTCTTCACAATAAATCTTGCTGCTGCTCTCTTTGGGTTCGCACCACCATTTTTTTTTTTTTTTTTTTTTT
>NW_016804422.1:1751607-1755896 GCF_001698545.2 Rhinopithecus bieti
TTTTTTTTTTTTTTTTTTTTTTTAAGACGGAGTCTTGCACTGTCACCCAAGCTGGAGTTCAGTGGCTCTATCTTGGCTCACTGCAAGCTCTGCCTCCTGGGTTCATGCCATTCTCCTGCCTCAGCCTCCTCAGTAGCTGGGACTACAGGTGCCCACCACCACACTCTGCTAATTTTTTGTATTTTTAGTAGAGATGGGGTTTCACTGTGTCAGCCAGTATGGTCTCAAACTCCTGACCTCGTGATCCACCCACCTCGGCCTCCCAAAGTGCTGGGATTACAGGCATGAACCAGTGTGCCCAGCCAGGTCCATACCACCTTTAAGAGCTGTGACACTTGCCACAAAGGTCTGTGGCTTCACTGCTGAAGTCAGCGAGACCACGAATCCACCAGAAGGAAGAAACTCCAGACACATCTGAACATCTGAAGGAACAAAGTCAAACACTCACCGCAAAGGTCGGCGGCTTCATTCCTTAAGTAAGCAAGACCAAGAACTCCCTGGAAGGAATCAATTCTGGACACAAATCTACTGTGGCATTACCGGGTATGGTGGGGGACAGGCATTGTACAGGGATGAGGGAATGGCCTGAGCCAGAAATGCCCTGGTTTGGAACAGAGCCTGGGACGGGACTCTCATGGCATTTCCCAAAATTAAAAGGAAAAGGCTCAAATGTAGCTATATTTCCCTGTTGATCTAGGGGGTGTATCCTAACAGGTAACTGCCAAGCCTCTATATCACACTCGTGTCTAGCTCGCTGAATTCCTGCGTGAATAGAACTGAGAGGGGTTGCTCAAGGCACTGCTCAGTCATTGGGGCAACCACTTTTCACCCAATGTCCTCTGGAAAAGAAAGATCTGGAGGGTCAGGCCACTCTTTTTCTTCAAAATAAGGAGGGGGTGCAGAAGAGTAGGGATGAACCTCTTCCTCCTTTGCCACTTTAGCTTTAGCTGGCAAACAAACCTGTTCTGTTACCTCTTCTGTTACTCCTCATGATTAGTGTGAAAAGGTTCCAAGGTGGAATGAACCAGAGCCCACACTTGTCCCATTGTTGCCCTGATGCTTCCGAGCTCCCCTTCTTACTCACCACAGGGATTGCTTAAGAGTACTCAGGTGTCCTCCAGCTTAGTTCCACATTCTCCAACTGTTGCTATGGCGACCCTTTGGCCAGGATTCGAGCCCCACGTATGGGCACCACTTGCTGAAACCAGCTCAGTTGTTGAGACCCTAACCCAGTGGTGCTAAAGAAATTAAAGACACACAGAAATATAGAGTGTGGAGTGGGAAATCAGGGGACTCACAGGCTTCAGAGCTGACAGCCCCAAACAGAGTTTGACTCACATATTATTGACAGCAAACCAGTGAAGCATTATTTCTACAGATTATAGATTAACTAAAAGTATTCCTTACGGGAAACAAAGGGATGGGCCAAAACAAAGAGAGGGGCTCTGGCTAGTTATCTGCAGCAGGAATATGTCCTTAAGGCACAGATCACTCATGCTATTGTTTGTGGTTTAGTATTGCCTTTAAGCAGTTTTCTGCCCTGGGTGGGCGAGGTGTTTGCCCTCATGCCAGTAAACCCACAACCTTCAGTGTGTGCGTCAAGGCCATCACGAACATGTCACAATGCTGCAGAGATTTTGTTTATGGCCAGTTTTGGGGCCCATTTATGGTCAGACTTGGGGGTCTGTTCCTAACAATGGGGTTTCACCATGTTGGCCAGGCTGGTCTCAAACTCCTGACCTCAAGTGATCCACCTGCCTCGGCCTCCCAAAGTGCTGGATTACAAGCATGAGCCTCTTTTTTTTTTTTTTTTTTTTTGAGACAGATCTTGCTCTGTCACCCAGGCTGGAATGCCATGGCACGATCCCATCTCACTGCAACCTCTGCTCAGGTGATCCTCCCAAATCAGCCACCCTAGTAGGCATGCACCACCATGCCCAGCTAATATTTTTATTTTTTGTAGAGATAGGGTTTTGTCATTGTAAAGTACATGGATGTGCTTTAGTCAAGGAATAGGAAGAGGCGGATATTCAGGCCTGCATGACTCAGCAAGTTTGGTGTGCAAGTGCATAACTCCACTTGTTATATAACTTGTTTGTGTAAGTTCATACTTGGCTCTATGCCACTATTGTCTGAAAAAGGTATAACTGCAGCCAGGTGCAGTGGCTCATGCCTATAATCCCAGCACTTTGAAAGGCCAAGGTGGGTGGATCATAAGGATAAGGTCAGGAGTTCGAGACCAGCCTGGCCAACATGGTGAAACCCCATCTCTACTAAAAATACAAAAATTAGCCGCGCATGGTGGCACATGCTTGTAATCCCAGCTACTTGGAAGTCTGAGACAGGATAATCGCTAGAACCCAGGAGGCAGAGGCTGCAGTGAGCCAAGATCACACCACTGCACTTCAGCCTGGGTGACAGAGCAAGACTCTGTCTCAAAAAAAAAAAAAAAAAAGGTATAACTGTCCTGCTGACATTGTACAGGGATCTCTTGGGGGCTTGGCTTGGCTCGGCTCAACATGACTTGACATGGTGGGCATGCTGGTGCCCAGAGAAAGAGAAAGAGCCGGAGCTGTCCTTTGCAGACTGACAGGAGCGAACCAGGATACACCTCAGCTTGCTTGTGCCAAGAGAAAGAGTTAAGCTGCTGACCCTGAAGGGAAGCGAGAGCCAGCTGCACAGCTGTGCATGGCGGCAGCCAGCTCAAGCAGACAAGACAGGGTGCACAGTGTGAGAGTAAGCTGCTAATAAGAAAGCCAGTGTGAGAGTAAGCTGCTAATCAGAAAGCTGCAGAATAAAACCATATTCATCTGTCTACAGACCCCAAAATATTCTTTCTGCTTATCCACCAACTCCCCTTGGATTTCAGCATGGGCTGGACCCAGACCCCAGGAACTGACAGTCATGTTGCCCAGGCTGGTCTCAATAATATTACTATCTGAGCTCTGCCTTCTGTCAGATCTGTGCCAGCATTAGATTCTCACAGGAGCACAAACCCTATTGTGAACTGCACAATGCAAGGGAACTAGGTTGTGCACTCCTTATGAGAATCTAATGCCTGATGATCTGTCACTGTCTCCCATCACCCCCAAATGGGACCATCTAGTTTCAGGAAAACAAGCTCAGGGCTCCCACTAATTCTACATCACAGTGAGCTGTATACATATATATATATATATATTTTATATTATACTTTAAGTTCTAGGGTACATGTGCACAACGTGCAGGTTTATTACTTAGGTATACATGTGCCATGTTGGTTTGCTGCACCCATCAACTCATCATTTACATTAGGTATTCCTCCTAATGCTATCCCTCCCCCAGCCTCCCACCCCCTAACCAGCCCTGGTGTGTGATGTTCCCCGCCCTGTGTCCACGTGTTCTTGTTTAACTCCCACCTGAGTGAGAACAAGCAGTGTGTGGTTTTCTGTCCTCGTGATAGTGTGTCCAGAATTGGTGGGTTCTTGGTCTCACTGACTTCAAGAATGAAGCCACAGACCCTCGCAGTGAGTGTTACAGTTCTGAGTGTTACAGTTCTTAAAGATGGTGTGTCCCCTGGCCGGGCGCGGTGGCTCAAGCCTGTAATCCCAGCACTTTGGGAGGCCGAGACGGGGGGGATCACGAGGTCAGGAGATCGAGATCATCCTGGCTAACACGGTGAAACCCTGTCTCTACTTAAAAAATACAAAAAACTAGCCGGGCGAGGTGGCGGGCACCTGTAGTCCCAGCTACTCGGGAGGCTGAGGCAGTAGAATGGCTAAACCTGGGAGGCGGAGCTTGCAGTGAGCTGAGATCCGGCCACTGCACTCCAGCCTGGGCGAGGGAGCAAAACTCCGTCTCAAAAAAAAAAAAAAAAAAAAGATGGTGTGTCGGAGTTTGTTCCTTCAGATGTTCAGATGTGTCTGGAGCTTCTTCCTTCTGGTGGGCTCGTGGTCTCGCTGTCAGGGGTGAAGCTGCAGACCTTCGTGGTGAGTGTTACAACTCTTAAAGGCAGTGCATCTGCACCGGGCTCGGTGGCTCAAGCCTGTAATCCCAGCACTTTGGGAGGCCAAGATGGGCGGATCACGAGGTCAGGAGATCGAGACCATCCTGGCTAACACGGTGAAACCCCGTTTCTACTAAAAAATACAAAAAACTAGCCGGGCGAGGTGGCGGGCGCCTGTAGTCCCAGCTACTCGGGAGGTTGAGGCAGGAGAATGGCATAAACGCGGGAGGCAGAGCTTGCAGTGAGCTGAGATCCGGCCACTGCACTCCAGCCTGGGCGACTGAGACTCCGCCTCAAAAAAAAA
>NW_016804422.1:1756163-1764265 GCF_001698545.2 Rhinopithecus bieti
AAAAAAAAAAAAAAAAAAAAAGGCAGTGCATCTGGAGTTGTTCATTCTTCCCAGTAGGTTCGTGGTCTTGCTGGCTTCAGGAGTGAAGCTGCAGACCTTCGTGGTGAGTGTTACAGCTCTTAAAGGCAGCGTGGACCCCAAAAGTGAGCAGCAGCAAGATTTATTGTAAAGAGTGAAAGAAGAAAGCTTCCACAGTGTGGAAGGGGACCAGAACAGGTTGCCATTGCTGGCTCTGGCAGCCTGATTTTATTCCCTTATCTGACCCCACCCACATCCTGCTGATTGGTCCATTTTACAGAGGGCTGATTGGTCTATTTTGACAGAGAGCCGATTGGTCCATTTTACAGAAAGCTGATTGGTCAGTTTTAACAGAGTGCTGATTGGTGCGTTTACAATCCTTGAGCTAGACATAAGGGTTCTCCAAGTCCCCACTAGACTCAGGAGCCCAGCTGGCTTCACCTAGTGGATCCTGCACTGGGGCTGCAGGCAGAGCTGCCCACCAGTCCCGAGCTGCACCTGCACTCCTCAGCCCTTGGGGGGTTGATGGGACCGGGCGCCATGGAGCAGGAGGCAGCGCCCATCAGGGAGGCTCGGGCTGCGCAGCAGCCCACCCCTGAGAGGGGGCTCGGACATGGCAGGCTGCAGGTCCCGAGCCCTGCCCCACGGGGAGGCAGCTGCCGCCTGGTGAGAACTCAAGCACAGCACCAATGGGCCAGCGCTGCTGGGGGACCTGGTGCAATCTCCACAGCTGCTGGCCAGGGTGTTAAGCCCCTCACTGCCTTGGGCTGGTGGCGCCCGCCGGCGCCTCTGAGTGTTGGGCCCTCCAAGCCCACATCCGCGCCCTCCGGAACTCACGCTGGCCCGTGAGCACCATGCGCAGCCTCGGATCCCACCCGCACCTCTCCCTCCACACCTCCCTGCAAGCAGAGGGGAGCTGGCTCCGGCCTCAGCCAGCTCAGAGAGGGGCTCCCACAGTGCCGTGGCAGGTTGAAGGGCTCCTCAAGCGCCACCAGAGTGGACGCCGTGGCCGAGGAGGCATCAAGAGTGAGGGCTGCTAGCATGTTGTCACCTCTCAATAGTTTCCCTAGAATGATGGTTTCCAGCTTCATCCATGTCCCTGCAAAGGACATGAACTCATCCTCTTTTATGGCTGCATAGTATTCCATGGTGTATATGTGCCACATTTTCTTAATCCAGTCTATCATCGACAGACATTTGGGTTGGTTCCAAGTCTTTGCTATTGTGAATAGTGCCACAGTAAACATACATGTGCATTTGTCTTCATCATAGAATGATTTATAATCCTTTAGATATATGCCCAGTAATGGGATTACTGGGTCAAATGGTATTTCCATTCTAGATCCTTGAGGAATCGCCACACTGCCTTCCACAATGGTTGAACTAATTTACACTCCCACCAATAGTGTAAAAGTGTTCCTATTTCTCCACATCCTCTCCAGCATCTGTTGTTTCCTGACTTTTTAATGATCGCTATTCTAACTGGCATGAGATGGTATCTCATTGTGGTTTTGAGTTGCACTTCTCTGATAAGTGATGATGAGTATTTTTGCATATGTCTGTGGGCTGCATAAATGTCTTCTTTTGAGAAGTGTCTGTTCATATCCTTTGCCCACTTTTTGATGGGGTTGTTTTTTTCTTGTGAATTTGTTTCATTTCTTTGTAGATTCTTGATATTAGCCCTTTATCAGAAGTGTAGATTGCAAAAATTTTCTCCCATTCCATAGGTTGCCTGTTCACTCTGATCGTGTCCGGAATTGGTGGGTTCTTGGTCTCGCTGACTTCAAGAATGAAGCTGCGGACCCTCAGGTGTGTTACAGTTCTTGAAGATGGTAGTCCGGGAGTTTGCTCCTTCAGATGTCCAGATGTGTCTGCAGTTTCTTCCTTCTGGTGGGTTTGTGGTGTCGCTGACAGGAGTGAAGCTGCAGACCTTTGCGGTTGAGTGTTAGAGCTCTTAAAGGCGGCATGTCTGGAGTTGTTCATTCTTCCTGGTGGGTTTGTGGTCTCGCTGGCTTCAGGAGTGAAGCTGCAGACCTTTGCAGTGAGTCTTACAGCTCATAAAGACAGCGTGGACCCAAAGTATGAACAGCAACAAGATTTATTGTAAAGAGCAAAAGAACAAAGCTTCCACACTGTGGAAGGGGACCCAAGCAGGTTGCGGCTGGCTGGCTCAGGCAGCCTGCTTTTATTCCCTTATCTGGCCCCACCTACATCCTACTGATGTGTCCATTTTACAGAGAGTTGATTGGTCCATTTTACAGAGAGCTGATTGGACCGTTCTGACAGGGTGCTGATTGGTGCGTTTACAATCCCTGAGCTAGACACAGAGTGCTAGACAGAAAAGTTCTCCAAGTCCCCACTAAGTTAGCTAGATACAGAGTACCAATTGGTGTATTTACAAACCGTGAGCTAGACACAGAGTACTGATTGCTGTATTTACAAACCCTGAGCTAGACACAGAGTGCTGATTGATGTATTTACAATGCCTTAGCTAGACATAAAAGTTCTCCAAGTCCCCACTAGATTCAGGAGCCCAGCTGGCTTCACCTAGTGGACCCCGTGCAGGGGCTGCAGGCAGAGCTGCCCGCCAATCCCAAGTCGCGCCTGCACTCCTCAGCCCTTGGGCGGTCAACGGGACTGAGCCCAACGGAGGAGGGGGGGCGCTCCTTAGGGAGGCTCAGGCGGCCCTGGAGCCCACCGCGGGGGGCGGTTCAGGCATCACGGGCTGCATGATGATAATTTCTTTTGCTGTGCAGAAGTTCTTTAGTTTAGTTATATCCCATTTGTCTATTCTGGCTTTTGTTGCCATTGCTTTTGTTGTTTTAGTCATGAAGTCTTTGCCCATGCCTATGTCCTGAATGGTATTGCCTAGGTTTCCTTCTAGGGTTTTTATGGTGTTAGGCCTTACATTTAAGCAATTCTCATGCCTCAGCCTCCTGGGTAGCTGGGATTACAGGAGCCCACCACCACACCTGTCAAATTTTTGTATTTTTTTGGAAAGACAAGGTTTTGCCATGTTGGCCAGGCTGGTTTCAAACTCCTGACCTCAAGCAATCTGCCTGCCTCGGCCTCCCAAAGTGCTAGATTACAGATGTGAGCCACTGTGTCTGATCATAATTATTTAACTATATATTACAATGTAATAATAGAAATAAAGTACATGATTATTTAATGCACTTGAATCATCCCAAAATCATTTCTCCATATCCTGGTCTGTGGAAAAATTGTCTTCCTCAAAACTGGTCCCTGTTACCAAAAAGTTTAGGGAATGCTGCATTAAAACACACACGAATCATTCCTTTATCAAATGTTAAATTTAAAGCAATTAGATAACATATAAGTACATATTCTGAGCCAAAGAAACCTTTATAATATTAATACAAACTACTTGTTTCTATTTTGATATAAACATACTATTATTAAAACAAAAGAAACTCTAATAGTTCAGGACAGAGAAGGGTATTATTTTTACTCAGAAATGAAACCAGCCCCAGTCCCATACACAGTTGTTTTTGGATAAACATAGAAATTGACCCTTCTCCTGTTAAAGCTTGAAACGCATTTGTTTTTTCTGAGTTCCTTCCTCAGGAAAGGACCTTCAGGCCTCTCAAAAAAGTATCAAATAACTGAAACTCGCCAGATCACTGCACCAGATGCCTCCTTGCTCCCCCCTAGTTCTTGTTTTCTTACAAAGTGTTACATTTCCTCCCTGCTAAATAAACCCTTAATTTTAGTTAGGGAGAGGGATGTGAGACTAAGTTCCCATCTTCTCTGCTGTCAATTAAAGCCTTCTTCCTTGGTAATACTCC
The DNA here is from genome assembly GCF_001698545.2 of Rhinopithecus bieti. Taxonomy (NCBI): domain Eukaryota; kingdom Metazoa; phylum Chordata; class Mammalia; order Primates; family Cercopithecidae; genus Rhinopithecus; species Rhinopithecus bieti. The sequence goes on from NW_016804422.1 coordinate 1,759,991, forward strand.
TCATCTCATGATTGGCTTTGTGTGTGGTGAGCAGCAGGACGTAGGCTGAACCCCTGGTGTTTTGGTAACAGAACTATTTCCTGAGGTAAACTAAGAAATGGGTTACAAACATATAATATGGGTAAATAATCATTGCTCAAAATAGTTCTCTGTGATTTTCCTTTTGGGCCAAAGAGAATAATTAGCTAGGCTTGGTAGGCCGGGAACAGTTTTGTGAGCCTACTGAAATTATGTAGGCTTTATATATTTTAAACTATGAAGGCCAGGCACGGTGGTTCACACCTGTAATCCCAGCATTTGGGAGGCTGACGCCATTGAATCACCTGAGGTCAGGAGTCCGAGACCAGCCTGGCCAACATAGCAAAATCCCGTCTCTACAAAAACTACAAAAATTAGCTGGGTGGCACATGCCTGTAATCCCAGCTACTGGGGGGAACTGAGGCAGGAGGATTGCTTGAACCTGGGAGGCAGAGGTTGCAGTGAGCCGAGATCGTGCCACTATACTCCAGCCTGGGCAACAGAGTGAGACTCTGTCTCAAAAAAAAAAAAAAAAAAAACAGAAGGCAAAAGCTTCATGACACTGGATTTGGCAATCTTGGATATGATACCAAAGGGACAAGCAGCAACAAAAACAAAAAAGTCCAACAGACAAATTGGACTTAATGAAGATTTCCTGGGCATGGTGTCTCACGCCTGTAATCCCAGCACTTTGGAAGGCCAAGGAGGGCGGATCACCTGTCAGTTGTTTGAGACCAGACTTTCCAACATGGTGAAGAAACCCCATGTCTACTAAAAATACAAAAATTAGCTGGGCGTGGTGGTGGGCACCTGTTATCCCAGCTACTTGGGAGGCTGAGGTGAGATAATCGCTTGAACCCAGGAGGCGAAGGTTGCAGTGAGCTGAGACCACACCATTGCACTCCAGCCTGGGCAACAAGAGTGAAACTCCGTCTCAAAACACACAAAAAAACAAAAAAAGTGAAGATAGTTTTTCACTACTCCCTATCAACTGTAAGCATTTTTTTTTCTTTTCAGAAATTAAAAAAAAAAAAGCAGTGCTCTAGTTTCTGATCAATTGATAAAACTTCAGGAAGGTGTTAAAGAGGAAAGAAACTATCCAGTGATAAAAGCATACCATAAGCAATTACAAATCCCTTAAATATACACTACTTCTCAGGCATACTCACCAAGTTAGCAGTGACAGGCTTATTGCAGGATGGTAGACACCAATGTTAAGTACCTTAGTGGAGTAGTTGAAAGGACAATACCTCAATGAGCCTTGTCAATACATAGAGTGGCTCTTAATCTCCGCAGTACCTATAAATTGCACTGTACAACTGAACATATATCTGAACATTGTCTCGATTTTGCTCCTTGCTATTTCAGTAGCAGTTGCTGCAACTGGGCTGAATGTCCAGATGTTGGACCTTCTCTGATACTAACTGGCCCAATGCTGGATACAAAGTCATTACTCAGTTAACACACAGGGCTGGATTGGTACCATTTTTGTAATGGACAGAATAAAAAAAAGCACAAGAAGATGCAGCAGAGACAGAGAAGAGGAAGAGAAGAAGAGGCTGTATAGGCTACCTCCATTATTATAACCTAATAGGAAGGGAACCCTCTTTTTTTTTTTTTGAGATTAAGTCTCACTCTGTCGCCCAGGCTAGAGTGCAGGGGCACAATCTCGGCCTACCACAAACTCCGCCACAAGCAATTCTGCCTCAGCCTCCCCAGTAGCTGGGATTACAGGTGCACACCAGCTCCCCCGGCTAATTTCTGTATTTTTTTAGTAGAGACGGGGTTTTGTCATGTTGGCCAAGCTAGTCTTGAACTCCTGACCTCAGGTGATCCACCCGCCTCGGCCTTCCAAAGTGCAGGATTTACAGACATGAGCCACCACGCCTGGCCAGGAACCCTTTTTCTATGAAATCAATGAAACTAGAAAATCCTCTTAAGGATCAGAGAATATAACCAGAAAACTTACCCAGAGCCTGAAGGAATACTGAGCATCTCTTTGATATTCCAGACATTAAAGTTCATTTCTTACAGTTATACCTATTAGAAAGAACAGATGAATATTAAGAAAGTTAATTTTTTCCAAATATCACTAGTGACTCTTATACGTACATGAGGACATTCCAGCAGCTATATTCCCATCCAATTAGTGAAAAAAAATTTTTTTTTTGAGATGGGAGTTTTGCTCATCACCCAGTCTGGAGTGCCGTGGCTTGATCTCGGCTCACTGCAACCTTTGCCTCCTAGGTTCAAGCAATTCTCCTGAGTAGCTGGGATTACAGGCACCCACCACCATGCCCGGCTAATTTTGTATCATGCCACTGTCTCAAAAAAATTAAATAATAAATAAAACACAAAACCATTTATATTTGCACCCCCAAAAAAGAAATACTTAAGTATAACAGTGACAAAATGTGTACAACATATATATGAGGAAAACTACAAAACTCTGATGACAGAAATCAAATTAGAACTAAATGGAGGGGCCGGGCGCAGTGGCTCACATCTGTAATCCCAGCACTTTGGGAGACCAAGGCAGGCGGATCACTAGGTCAGGAGATCAAGATTATCTTGGCTAACACGGTGAAACCCAGTCTCTACTAAAAATACAAAAATTACCCGGGCATGGTGGGACGTGCCTGTAGTCCCAGCTACTTGGGAGGCCAAGGCAGAAGAATTGCTTGAACCCGGGAGGCAGAAGTTGCAGTGAGCCGAGGTCATGCCACTGCACTCCAGCCTGGGGCAACAGAGTGAGACTCCATTAAAAAAAAAAAAAAAAAAAAAGCCGGGCACGGTGGCTCACACTTGTAATCCCTGCACTTTGGGAGGCAGAGGCAGGTTGATCATCTGAGGTCAGGGGTTTGAGACCAGCCTGACCAACATGAAGAAACCCTGTGTCTACTAAAAATACAAAAAATTAGCTGGGCGTGGTGGCAGGTGCCTGTAATCCCAGCAACTCAGGAGGCTGAGGCAGGAGAATTGCTGGAACTGGGGAGGCGGAGGTTGCAGTGAGCCAAGATCTCTCCACTGCACTCCAGCCTGGGCAACAAGAGCAAAACTCCATCTCAAAATAAAAAATAAATAATAAATAATAAAAAAAAGAAGCTTCCTAATATCCTTTCAAAAATACTTTTACTTTTTTTTTTTATTTATTTTATATAATACATATGGGGTCTTACCACATTCCCCAGGCTCGTCTCAAATTCCTAAACTCAAGGGATATGCCTGCTTTAGCTTCCCAAAGTGCTGGGATTACAGGCCTAAGACACCTCACTCAGCCCCTTTTTATTCTTTTTTTTTTTTTGTAGAGACAGGGTTTCACCATATTGACCAGGCAAACTTTTTAAGTAGCATACAAAATTGTGTGTGTGTGTGGCCGGGCGCAGTGGCACACGCCTGTAATCCCAGCACTTTGGGAGGCCAAGGCAGGTGGATCACAAGGTCAGATTATCCTGGGTAACACGGTGAAACCCTATCTCTACTAAAACTACAAAAAAATTAGCCAGGCATGCTGGTGGGCACCTGCAGTCCCAGCTACTCAGAAGGCTGAGGCAGTAGAATGGCATGAACCCAGGAGGCGGAGCTTGCAGTGAGCCAAGATTGCCCCCCTGTCCCCCCGCCTGGGTGCAAGAGAAAGACCCCTTCCAAAAAAAAAAAAAAAAAAAATTGTGTGTTTGTGTGTATATGTTCCATTACATTTTTTTTTTTTTTTTTTAGACAGAGTTATGCTCTGTCACCCAGATTGCAATGGTGCAATCTCGGCTCACTGCTACCCCTGCCTCTGAGTTCAAGTGATTCTTGTGCCTCAGTCTCCTGAGTAGCTGGGATTACAGGGATTACAGGTGTGTGCCACCATGCCCAGCTAATTGTATTTTTAGTAGAGATGGGGTTTTGCTATGTTGGCCAGGCTGGTCTCAAACTCCTGGCTTCAAGTGATCTGCTGAGGCAGGAGAATCGCTTGAACCCGGGAGGCAGAGGTTGCAGTGAGCCGAGATCGCACCACTGCACTCCAGCCTGGGCAATCGAGTGAGACTCCACCTCAAAAAAAAAAATTAACAGAGTGTGGCGGCACAAGCCTATAGTCCCACCTACTTGGGAGGCTGAGATGGGAGGATCACTTGAGCCCAGGAGGTGAAGGCTGTAGTGAGCTAAGATTGTGCCACTGTACTTCAGCTTGAGTGACGGAGAAAAAAAAAATCTCAAAAAATTATCTCTCAGTGTCAAAAAATTTAAAAAAAAATTTTTTTTTTTTTTTTG
>NW_016804422.1:1765703-1773203 GCF_001698545.2 Rhinopithecus bieti
AAAAAAAAAAAAAAAAAAAAAAAAACATTGACCAGGTGTGGTGGCTCACTCCTGTAATCCCAGCTACTCAGGAGGCCGAGGCAGGAGAAAACCTTGAACCAGGAGGTGGAGGTTGCAATGAGCGGAGATCATGCTAATGTACTCCACACTCCAGCCTTTGTAACAGAGCAAACTCTGTCTCAAAAAAAAAAAAAAAAAATTACGGCCAGGCATAGTGGTTCATGCCTGTAATCCCAGCACTCGAGATCAGCAATTCGAGACCAGCCTGGTCAACATGGCGGAACCCCATCTCTACTAAAAATATACAAAAATTAGCCGGGCATGTTGGCACGCGCCTGTAATCTCAGCTACTCAGGAGGCTGAGGTGGGAGAATCGCTTGAAACCAGGAGGCCAGGTTGCAGTAAGCAGAGATCGCACCACTGCACTCCAGCCTGAGTGACAGAATATCAAAAAAAAAAAAAGTGACCTCTGGTCGTCCTCATCACATGTCATAGCTAATTATAACGTATTAGCATGCTAAAAGACACTCCAACCAGCACTATGACAGTTTACAAATGCCATGGCAACATCCAGAAGTTACCCTATATGGTCTAAAAGGAAGAGGAACTCTTGTTCTTGGAAATCTCCACCCCTTTCCCAGAAACGTGATGAATAATCCACCCCTCATTTAGCATATGATCAAGAAATAACCATAAAAATAGCCAACCAGCAGCTTTTGGGGCTGCTCTATGGAGTAGCCATTCCTTTAGTTCTTTTTATTTTATTTATTTTATTTTTTTGAGACGGAGTCTCACTGTGTCGCGCAAGCTGGCGTGCAATGGCGTGATCTCAGCTCACTGCAACCTCTGTTTTCCGGGTTCAAGTGATTCTTCTGCCTCAGCCTCCTGAGTAACTGGGACTACAGGCACCTGCCACCACGCCCGGCTAATATTTTGTATTTTTTTTTTAGTAGAGACAGGGTTTCACCATATTGGCCAGGCTGGTCTTCAACTCCTGACCTTGTGATCTGCCCATCTTGGCCTTCCAAAGTGCTGGGATTACAGGCATGAGCCACCGCGCCCGACCCAGTTCTTTACTTTCTTGATAAACTTGCTTTCACTCTACTCTGTGGACTTGCTCCAAATTTTCTTGTGAGAGATCCAAGAACCCTTTCTTGGAGTCTGGATTGGGACCCCTTTCTGGTAACATCTTCCCCAACAAAGCATAATTTCATCTGCGTTACTTTCCTTCATAAACTCTCAGAAAAAGCCCCTTTCAGATTACAGCTCCTCATCACCAAAATTCTTTTAGAAGGAAAGTATAAAATTTTGGGGTGATCCCTTCACACAACTAGTAATCATTAACCTCAGTTAAGGGAACTACAGTTGTCCCTCTGCTATGTTGGGGATTGGTTCCAGGACACAGCCCGATCCCAACAATATACCAAAATCTACACACACTCAAGTCCAGAAGCCAGCCCTGCAGAACTAGCATATATGAAAAACTGGCCCTCCGTATATGCAGCTTTCACATGCTGAATCCACATAGCTGAATGCTACGGTTTAAATGTCCCCTCCAAAAACTTATGTTGAAATTTAATTACCGGCCGGGCGCGGTGGCTCAAGCCTGTAATCCCAGCACTTTGGGAGGCCGAGACGGGCGGATCACGAGGTCAGGAGATCGAGACCATCCTGGCTGACACAGTGAAACCCCGTCTCTACTAAAAAATACAAAAAACTAGCCGGGCGTGGTGGTGGGCGCCTGTAGTCCCAGCTACTCGGGAGGCTGAGGCAGGAGAATGGCGTAAACCCGGGAGGCGGAGCTTGCAGTGAGCTGAGATCCGGCCACTGCACTCCAGCCTGGGCGACAGAGCGAGACTCCGTCTCAAAAAAAAACAAAAAGAAAGAAATTTAATTACCATTGTGATAGTACTAAGAGGTAGCACTGTTAAGAGGTGATTAGGCCATGAGGACTCCAGCCTCATGAATACATTAATGTAAGTGGGTAATGTAAGTGAAGTGCATTCAGAAGTGAGTTCATTATCACTAGAGTGGGTTGTTATAAAAGTGAGCTCCAGGTACTGGTACCTTGATACTGAACTTTCCAGCCTCAAAAACCGTGAGAAATAAATTTATTTAAGTCACCTAGCTGTGGTATTCAGTTATAGCAACACAAAATGGACTAAGACAATGTTCAAAGCCAAGATCCTCATAATTTCCCCTAAACACTCTCCTCCTGTGGTCTTCCCATTTTATTTAAGGACAATTTCATCTTCCAGGTGCTTAGGCCAAAATCCAAGTCCTCCTCAATTCCCTTTTCTTAGTCTCACATCCAGTCTGTCAGCAAATACTAAACTAATTCCTTCAAAATATATCTAGAATTTGACCACTCCTCACTCCCTCCTTTCTGGCAACTGGAGGGTTGCCAGATAAAATAGAATACCAAGTAAAATTTGAATTTCCCAATGTTATATGAGACATACAAAAAATATTGTTTACCTGAAATTCAAATTTAACTGGGTGTCCTGTATTTTTATTTGCTAAATGTGGCAACCCTACTCCACTGCCACCAGCCTGGATTATTGCAATGGCCTCCTAACCACTCTCCCTGATTTCACCCTTGTCCCACGTCAGTCTCTTCCCTACAAAGCAGCCAGAGTTACAGTAACCCTAAGTCAGATCACATCGTCCCTCTACTCAAATCCTCCACTGCTCTTACCCTACTCAAAATAAAAGCCAGAATTCTCTATCATTATCTACAGGGGCATCTGTAACCTCCCCATAGCCCTCCACCATTCCCATCTAATACCCTGTTGCATGACTCTTTTGGGGCTCATCACTGTTGTTCTCCCTTACTGGGCACAAGCAGTTTCATGTCGCTTTTGCACGCTGCACCCTCATTTTGGTGCACTCCTCCCTCAGATATCAGCATGACAGACAACTCCATCTCCTTCAAATTACTTATTCAAACTTATAACCTCTAGACCAGGCATGGTGGCTCACACCTGTAATTCTAGCACTTTGTAAGGCCGACGTAGGAGGACTGTCTGAGCTCCGGAGTTCGAGACTCGCCTGGGCAACATGGTGAAACCCCATCTCTACTAAAAAAAAATACAAAAAATTAGCTGGACGTGGGGGCGCACACCTCTAGTTCCAGCTACTCGGGAGGCTGAGGCAGGAGAATCGCTTGAACCCAGGAGGCGGAGGTTGCAGTGGGCCGAGACTGCACCATTGCACTCTAGCCTGGGTGAGACAGCGAGACTCTGTCTGAAAAAAATAAAAATAAAAATAATTGGCTGGGCGTGGTGGCTCACACCTGTAATCCTAGCACTTTGGGAAGCCTATGTGAGTGGATCACGAGGTCAGGAGATTGAGACCATCCTGACTAACACAGTGAAACCCCATCTCTACTAAAAATACAAATATATATATATACACACACATACAAAAAATTAGCTGGGCATAGTGGTGGGGCGCCTGTAGTCCCAGCTACTTGGGAGGCTAAGGCAGGAGAATGGCGCGAACCCAGGAGGCGGAGCTTGCAGTGAGCGGATATTGCGCCACTGCACTCCAGCCTGGGCAACAGAGGGAGACTCTCTCAAAAAAAAAAAAAAATTAAGAAAAAGTAACCTCTTACCAATCACTATGGCTCTCCTGTGCTTTTTTCTCTCCAACACATCATCATTCTAATACACTATATATTCTGTTAACTTGTGTTTTCTGTCTCTACAGATATCCATGTTTACTAGAATGTAATATTAAGCACTTTTGAGGACAAGAATTTTTGCTTTATTTACTACTATAGCCCTAGAACCTGAAAATCATTACTGGAACATAATAGGAGCTCAGGCCGGGCGCGGTGGCTCAAGCCTGTAATCCCAGCACTTTGGGAGGCCGAGACGGGCGGATCACGAGGTCAGGAGATCGAGACCATCCTGGCGAACACGGTGAAACCCCGTCTCTACTAAAAAATACAAAACTAGCCGGGCGAGGTGGCGGGCGCCTGTAGTCCCAGCTACTCCGGAGGCTGAGGCAGGAGAATGGCGTAAACTCCGGAGGCGGAGCTTGCAGTGAGCTGAGATCCGGCCACTGCACTCCAGCCTGGGCGACAGAGCGAGACTCCGTCTCAAAAAAAAAAAAAAAAAAAAAAAATAGGAGCTCAGAAAACATTTATTGTTTAATGAGTTAAAAACTTGGGAACTAAATTACAACTAGATTTTGTGGAGCAAAATATGCCAAGTAGTCACAAATTTAAAATATATGATTTTCTTTCTTTTTGGGATGGGGCTTCACTCTATTAACCATGTTGGAGTGCAGTGTTGCGATCTTGGCTCACCACAACCTCCACCTACAAGGCTCAAGCAATCTTCCCACCTCAGACTCCTGAGTAGCTTGGACACAGGCACACGCCATCATACCTGGCTAATTTTTCATGTTTTTGATAGAGACAGAGTTTTACCATATTGCTCAGGCAGGTCTCACACTCCTGAGCTCAAGTGATTCACTCGCCTCTACCTCCCAAAGTGCTGGGATTTACAGGCATGAGCCACCACACCCGGCCCAATTTTGAGATGGAGTCTCGCTTTGTCGACCAGCCTGGAGTGGAGTGACATGATCTCAGCTCACTGCAACCTCCATCTGCCAGGTTCAAGTGATTCTCCTGCCTCAGCCCACCGAGTAGCTGGGATTACAGGTGTGTGCTACCACACCTGGCTAATTTTTGTATTTTTAGTAGAGACAGGGTTTTACCATGTTAGCCAGGCTGGTCTTGAACTTCTGACCTCAGATGATCCACCCGCCTTGGCCTCCCAAAGTGCTGGGATTACAGGTGTGAGCCACCACGCCCAGCCAATCCGGCCCAATTTTTTTAAATTGTGGTAAGCGGCCGGGTGCAGTGACTGAAGCCCGTAATCCCAGCACTTAGGGAGGCCGAGGCAGGTGGATCACGAAGTCAGGAAATTAAGACCATCTTGGCTAACACGGTGAAACCCTGTTTCTACTAAAAATACAAAAAATTAGCTGGGCATGGTGGCATGCATGCCCTTGTGGTCCCAGCTACTCGGGAGGCTGAGGCAGGAGAATGGCGCGAACCCGGGAGGTGGAGCTTGCAGTGAGCGGAGATCGTGCCACTGCACTCCAGCCTGGGCAACAAAGAGAGACTCCGTCTCAAAAAAAACAACAACAATAAATGTGGTAAGTATACCCTTATTCTCAACATGTCTAAGAACCAGCTAGGGCTTAATGTACTCAAACTCAGGTTCATCTCTCTTTTGGGCATGTATTTATCTCCATGCTACCTGTATAGGCTTTTAAATTCCCAGAGGATGGAAATCCCATCTCCCTAAAGCTCTCTTTGAAGATACTAGTAAGAGGTATTCGTTCTAAGGTGGAACACCGGTCATTCCAAGGTAAATGAAAACTGAAATGCACAGATTAAAACTTTCACCTCTCACTCAAGCATAAAAGGGGAGAAAAAGTTGGGTGCATGGAAGGAATGGAACTGTGTACAAGGGAAGGGCCCTGGCAGGGTGGGTAACAAGGGAGGAACACGTGAGTGGGAGAGGATCGCCCCCAGTGGCATGGATTACTCCATCTGACCACCATCGTCAACTCTACGGCGAGAATCTTTTCTTCTTTTCTTTCTAATTTTTTTTTTTTTTTTTGAGACTGAGTCTTGCTCTCTCGCCCAGGCTGGAGTGCAGTGGCGCGGTCTCGGCTCACTGCCACCTCCGCCTCCCGGGTTCTAGTGATTCTCCTGCCTCAGCCTCCCAAGTAGCTGGGATTACAGGCATGCGCCACCACGCCCGGCTAATTTTTGTATTTTTGGTAGAGACAGGGTTTCACCATGTTGGCCAGGCTGGTCTCGAGCTCCTGACCTCAGGAGATCCACCTGCCTCAGCCTCCCAAAGCGTGGCGTGAGCCTTCGCAGTCGGCCTACTGCGAGCATCTTGAGGCTGCGATGTGAGGCCCTCCAGGTGCCCCTCCCATTCCTCCACTGCAGAAAGTTCTAGCAGAATAAAGCAGGTCTCTTACTCAGACGTCAGGCCTCCTGTGGCCCCCGCCAGGCCCGCCTCAAACACCAATGGCCGGCAGTCCTCTCTAATTTTCCGCCTCTTCTCTACCGGGAGACACGCTCTGAGCTCCTTGACTAAATCCTTCTGATATCTTTCCAGAGGCCTCACAGGGTTTTCCCTACTCATAATCAAAGAGAAATCCCAGCGGGCTTCTCTGGGTTTCCGCTCACTCTGGCCCCGCCAGGGCCTACGCGGTCTCACTCCTCAACTCCAGGCGGGGATATGAAGAGGAGGTCGCAGACCCCTGCGAATGGAATGAAAACTGCTCTCCAAAGATAAGCGGCGGAAGTGAAGCCTCCTTCAAGAGCCAGAGCGGCCATCGCCATTAGGAAAGAAAGGGCAGGGGAGGGACTATAAGACCAACGTCCCGGGAAAGCCCGGGAAGACCTCTGGAATCCTGAACCCAGACCCACGGCCCCATCCGGCTTCTCAGCCCCTCCCCACGCCTTCCCCCAGCCCACCCTGCCCAAACCCCTCCTGTCCCCACCTCTTGCTGCTGGCGCGCGCCCGACCTGGGGCTGCCCTGACGTGGCTTCGAGGTGGCGGCGTCCAGCTGCAGCTGCCACAGCACGCGCGGCCCCGCCCCCAGGTCCTCTTCTGACCAATAGGGATTCCGTCCCGTCCCAGGGCCCCGCCCCGCCACGACAGGCAGCTAACGGTTTTAACTGTCCTAATGGTAGCACGCGCGGCCCCGCCCCCAGTGTCTCGACCAACTGGGATTCCGTCCCGTCCTCAGGGCCCCGCCCTCTCCGCGACAGGCAGCTAACGGTTTTAACCGTCCTAATGGTCTCAACTGCGCTGATCGTGGGCCCCGCCAAGCCGCCTGCCTGGTGCCACACCGCCGCACGCCACACCCAGCCCACGTGCACCCCATGCAACGTTCCCTCACACCCCCACACTGACACCGGAATGGCCACCCTCGGCCCACCTGGCGTGCAGACCTGCTCACTTGTCGCTCGATCTACACCCCATTGTGTATGACCAGAACAAGGAGGCCCTGGTCCCCAAGAATGGCGAGGCGCCACCTGTGAGGATAGCATGTGGGGTGGACCTGGTGGCCAGGAGCCAGAGCACGGATGATGCTCGGGTGGTCTGAGCAAGGGCAGGACAAGAGGAGCAGCTGGGATGACAGGCGCTGTGGGCAGATGGGGACATCGAACGGGGCCCCTGGAGGAGAGAGAAAGGAGGCAAGAAATCTTCTGAGGTTCCTGGCCCGCCGGATGCTGGAGTGGCCTGAGGGCAGGAACAGTGGGGGTAGGCAGGAAGGATCTATGTAACTCTGCCTCTGGTGCTTATAGATGACTTTGAAAGCAAAAAACATGCTTGAGACCAGTCTGGGCAGCATGGCGAAACCCCAGCTCTACAAAAAATTAGTCCGGCGTGGTGACACGTGCCTCTGGTCCCAGCTACTCAGAGGCTGAAGCGGGAGGATTGCTTGAACCTGGGA
>NW_016804422.1:1774391-1788267 GCF_001698545.2 Rhinopithecus bieti
TTTTTTTTTTTTTTTTTTTTTTGAGACGGAGTTTCACTCTCGTTGCTGAGGCTGTATTTATCTCCATGCTACCTGTATAGGCTTTTAAATTCCCAGAGGATGGAAATCCCATCTCCCTAAAGCTCTCCTTGAAGACGCTAGTACAGCATCGTTTGAACCTGGGAGGCTGAGGTTGCAGTGAGCCGAGATCGCGCCACTGCACTCCAGCCTGGGCGACAGAGTGAGACTCCCTCTCAAAAAAAAAAAAAAAAGTAAAAATGTGGCCAGGCGCAGTGACTCACGCCTGTAATCCCAGCCTCTGGGAGGCCAAGGCGGGCGGATCATGAGGTCAGGAGAGAGATGGAGACCATCCTGGCTAACACGGTGAAATCCTGTCTCCACTGAAAATACAAAAAATTAGCCGGGCATGGTGGTGTGCGCCTGTAGTCCCAGCGACTCGGGAGGCTGAGGCAGGAGAATGGCGTGAACCCCAGGAGGATCGCTTGAACCCGGGAGGTGGAGGTTGCAGTGAGCCGAGATCTCGCCACTGCACTCCAGCCCGGGCGACAGAGCGAGACTCCATCTCAAAAAAAAAGAATACGAAGCATTAGCCAGGTGCGGTGGCGCACGGCTGTAATCCCAGCTACTTGGGAGGCTGAGGTAGGAGAATCACTTGAACCCAGGAGGCGGAGGTTGCAGTGAGCAGAGATCATGCCATTGCACTCCAGCTTGGGCGACAGAGCAAGAGTTCACCTCAACAACAACAAAAAAAGCCGGGTGTGGTGGTGGGCACCTGTAGTCCCAGCTACTTGGGAGGCTGAGACAGGAGAATGGCTTGAACCCAGGAGGAGGCAGAGGTTGCAGTGAGCCTAGATCGCGCCATTGCTCTCCAGCCTGGATGATAGAGTGAGATTCTGTATCAAAAAAAAAAAAAAAAAAAAAGGCCGGGAGCGGTGGATCACGCCTGTAATTCCAGCACTTTGGGAGACCGAGGCGGGTGAATCACAAGGTCAGGAGATCGAGACCATCCTGGCTAACACGGTGAAACCCCATCTCTACTAAAAGTACCAAAATTAGCCAGGCATGGTGGCGGGTGCCTGTAGTCCCAGCTACTCGGGAGGCTGAGGCAGGAGAATGGCATGAACCCGGCAGGTGGGGTGCAGTGAGCCGAGACTGTGCCACTGCACTCCAGCCTGGGCAACAGAGTGAGACTCCATCTCAAAAAAAAGAAAAAAGTAAAAGCTTTACAGATAGAGTTCAAGCTCCATTCTGTCCTCCCTGATACCGTTCCCCTTGCTCCCCTCCCCAGGTGATTCCTTTTCTTTTCCTGCCATTCTCCTGCCTTAGCCTCCTGAGGAGCTGGGACTACGGGTGCCCGCCACCACACCCAGCTAATTTCTTTCTGTATTTTTAGTAGAAACAGAGTTTCACTGTGTTAGCCAGGATGTTCTCAATCTGCTGACCTTGTAATCCACCCGCCTCGGCCTCTCAAAGTACTGGGATTACAGGCGTGAGCCACTGCACGTGGCCTGTATTTTTTTTTAGTAGAGATGGGGTTTCACCATGTTAGCCAGGATGGTCTTGATCTCCTGACCTTGTTATCCGCCCGCCTCAGCCTCCCAAAGTGCTGGGATTACAGGCGTGAACCACTGCACCTGGCCGCCAGTTGATTTATATCCTATATTTGTTTCCCATCATTCCTATGCATGCTTTTTTTCTTTTTTCTTTTTTTTTTTGAGATGGAGTCTTGCTCTGTCGCTTAGGCTGGAGTGGAATGGCATGATCTTGGCTCACTGCAACCTCTGCCTTCTGGGTTCAAGCGATTCTCCTGCCTCAGCCTCCCAAGTAGCTGGAACTACAGGTGTGCGCCACCACGTCTAGCTAATTTTTGTATTTTTAGTAGAGATGGGGTTTCACCGTGTTAGCCAGGATGGTCTTGATCTCTGGACCTTGTGATTCACCTGCCTCGGCTTCCCAAAGTGCTGGGATTACAGGCACATGCCACCATGCCCAGCTAATTTTTTTTGCATCTTTATTAGAGACGGGGTTTCACCATCTTGGCCAGACTGGTCTTGAACTCCTGACCTCAGGTTATCTGCCCGCTTTGGCCTCCCAAAGTGCTGGGATTACCGGCGTGAGCCACTGCAGCCAGCCCATGCTTTTTATTTTTAATTATTATATTTTCAAAATTATTTATGTAAAAATAGAGACAGGGTCTCATATCGACCAGGCTGGTCTTGAACTCCTGGACTCAAGCAACTTGCCTGTCTTGGCCTCCCCAAGTGCTAGGATTACAGGAGTGACCCACCACACCCAGCCAGTTCATATGTTTATATCCATAAATCATAGCATTGTTTTGTATATTTGTATTATTTATTTATTTATTTGAGACAGGGTCTCATTCTGTCTCTCAGGCTGGAATGCAGTAGCACAATCATGGCTCACTGCTGCCTCACCCTCCTGGGATCAAGCAATCCTCCCACCTCAGCCTCCTGAATAGTTGAGACCACAGGTGCGCATCACCATGTCTGGCTAATTTTTGTATTTTTTGTAGAGATGGGATTTCGCCATGTTGCCCAGTCTGATCTTTAACTCCTGGGCTCAAGCAATTCGCCCACCTCGGCCTCCCAAAGTGCTGGGATTACAGGCATGAGCCACCATGGTTACTAAAGGGGGTGAACTGTTTAAGTCCCTCTTTTACAAATAAGAGAGAATTCAGTCAATAATTTGTCCAAGGGTAGCTCAGAATGGAACCATAATGTCAAATCTTTGCAAGTTCCTTCTCTGTTCTTCTGTTATACTCTATTCCTTTACTCGGCCCTTGAAACATTCACCTGTCATGATTAGCATTCTCAGTCACCACAAACTCCTAAGAGATAAATTGGCAAAGCCTATTCTGAAGCAGTAATTTTATCCTAAAAGCCACCAAACTCTTTAACATTTCTTCTGACTCTATGGAATGCTTTCTAAATTTATATTCCTGGCAGTATGAATGCATAGGTTTTTAAATGCAGGATTTGCCCGCATTTAAAATGTTCTTTGAATATTTCATTGGCTGCGAATCCATTAGACTCTACCATGGAGCCCTGTGTGTTTCTATACATAAGGGCTCTTTCAGGCTGTTAATGCCAAGGGGCAGGTTTTTCTCACAGAGAAGAACTCGGGCAGTAAGGACACAGGGGCAACAGGCCATGTGCTACCTCAACAAACAGCAGCAGCATTATGCAGTCACAACCTTCCCTTGTCACTAAGCAACAAAAGAATTGACCTCCAGAGATTCTCTTTCCTGAAGACATCCTCCAAAAAGACAAGAGGGAAGTTTGCCTTTTCTGCTCCCTTCTTGGAAAGATGCAAAGTGCGTTAGTAGGCTCCTGGGTAAGAGTGCACTTTATGTTAATCCTGGCCCCTGGCCCTCTGATTGTACCCAAAATCTGACTGAGTCATGACAGTGAAGTGAAAAGGTTTTCATCTGGCATCCAACCTGGAATAGGACCCTGAGCTTCCCACTTCCTCTCCACCATCTTGAGGTCACCCCTGGAGGCTGCCTAGTCTTCCTAACACTTTGCCCCCTTCCATGCATCATGGTCTCCTGCAAGCTAGTGGAAACTCCTAGTCCTCTAGCCACCCCATTTATTCCTAGTTAATTGTTTGAGCCCCCCAAACTTTTGGAGTTTGGCTGCTCTCTAGTCTGGGAACATTTTGAGGGCAAATACTGTGTTTTTGTCCATCTGTATTTCCCATGCTCAGCCCCATGCCTGGAAGACAATAAAGGTTCGATAAATACTGTTGAACTAACCTGAATAGAGAGTGAGGGGTTCCTGACAGAGAAGGATAGACAGACAAAGTGATCCATGTCTTTGGATGGAAAGATATGAGGCTTTCTAGTCGTGTTAAATAGCCCATTGTCATGGCCAGAGGGTAGGCTTAGGACGGGTTCTTCTGCTCAGGGTTATAATTGTAGAGGGCCAGACACACCCATCCTCTCCAGGGAGAACTTAGGACAAAGAGGTTGGGCCATAGGAGTTCCCAGACATGATCATCCACAGAGTGTCCACATAATGACATCAGCACAGTATAGCCCCTTTCTTGAACCTCTGATAGTTGCTTATTTCTGTCTCCTGACAGTTCCTCTCTCTGAAATCCTCTCCAGGCCAGGCGTAGTGGCTCATGCCTGTAATCCCAGCACTTTGGGAGGCCAAGGTGGGCAGATCACGAGGTCAGGAGCTCGAGACCAGCCTGGCCAACATGGTGAAACTCTGTCTCTACTAAAAATACAAAAATTAGCCGAGTGTGGTGGTGGGTGCCTGTAATCCCAGCTACTCGGGAGGCTGAAGCAGGAGAATTGATTGAACCAGGGAGGCAGAGGTTGCAGCGAACTGAGATCATACCACTGCACTCCAGCCTGGTGACACAGCAAGACTCCGTCTCAAAAAAAAAAAAAAAAAACAGCCTGGCATGGTAGTGGGCACCTGTAGTCCCACGTACTTGGGAGGCTGAGGCAAGAGAATGACTTGAACCTGGGAGGCAGAGGTTGCCGTGAGCTGAGGTTGTGCCACTGTACTCCAGCCTGGGCAACAGAGCAAGACTCTGTCTCCAAAAAAAAACAAAAAACAAAAAACTGTGGGGAGAACAACAAAGGGGATTTCTTCCCCTGCTCTTTAGGGAAGGACCACACCCCTGATCAGTGGTCCTGCCCACAACTCTCTCCTCTGAATGAATGGCACTCCTTCCCTACACATGCATAGCCCAAGTGGGTCATTACAGCTGAGTTCAACTGTCCCAATGATGGATGAAGACACTTCTATACTGGTCCATCTCCAGGAGTGTCCTAACTCCTTAGATTCTTTCTCTTCTGTCAGGAACTTCCAGAAGGGGCTTCTGGTCTGGCTTTCCAGGAACCTTCAGCTGGGGCCCTGAGGTCTAGGACCCATGGTCGAGATTTGAGTGAGTTATCCTCATTCCTGTCTTGTTATAGCACAACAATGGCTTCTATGGGCACTACAGAAGCCAATTCAAGAGTGAAAGTGCTAGAGAATACCGCCTTGCAGCCAAGCCCCAGCCTCCAGCAGTGTTCCTGCAGCGATGTCAGGTACAAGGCAGACCTAAAGGCAGTGGGGGTGACTGGACCAGTTCTTGCCTCTCCCAGAACCCAAGAGCATCATCTCATCCCTTCCATGGCTGTATTGACACCTATCCCTGGGACGAGCTTTACCTTTCTTCTCTGAGATGTCAGATCTTTCCCCTACAGACAGGGTAGTGAGTGAGTGCCAAACTGAACCGTCTTGCTCACTGCCCTTTCTAGATGGACAAAGGGTAAAGGCCTAGCTGGGGTGGGTAGCTACAGGCAGACAGCCTCTAGAACCCAGGAAGTAAGCTTTGAGTTTTGCTGACAACTACCTTCACATTCAGATTCCTTGATGCTAAGAAAGCCCATGGTCCATCCCACAGCCAGCTTCACAGTCCAGGGCCTTGGAAATTAGTAGGAGGCCTCCTCTGGTCAGGGAAGTGGTACAGGAGGCAGCTGGGTACTGGCCTACACATTTGGCCAGGGAATACTGGAAAGGAGTGATGGCACAGGTAGCCTGGAGTGGCTATAACAGGCTTCTGGAGAACAGGAAAGGGATACAGGGCCATAGACCCTTTACTACTTACAGGCCTGGAGACAAGGAAGGGGCACCGTGTATCATAAATCAGGGTCATGGCTGGGCAAGGTGGCTCACGCGTGTAATCCTAGCACTTCAGGAGGCCAAGGCAGGTGGATCACTTGAGGTCAGGAGCTCGAAACCAGTTTGGCCAACATGGTGAAACTCCATCTTTACTAAAAATACAAAAAAAAAAAAAAAAAAAAAATAGGCCAGGCGCAGTAGCTCACGCCTGTAATCCCAGCACTTTGGGAGGCCGAGGCGGGTGGATCACCTGAGGTTGATAGTTCAAGACCAGCCTGACCAATATGGAGAAACCCCATCTCTACTAAAAATACAGAATTAGCCTGGCTTGGTGGCGCATGCCTGTAATCTCAGCTACTCAGGAGGCTGAGGCAAGATGCTGGCTTGAACCCAGGGGGTGGAGGTTGCAGTGAGCCAAGATCAGATAGTGCCATTGCATTCCAGCCTGGGCAACAAGAGCAAAACTCCATCTCAAAAAAAAAAAAAAAAAAAACGGGCATGGTGGTGCACACCTGTAATCCCAGCTACTTAGGAGGCTGAGGTAGAGAGAATTGCTTGAACCCGGGAGGCAGAAGTTGCAATGAACCAAGATGGCACCACCACACTCCAGCCTGGGTGACAGAGTGAGACTCGGTCTCAAAAAACGAAATAAAATAAAAATAAATCAGTCACAATAGTAAAAAGCATACTCAGCAGAACTCAGAAGGTTACGTTTACAAAGGATTGCTTGTGACAGCCTCAGATAAAGGCAGTCCCACAGGCTGTTAGCAACCAAGTGGTTAGTACCACTGAGCAAAAGGGACAAGGGGGAGGCATGGCTTCTAGAATCAAGAAAGAGATAAAGGTATGGAAAGGGTCACCCTGACAGGAGCAGTAATCCTAGGTAGAGAGACATAGCCAGGTGGGAGGTGGCCTAGGAGGGAGCCAAGAGAAGAAACACTTCCTCTCTCTTTTCCTCCATCTCCTCCCAGGGCTCCCTGGTGGCCAGAACAAAGGGAGCGTAGTGTTGAGTGCAGTCAGGTCAGCCTCCAGAGCAACAGCTGGGTAGAGGAAGGCCCAGAGGGACGTGAAGGGGTGCCTGAAACAGGTACCACCCACTGCACCTTCTTGCTTCCCAGCCTTTTGCCAGGTCCAACTTGATCTGCCATCTGGATTTTCTATGAATTGCTTTCCCAGGCTGAGACCAGGGTCCTGGAGGCTGCTATTTTATGGAAACTGAACTTCCTTAGCATATGCACTTGCAAGGGCTGCCTGCTACAGCCTACCAAGCCAGGCCCAGATGCAGCTCCAGACTGTCCATCCAGGGCCACCTCCCTTTTGAGAGTGATGGGATGTGGGAAGTACAGAAAGAGAAGCAACCCAGAGACTTCCTGTTGTATGTCTGTCATTGCCCTCAGTGGCAGCTCTCCTCCCAGAGACTGGAACATCCTATCAATCTGGTAAACTCATTCCTCAGGAACAGACATGTAAGGGACATGTTTTGGCTGCAGATCAATGTAAGGATTTTCTACACAAAAAATTTACTAGCATTAGCAGCAGCCCCAAGTAGCATAATCTGTGTCTTGGATTCAGGTTATATAAATGTCAAATCTCATGGTTCTTCCTAGGTCTAAAGCTGTTTTAATTAATAGGACTGCTCAGAGAAGTTGCACATTTTCTTTTTGCATTGACTGAGAGGTACCAGGTTTCAGCTGGCAGATTCTAGCTATTTTTTTTTTTCTTTTTTTTTTTGAGACAGTGTCTCACTCTGTCGCCCAGTCTGGAGTGCAGTGGCTCGATCTCTGCTCACTGCAAGCTCCGCCTCCCAGGTTCACACCATTCTCCTGCCTCAGCCTCCCAAGTAGCTGGGACTACAGGTACCCACCACCATGCCTGGCTAATTTTTTTTGTATGTTTAGTAGAGACGGGGTTTCACAGTATTAGCCAGGATGGTCTCAATCTCCTGACCTTGTAATCTGCCTGCCTCGGCCTCCCAAAGTGCTGGGATTACAGGCAGATTCTAGCTATTGTTTAAAGCCTTTCCAAGATGTAGCATCCACTCTCCTTTGGTTTGTAAAATTTTTGTCCATGACATACAGATGCAAGAAAATTATTTTTTCTTTTTTTTTTTCATTTTTTCTTCTAAAGCAGATTAATCTCTTTCTAGCCTTCAACTGCCTGATTCTTGGGAAATATAATTCTGGTCCTCTTAGTTCCTCAGGTTGGACAAGAGTTCTGTCTGGTTGGGTGCATGTTCTTCACCTGCAGTGCCATGATTGCTAGGCCCCTGCTGCCATCCCATCCCTCAGTTTACCAAGGAGCCTCCTCTCTTAGTGCAGACTGCCCAGCCTCCACAGGGGCCCTTAGCCCTCCCACATGCAAATACTGCCCCTTCCAAAGAAACCCACCTCTCTTCCAAGGCTTCTTAAGATGGAATCCCAATCCTGGCTCTACCTGTTCAGAAACCATGGATTTTACCACCTCGATGGAAAAGGAGCCTTGAGTGATTAAGAAACAAAGATGCTAGTGATCATTCTTTGCAGGGCAAGAATACCCAGAATTGCCTGGGTAGAGAGGAAATGACTGTGCTTCTCACCAAGCTCCCACAGTTTTGAGAGAACAAAACTCCCTGGGCGTCAATAAATTATCCTACCACTATAGGAATAGTGAATTTCCAGTCAGAGGTGCCTCCGACAGGAAAGACATGTACATTCTAGGGCTAAGTGCAATTTGGTAGCTGAGGATAGACACGGGAGAAATTTGGGGGTCAATTGAAACTTGCCCCAGACTCCTAGATTTTAATTGAAACTTTCATTGAAATAATTATCAATTCATAAGCAGTTGTAAAAAATAATAGAGATTTCTTTTACACTTTGCCTGGTTACCTTTAATGGTAACATCTTGCAAAGCTATGGTATAATATTACAACCAGGACATTGACACTGATTGATATAATCACTAAAGTTCATTCAAATTTCCCTAGTTTTACTTGTACGTGTGTGTGTGTGAGTGTGTGTGTGTGTGTGTGTATTAAGAGCTATAGGCTGGGCACAGTGGCTATAGACAGGGCGTGGTGGCTCATGCCTGTAATCCCAGCATTTGGGAGGCCGAGGCGGGCGGATCACAAGGTTAGGAGATCAAGACCATCCTGGCTAACATGGTGAAATCCCGTCTCTACTAAAAAATACAAAAAATTAGCCAGGCATGGTGGCAGGCACCTGTAGTCCCAGCTACTAAGGAGGCTGAGGCAGGAGAATGGAGTGAACCCAGGAGGCGGAGCTTGCAGTGAACCAAGATGGCGACACTGCACTCCAGACTGGACGATAGAGCAAGACTCCGTCTCAAAAAAAAAAAAAAGAGCTATAAAATTTGCCAGGCGAGGGGCCGGGCGCGGTGGCTCAAGCCTGTAATCCCAGCACTTTGGGAGGCCGAGACGGGCGGATCATGAGGTCAGGAGATCAAGACCATCCTGGCTAACACGGTGAAACCCTGTCTCTACTAAAAAATACAAAAAACTAGCCGGGCGAGGTGGCGGGCGCCTGTAGTCCCAGCTACTCGGGAGGCTGAGGCAGGAGAATGGCGTAAACCAGGGAGGCGGAGCTTGCAGTGAGCCGAGATTGTGCCACTGCACTCCAGCCTGGGCAAAAGAGCAAGACTCCGTCTCAAAAAAAAAAAAAAAAAATTTGCCAGNGGTGGCTCATGCCTGTAATCCCAGCACTTTGGGAGGTTCAGGTGGGTGGATCATGAGGCCAGGAGTTTGAGACTGGCCAACATAGTGAAACCCCATCTCTACTAAAAACACAAAAAATTGGCAGGGCATGGTGGCAGGCACCTGTAATCCAAGCTACTTGGGAGGCTGAGGCAGGAGAACAGCTTGAACCCAGGAGGCAGAGGTTGCAGTGGACTGAGATCGAGCCACTGTACTCCAGCCCAGGCAACAGTATGACACACTGTCTCGAAAAAAAAAGAGCTTTAAAATGTTATCGCCAATGTAGTTTTGTGTATCTAACACCACAATTGACTGTGGTGGTAGACCAACATCGCAAGGGATCCCTGGTGCTGCTCTGTTTTTGTTTTTGTTTTTTTTTCAAGTTTCACTCTTGTTGCCCGGGCTGGAGTGCAATGGTGTGATCTCGGCTCACTGAAACCTCTGCCTCCCGGGTTCAAGCAAATCTCCCGCCTCAGCCTCCTGAGTAGCTGGGATTACAGGTGCCCACCACTGCGTCCAGCTAATTTTTTTGTATTTTTAGTAGAGATGGGGTCTTACCATATTGCCCTGGTTGGTCTCAACCTCCTGACCTAGGGCGATCTGCCTGCCTCAGCTTCCCAAAGTGTCAGGATTACAGGTGTGAGTCACCCTGCCTGGTCTATGCAATTTTTTTTTTTCTTTAAGACAGAGTGTTGTTCTGTCACCTAAGCTGGAGTGCAGTGTCGTGATCTCAGCTCACTGTAACCTCTGCCTCCCGGGTTCAAGTGATTCTCCTGCCTCAGCCTCCTGAGTAGCTGGGATTACAGGTATGCACCACCACACCCGGGTAATTTTGTATTTTTAGGAGAGACGGGGTTTCTCCATGTTGGTCAGGCTGGTCTTGAACTCCTGACCTCAGGTGATCTACCTGCCTTGGCCTCACAAAGTTACAGGCGTGAGCCACTGTGCCTGGCCCCCACTTCTTTTTTTTTTTTTAAGATGGAGTCTTGCTCTTTTGCCCAGGCTGGAGTGCAGTGGCGCTATCTTGGCTCACTGCAAGCGCGGCCTCCCGGGTTCACGCCATTCTCCTGCCTCAGCCTCCCGAGTAGCTGGGACTACAGGCACCCGCCACCACGCCTGGCTATTTTTTTTTTTGTATTTTTTAGTAGACACAGGGTTTCATTGTGTTAGCCAGGATGGTCTCGATCTCCTGACCTCGTGATCCACCCTCCTCAGCCTCCCAAAGTTCTGGGATTACAGGCGTGAGCCACTGCGCCCGGCCCCCATTTCTAAATCAATCTTCTATTTCTAAGATTTTGTCACTTAAAAATGTTATAGACAGGGCGCAGTGGCTCACCTCTGTAATCCCAGCACTTTGGGAGGCCAAGGTGGGTGGATCACTTAAGGCCAGGAGTTCGAGACCAGCCTGGCCAACATGGTGAAACCTTATCTCTACTAAAAATACAAAAAATTAGGCCGGGCACAGTGGCTTACGCCTGTAATCCCAGCACTTTGGGAGGCTGAGGTGGGCGGATCATGAGGTCAGGAGATCGAGACCATCTTGGCTAACACGGTGAAACCCCATCTCTACTAAAAACATAAAAAATTAGCTGGGTGTGGTGGCAGGCGCCTGTAGTCCCAGCTACTCGGGAGGCTGAGGCAGGAGAATGGCGTGAACCCAGAAGGCGGAGCTTGCAGTGAGCCGAGATTGCGCCACTGCACTCCAGCCTGGGCGACAGAGCGAGACTTCGTCTCAAAAAAAAAAAAATACAAAATATTAGCTGAGCTTGGTGGCTCACGCCTGTAATCACAGCTACTCGGGAAGCTGAGGCAGGAGAATCCCTTGAACCTGGGAGGCAGAGGTTGTGGTGTGCCAAGATCACACCACTGCACTCCAGCCCAAGTGATAGACCAAGACTCCATCTCAAAAAAAAAAAAAAAAAATTGCATAGGCCAGTTGCGGTGGGTCATGCCTATAATCCCAACACTTTGGGAAGCCAAGGCAGCAGACTGCTAGAGGTCAGGAGTTTGAGACCAACCAGGGCAATATGGTGAAACCCCATCTCTGGTAAAAATACAAAAATTAGTCAGTGTCGTGGCACATGCCTGTAATCCCAGCTACTTGGGAGGCTGAGGCATAAGAAGCTCTTGAACCTGGGAGGTGGAGGTTGCGGCAAGCCAAAATCACGCCACTGCACTCTAGCCTGGGTGACACAGTGAGACTCTGTCTCAAAAAAATAATTAAATTAAATTAAAATGTTATATAAAGCTGGGCACAGCTCATGCCTCTAATCCCAGCACTTTCGGGAGGCCAAGGCAGGAGGATTGCTTGAGCCCAAGAGCTCAAGATCAGCCTGGGCAACATAATGGGAACTCATCTCTAAAAAACAGTTAAACAATTAGCCAGGCATGGTGGCATGCGCCTGTGGTACCAGCTACTCGGGAGACTGAGGTAGAAGGATTGCTTGAGCCCAGGAGGTAAGGCTGAAGTGAGCCATGATTGTGTCACTGCACTCCAGCCTG
Organism: Rhinopithecus bieti; assembly: GCF_001698545.2. Lineage (NCBI taxonomy): Eukaryota > Metazoa > Chordata > Mammalia > Primates > Cercopithecidae > Rhinopithecus > Rhinopithecus bieti. The sequence continues at coordinate 1,786,227 of NW_016804422.1, forward strand.
GCAACAAAGTGAGACCCTGTCTCAAAAACAGTTATGTAAATAGAATAATACAATATGCACCCTTTGGAGACTATTTTTGCAGCATAATATCCTAGAGATTCATCCAAATTATTGTGTGTATCAATAGTACATTTATTTTCATTACTGAGTAGTATTCCTTGGTACCAACTTACCAGTTTGTTTAATCATTCATCTGTTAAAGGATATCTGACCTGCTTCCAGTTTTTGGCTCATACGAGTAAAGCTTTTAAGAATATTTCTGTATAAATTTTTGGTTGAACATAAGTTTTTGTCTCTCTGGGATAAATGCCCAGGAATACAATTGCTGGGTCATGTAGTAGTTGCATGTTTAGTGTTATTGTTTTGTTTTGTTTTATTTTGTTTTTGAGACAGAGTGTCGCTCTGTCGGCCAGGCTGGAGGGCAATGGCACAATCGCGGCTCACTGCAACCTCCGCCCCCCCCCCCCAGCTCAAGCAGTTCTCCGGCCTCAGCCTCCTGAGTAGCTAGGATTACAGGTGTGTGCCACCACGCCTGGCTAATTTTTGTATTTTTAGTAGAGACAGGGTTTTACCATGTTGGCCAGGCTGGTCTTGAACTCCTGACCTCAGGTAATCCACCCACCTCAGCCTACCAAAGTGCTGGGATTACAGATATGAGCCACCAAGGCTGGCTGCATGTTTAGTATTTTTGTTGTTGTTGTTGTTTTGTTTGTTTGTTTTTTGAGATGGAGTCTCACTCTGTAACCCAGGCTGTAGTGCAGTGGCACCATCTTGGCTCACTGCAACCTCCACCTCCCAGGTTCAAGCAATTCTCCTGCCTCGGCCTCCCGAGTAGCTGGGATTACAGGAAGCTGCCACCACGCCTGGCTAATTTTTTTTTTTTTTTTTCTTTTTTGTATTTTTTAGTGGAGACAGGGTTTCACCATCTTGGCCAGGCTGGTCTTGAACTCCTGACCTCATGATTCACCTACCTCGGCCTCCCAAAGTGCTGGGATTACAGGCATGAGCCGCCACTCCCGGCCACATGTTTAGTTTTTTGTTTGTTTGTTTGTTTTTAAGTTTAAGTTATTTATTTAAGCCATCTCCTGCCACAAGCAAAGGGATGGAAGACCAGTATACCAGTCATCATTTGATACAAGAAGATGAGCTTAAGGTCCCGTATACTTTTTCTGGTCCATGTGCAGAGTAATGGTCCAAACCAGTGCTGTGGTCCCTGGTGCCCAGGTAGTGGTCCAGATTCTCTTTATTCATCTTCGTAGCCAGTTGGAAGTGGATTCACATGAGGGTTATGGAATAGAGTATGGTTACCATCTCCCCAGGGAAACGGCTTGGTCCTGATGCGGAGATGAGGGTAGGCGATGAACTCGGGTCTCTTGTGCTCTCCGTGGTGTGACTTCTGGTACACATTCAGCATGCTGACTGCCACACCAGGGAGCACGACGAAGAAGGTGAGAGTCTTCCACATGCGAGCTGATCCCTCTTCGCCATTGGCGCCACTCGACATAGGCCACCCCAGCTGTGGGCCGGACCGACCCAGCAGACAAGAAACCCAGGACACACCAACTGCCGTCATTTTCAACCTAGACTACTCCACATGTTTAGTTTTTAAAAGAAACTGCCAAACTTTTCGAGAGTGGCTTTATCATTTTATATTCCTACCAGCAATGCATGAATGATCTGGTTTCTCTGCATTCTCACCAATACCTGGTGTTGTCTCTATTTTCAACTAGAGCCATTCTGATAGATGTGTAGTGATATTTTATTGTGGTTTTAATTTGCATTTCCCTGATGTTTAATGATGAATATCTTTTCATGTGTTATTTGTCATCTGTATATATTCTTTAGTTAGATGTCTTCATGTTTGCCCATTTTCTAATTAGACTGTGATTTTACTGTTGAGTTGAGAGGGTTCCTTATATTTTCTAGTCCTCTGCTGGATATATGGTTTATAAATATTTTCTCCCAGTCTGTAGCTTGGTTTGCAGTGGCACGATCATGGCTCATTGCACTCTTGATCTCTCTTTTTTTTTTTTTTTTTTGA
>NW_016804422.1:1788714-1800819 GCF_001698545.2 Rhinopithecus bieti
AGAGTCTCGCTCTGTCACCCAGGCTGGAGTGCAGTGGCTCGATCTTGGCTCACTGCAAGCTCCACCTCCCAGGTTCACACCATTCTCCTGCCTCAGCCTCCCGAGTAGCTGGGACTACAGGTGCCCGTCACCACGCCCAGCTAATTTTTTCTATTTTTTAGTAGAGACGGGGTTTCACTGTGTTAGCCAGGATGGTCTCAATCTCCTGACCTCGTGATCCACCCGCCTCGACCTCCCGAAGTGCTGGGATTACAGGCATGAGCCACTGCGCCTGGCTGCACCCTTGACCTCTTAAGCTCACGTGATCCTTCCCCTTCAGCCTTATTAGTTGCTGGGACCACAGGTATGCAACACCACGCCTGGCGTTTTTTTTATTTTTTGTAGAGACAGTATCTGGGAGCCTTGCCACACTGCCCGGGGGAGCCTTGCCATGTTGCCTGGGCTGGTCTTGAACTCCTAGGATCAAGCAATCCTTCCTCCTTGGTCTCTCAAAGTCCTGGGATTATGGGTGTGAGCCACTGCACTCGGCCTCAGCTTGCTTTTTTTTTTTTTTTTTTTGGAGACAGAGTCTCCCTCTGTTGCCAAGCCTGGAGTGCAGTGGCGAGATTTCAGCTCACTGCAACCTCTGCCACCCAAGTTCAAGCAATTCTCCTGCCTCGGCCTCCCAGGTAGCTGGGATCACAGGCACCCGCCGCCACACCCAGCTAATTTTTGTATTTTTAGTAGAGACGAGGTTTCACCATGCTGGCCAGGCTGGTCTCGAACTCTTGGCCTCAAGTGATCTACCCGCCTCTGCCACCCAAACTGCTGGGATTATAGGCGTGAGCCATCGTGCCCAGCCTTAGCTTGCATTTTGAGGAATGCAAGCTTCCCACCTTCTTAGAGTTTTCATTCTGCTTGAAGACTGCCATCGGACTGTCTAAGGCAGGCGGTTCTAAAAAGGGAACTCTTAAACACACATACAATAAGCTCTACCCTGAAGATTCTGGCTCAGGGATCTAGAATGGATTTTATCTGGGGACCTGCTGTAAGCCATTACCTGTACTCCCAAGCCAGCCAAGCCTGACCTCACCAGATCTGGCCACTTCAGGTCTACAGCAGGAGAAACTGAGTAGCTGGAGAGGGTATGGCTCTGAGGGCAGAAGTCAGTCACAAAGGCAAGAAGGTAGTCTTGGGACAGATTCCTGCTGAAGCCTGGAGGCCTAAGAGATGGTCTTTCTCTGCCTGGGAGTGGAGCAAGGCTCTAGCTCCAACTGAGCCAAAGTAAATTCCCTGGGGCCAGGACCTTCTGTCCCTGTTCATTAATTTTTTTTTTTTTTTTTTTTTCCTGTCGCCCAGGCTGGAGTGCAATGGCGCGATCTCGGCTCGCTGTTAACCTCTGTCTCCCAGGTTTAAACAATTATCCCGCTTCAGCCTCCTGAGTAGCTGGGATTACAGCCAGACATCACCACACCCAGCTAATTTTTTGTGTGTTTTAGTAGAGACGGGGTTTCACTATGTTGGCCAGGTTGGTCTTGAACTCCGACCTCAAGTGATCTGCCCACCCCAGCCTCCCAAAGTGCTGGGATTACAGGCGTAAGCCACCACACCCAGCCTAATTTTTGTATTTTTAGTAGAAACGGGGTTTCAGTATGTTGGCCAGGCTGGCCTCAAACTTCTGACCTCAAACTTCTGCCTCGGCCTCCCAAAGTGCTGGGATTACAGGTGTGAGCCACCGTGCCCAGCCTGTTTATTGATTTAACAGCAACATTTATTGAGCAGTGCTGGAGTTATAGATATGAGCAAGACAGACTGCCTTTGCCCACAAGAAGCTTATGTTTTAATGGCGGGGCATGCAATGTTCTAATCAGTGGGGGGAACATCATATAGAATAATATAGTATGTTAGCAGGTGAAAAATGCACGGTTAGAGTGATGGAACTATTGGCCTAGTGCTCAAGGAAGGAGGAGGGAGGTGTGAGGGAATTATCTGGCCAGGAGAAGGAACAGGTGGTGCAAAGCCCTAAGTGGGAGCACCTGGTATGCCTGAGGAGCAGTGGGGAAATCAGTGTGGCTGGAGGTAACAGAAGGACCAATATCGTGTGGGTCTCACAGACCACTATGACTTTGGCTACCACAAATAGGAGGAACTGTTGTGAATTTTCAGCAAATGAGATGTGCTCTCATTTATGTACTAACAGAAATATGCTGGCTGCTAAGTGGACAACAGACTGGAGGGGCAAGTTTGAAAGCAGGGACACCAGGCAGGAAGCTCTTGCAATAATTCAGGCAAGAGAGGAATGTGGCTTGGATAGGGGAAAACAGTGGGCATGCTGAGACGTGGTCTGGTCCTGGGCACATTTTGACCACAGTATCAACAGGATACTGGCACATTCAATGTGGGGTATGAGAGAAGAGAATCAAGGGGACTCAAGGTGTTTGACAGGATCTGGCTGCCATGGTCTGAGCTGGGGGAGGCTGTAGGTGGAGTGTGTCTGGGATGACCCAAAGCTCAGTCATATGTTTGGAGATGCCCAATTGGGCATTTACATGAAGATGTGGAGTAGGCAGTTGTCTACTGAGCCCAGAGTTCAGGAGAAAGTTTGAGCTGGAGATAGAAATTCCAGTTTTCAGATGGCATTTAGGGCCAAGAGTCTGGGTATGTTGATGGGGGAGTAAGTGTGGATGCAGGCGAGGAGAGGACTCAAGTCCTGGGCAATCAAGAGTTAAGGCCCAGCTTGAAACTCAGCCACTGCTCCCCTGATGGGAGGATGTCCTGGAAGATGCCTCCTTATTGAGGACCCTCCTCAATAAGGGTTCCATGGTCTTCTGCTTCAGGGCAAGTCCCAGGTTGAGATATCCCTGAGAAGTGTTGCTTTAATTAGTCTCTGCCCTCTGTCTGTTGGCAGTTTAGCAGCTTAGGGGCAGTGGCTCCTGGCGACTTCCCTCCATTAGGGACCCTGAGGCAGTGATCTGGGTAAGGGTGGGTAAATAAGCATCATTTTCCCTATTCACTTTCTTTCTCACTATCTTTCAAGGAGCCGGCGCAGCAACACTTCTTCTCCAAGCATGACAACCGTACTTCCTTTGACAAAGTGAGTGCCAAAGAGAGGAAGAATGGCAAGCAGTCCCCCAACCTAAGTTGAAGTCTGGACAGAGCAGGTGGTAGGGTGGAGGGGATGACACTGAGGGAGGGCTCCTTATGAAGGCAGAGGAGTGGCTATCTTACCCCACAAACTTTTTCCTCTGGGAAACAGCCTATTCCCCCAAACAGAGACATCTCTATGTTGGTTTCCTCTGCCAGCTTGCCAGACAATGTGCAAGTATCCTGTGGGCCACTAACTTTCTGGGTGCTTCACCTTAGAATGAAAGACATCACTGGGGAGACAGGCCAAGGAGGCCAGGGTACAGGCCAAGACAGCCAGGCCTAGGACAGGCATCACCAAGCAGACTTGGGGTTAGGAGGGGTCCAAGAAGGTGCTTGGTGCCAGGAATATGGGCCAATGGCCCATACCGTTGAGGAGGGCCCCTACTGCCTGCTGCAGGGAATTGGAAGGCGGAAGGACCTGGAGCGCCTGTGGCAGCGGCACACCTTCCTGCGCTGGGCACCCTGTGAGATAGAGTTGCGCCAGCAAGGGCCCCTGGAATCTTCTTACCAGGCCGATTTCCGACCAGGCCCAGGACTCAGTGGCCTCCCCCAGCGCCTCGTCCATTTTGTGCAGGTCCAGCCTTCCCATGCCAGGACCACCTACCAGCAGAACTTCTGCTACCCATCCCGGGGTGGCCACTGTGGCAGTTACAAGGTAGGGCCCCAGGCGCCAGTCACAGACATACTGCCTGACCTCCCAGTGATCCCAAGACCCAAGCTGCTGCAGCACTACCTTCATGCTGGGGTCTCTGAGTGTCTAAACTGGTCCAGAGCATTAAACAAGGAGAGCTGACACAGCAGCCTCTCTGTGCTTGCAGCCCACAATGGGATGCAGCCCAAGAGGCTGAAAAGTAGTAATGGGCTGCCAGGTCCTATGCCTGTCTCCCATGGCACTTGTGCCCATGGTGTTTGTGTGTTGGGCATGGGAGGTGCTGCTCCGGGATCCCTGCCACTAAGTGAGAAAGTGTAAGGCCTGCAGGAGGCTAAGAGTCCAGGAGGGTTGCCATAGCCACAGCAGGTGCGTTCCAGGGTCCCAAGTACTACTCTGTTCTTGCAGCAAACCCAGCTGTAGAGAGGAAGATTAGAGGGCAGTCCCCAGCCTAAATTGAAGTCAGGACAGAGCAGGTGGTAGGTTGGAGGGGGTGACACTGAGGGAGGACTCCTTATGAAGGCAGCAGAGTGACTATCTTCCCCACAACCTTTCTCCTCTGGGAAACAGCCTATTCCCCCAAACAGAGACGTCTCTGTGTTGGTCTCCTCTGCCAGCTTGCCAGACAATGTGCAAATGTCCTATGGGCTGCTGACTTTCTAGGTGCTTCACCCTAGAACGAAAGGCATCACTGGGGAAGCAGGCCAAGTATTCAGTGTAGCTATGGGGAAAGCAGACCCCAGAGACCTGTACTAGCAGGCAACAAAGGCTGGAAGAAGGAAGAGTTGGCAGCTTTCTCAGTAGGCAGCTGCCTTCGAGGGGTTTGTTGGGTGGCCACACAGTCCTGTCCAAGAGACAGCTGCCCCACAGCTGAGGCAGAAGGAGACTGCCCTGGGCCACAAAACCCACTGAACCACTCCTCCCTGTGGGGTGAGCAGAGACCCTAAGGAGACACTCTGTAACTTGGATCTGGAGGTCTTCCTAACCCTGTGGTATTTTGTTGTTTTCTGAGCACTTCTCTGGTCACCCTATCCCACCATCCTTTGGTGACATGTGACAGCCCTTCCTTACTGTCCTAGTGCTCTCTAATCTCCATGACAGTAAGGAGGTGCTGTCATCACATGTTGCCAAAGAATAAGCTCAGGCTTAGATGGAACAGAAATACCAAATCACTTTGGGAACACCGACCAGATCCAAGAGGCTCCTTCTGGACTCTCATCCCTAGGAGCATTGAGACCCCCAAAGGCAGACAGGGGCAGTGGAAGCAACAAGGGAGTTCACACCAGGGTCCACACACTAGGTTTTAGCAGCACTTTTACTTCCACATCCAAACTCCCTGGGTCCTCACAACAGCCCTGTGAGGTAGGTAGGGTAGGAAGGTTTCAGAGATCCCCATTTATAGATGAGGATGCTGAGGCACAGAGAAGTGAAGTGACTTGTCCAAGGTCTTACAACCAGCAGCGTAGAGGGCCCAAAGCCAGCATTCCTCTGCTTGAACTCCTGCGCTCTGGCCCTCTGGCAGGTCCCACATCCTCTCTATTCTCTCTGTGTCCCCCACCCTCTCAACTCTCCTGGGTCTACAGGGACCCTAAAGGCAGCCTGGCAGGGATTTTTCAGGAATGGCAACTGGGGTAGGCCTGGTCAACTCCAGATAGGAACTGACCCTGAAGAACATAAGGCCAGCTTTCCTTCTCCCCATTTCCCAGTTGGATGGAAGGCCTAGTAGGTCCCAGGGCAAGGATGGAGCTAGGCATGATTCATGAACGAATGGTGATAAAGGTAGGTGTAAGCATATGTGTCCTGCACTAAAGGCAAAGGCTCCCCTAACCCAAGGCCCCAAGGCAGTGTCTCAAGTGCTCACCCCTGTGCCTCTCTCATCCCACAGAGCCACAGTGAGTGTCCTCAGCAGCAAAAGGAGCCATAGAAATAGCTGCCTCTGGCAATGAGCTGCTCCAGTGGACAGCTCCCACCAGGCCTTCAGACCCCATCACGCAGACATAGTGCCTCCACGGCTTGACTGGGGCCCTGGGCCACACCCCCAATAACAAACAGCCGGGGCCCAGCCTGCAGACTAGAGCAGGAGCAGCGGGCAGTGGGCATGGCTGGCAATGCCTCCCAGCGCCTCCTTGCAAGGCTAAAGCTCTCCACAGAGCCCAAAGGACATGGCTGGTTTCCTGCAAGAAGGAGAGAGAAGGCTGTAAGAGGCACAGGCTGTAGGGACTCCAGGCCCTTCTGCTCCCTGAGCCCAGAGAACAGCCCAGTAGGTATCACCCCAGGATGAGCTATCAGTGCCTTGCTCTTCATTGCCTGTGTTCATCATTTGTTCATTCATTCATGTTTCTATATGTCCTCTTGACTGTGCATACAGTGGTCATTTCTCCTGCTGCTGTCTCGTAGACCCTTGCTGGTGCTTGACAGAGCCCCCAGTCACTGAGGAACACCCTGAGTGCTGGGCCAGGGAGACCACATCCTGCCTGCTTCACAGATAGGGAAAAGAGCTCATAAAGCCCTGACCCCGGAGTGCCTGGAGATGGGCAGAAGGTGGCACACATGCTGGGGGCTACTCTTGCCTGTCTTGGGACTCCCTCCTCTCCCCAGCCCCATAGAGACTTACCAAGGCCCCCAATGGCCACAATGTGGCCCCCAAGGGACCCAACCACAAAGTCTGCCCTCTTATCCCTCATGCGCAGGCTGCGGGGCAGTTTGGTCCAGGACCCTGCAGGAGAGGGGAGGTCAGATCTAGTGATGTATGCACTATGCCCCTCCATCCCACAGAGAGTGGCAGGACAGCCCAGGACAGCCACTGCTCACCATGCTCCAGGTCAAACATCTCCACAGTGTTGACAAAGTGTGGGCGAGAGTAGAAGTTGTGGGGCCCAGGCTGCTGCAGGCCACCCAGGCTGAAGACGCTGCCTTCAGCCATGGCGCAGCCAGCAAAGGCCCGACGGCTGGGTAGGCTTGGATGCCGGGTCCATGTACGGGCCTCCAGATCAAAGGCTTCAAAAGCAGTCACCGGGAGCTTGCCCTGGCGGCCCCCTGTCAATGGAATTGGGGTACCTGGGAAGGAGCCCGGGAGGCTCGGTGTGCTCCTTACTCACTAGGTTGCTGATCTGCCTGCCTCAGCCTCCCATATCCTGCTGTGTGCACACTTGCACATGAATCATCCACCCTACAGTCCCTCAGATACTGGGGTTTGGTTTTCCAACCACAGCAAGACCACCAGGGGTCAGAGCCTCAGAGCAGGCATGGATCACCCCAACAAAGCTTATTTTTTTCTGCCATCCTGGACTGAGCCATATCCCTATCCCAGCCAACCTATGAGGATGAGGATTTCTAAACTCTGAGCCCCTTTCCCACATCCCCCAGGCCCTTACCCAGGACATAGATCTTGTTCCCATGCAGGAAGGTGGAGGCCCCATAGCAGGGTGTGGGCATGGAAGGTAGCGAAAGCCAGCAGTCCCGACGGGGCTCATACACACATACCTGGGCCTGGGGGGCCGTGTCAGGGCCCATTCCCCCTAGAGCATACACCATACCATCTGCATAGAAAAGAGTAGTTCAGATTGTACCCTAGCCTGCCAGGGTACCCCACCCTGACAGCTGCCCTGGTAAGGCCCGGGGGTGGCTAAAGACCCATGTGTTTATGGCATCCCTCACCAGGAACAGACACTCTACTACCTGCCTGCAGTGGGGGTTGGGAGAGCTGGGATTCCTACTCTGGCCAGGGCCCCTCCAAGTAAAGAGCAGGAGGCAGCCGATCTAATTATAATCCGACTCTGTCTCCCTGGAGACGCTATGGCAACAGAGTCTGGCATCCAAGCAGGGCTGGCCTGGGCTGGTGGTCAGACCTGGAGGCCAGAAGGTGGGGACTCCCCCGGGGAGGAAGATGGGGGGATGGCTTAAGCCAGGGGTGAGAAACATGGGGATCAATCTGCTTAGCACAGAGCTCAGTCTGGGGAGGGGGATTGGGGACCAGCTGGAGTTGGAGATGGGGCTGGGAGAGGAATGGCTTGGGTCTGCTGGGTAAAGATACTGTCCACAAGCCTTCTGCCCCAGGATCCCTGCCAGCACCTCTGTGTGACACTCTTTCATTAGAGTAGGCTCTCACCCTCTGTTAAACCCTCAGAGTCAGCTATGATATGTCTGGGGGCCTTGGGGTAATGGGCCAGTCAGCTGGGGGCTTCCATGGGAACTATCCCAGGTCATTTGGCCTTTGTCCATATCAGGCTCTCTGGTGTGTGGGAAGGGTTGGGGGTGGGGCAGGAAGTCTAAGCACAGGCTCTGAGTGGAGGCCCTACTCCTCTCCCCAATCCCAGACTATTTATAACCCTGGGAGTCATTAGGCGATCCCACCTCCATCTTTTAGAAATGAGGAGTGGGGCAACAACATGGCTGGGATCTCCCATCATCCTGGGATTGGCTTGGGCTCTGCCTCCCACCTTAGCCAAAAAAGGCAGTTAATAGAAGGCTGCTGAAAGCCTAGCTCAAAGCTAGACTGGAAAGGATACAGGGGATGAGGCCACATCCTGGGCACCCATGTAAAAATTACAGCTCTTGTCCAGTCTCTGAGGATAAGGGACTAAGTCAGGAAATAATAAAAGGTGTTAGGGTACCTGAAGTGCCTTCCTTGGGACGCCACTCACCTCTCTCCACAGTTGCAACCCCCATGGCTGCTTGAGGCAGGGTGGCCCGACGCTCCCAGCGGCCCTCATCCATCAGGAAGGCCTCTACAGCAGCTACTGGGCTCTGGACCTCATCCACCCCACCCACCACTAGCACCTGCTTGCCCAGAACTACCGCAGCTGCTCCAGCCCGGGCAGTGGGCAGGGGTGCCAGTGCCAGCCATGTGTGCGAGGCCATGTCCAATGTCTCAGCAGTGTCCAAGGGCAGTCCAGCCCGGCCACAACCCCCCAACACCAGCAGCTGCCCATCTTGGTGTGCCACTGTGCTATAGACCCGGCAAGTGGGCATGGGGGGGAACACCTGCCAAGCAAAGGCCCGGCCACCTCCTGCAGACATGGTGTTCACTGCCAATGGCAGGCCATGCTGTCTGCTCAGACTGTAGGCCTCACTGGGGTGGCATGACAGGGCCTCATCTTGATTCTGCCAGGGCCACAAGAGGTATATGACCAGTCCAGGGACCTTGCCTTCACCTGGAGGAAACAGGGAAAACAGGGGTCAGGGCCACTGACCATCCCCTCAGGAAACAGATAAGCAGCCCATAGCTGAAGGCAGGGCTAGCCCAAAATCACTGGTGGGAAAGGCAGGGGGAGAACCCAATCCCTCTGGCTAGTACATCACTGTGGAGGCCCTCCTGGTGTGGGAAGGAGGGTAGACCCCAGGTACCCAGGAGCCTTTCCCCTTTCCCATTGGGGCATGAAGGATTCAGCTTCCCACCCACTACCCTAACCACTCAGCAACTGGGTCAAATCTGGGTCTAGACGGGCGGTAGTAAGGTGACTAGAACAGGACTCTCCATCCAGGACCCTTCCTTTCCTCTCAACAAGCCTCACACTGGTCCTGCATGAGGGGAGTCCTACTATATCCTCCCCTTACTGGCTTCCAGAGTGCCCTGGGCAGCCTAGAGGTCCCCACGCCTACTGTCAGGGGTCAGACTCCAGAGTATCCTTACAACATCCTGGGAGCCATTCCACAGGGTTAAACCATTCCCACCAGTAAAAGGCCAGAGTCAGGCTGTGTTTCAGACTAGGGGAAGGACTGCACACCAGGGTTCCACACTCTCCTCTCGAGGTCCCCCACAGGAGTTTGCCCATTCCAAACCCCCCAGAAGCCAGATTTCCTGGTGTCCAGAAGTGGGGTGGGGGGGCCGTTGGGGGAATCTCATGACCACAGGACTCCAGGGTCAGAGTCCAGGGCGTTTCCAGCAGGAATGGGCAGCTGTACTTCTGGGTTCCCTCGCAGCAGATCCCCAAGTTCTCCAGCCACCCCTTTCTCTTGGGGGCTACACTCCTGGACCCCTGGCAGGAGGGCCTCCCGGCCCCAAACTTCCAGTTCAAGGATGTGGGGGGCGGGTCTGGGCTAACGCGCTTGGGGTTCTACACCCTGCGCCCCAAACTTCCCTTGAGCGCGGTTCCCGCGGGACTCACCCGCCGGTGCTCCGACGCAGCTAGGGCAAGGGGTCCGCCGTTCGGCCTCCGCTGACGCCGGATCTGGCTGGGGCTGAAGTCGGGCTCTGGTGGGGCTCCGGCACTGCTCCGGCGCGGGGCGGGGCTGGGCCAGGTCCGCCCCTCGCCCCCCTCCCCCTGCGACTCAGAGAAACCTCCGCCCGCCTTAACCCTGCACATGCCGCAGCTGGAGCAGGGCGTGCCGATCCACGGTCACACGCAAACGAACAGATAAACGGACACGTGGACATTGGGCCTGACAGAATTTAGCGTCCGACCTCGGGCAGGAGTAGAAATGAGGCAGCGGCAAGCGACACAACACCTGTATGGCAAGGGGCAGTTCTGAGCCCTACCCAGCCTGGGTGCGCAGGCTATGTAGAGCAGGCCAGCCGAACCTGAGGGCTTGGGGGGCCGGCGCCTGCCCCCCTCCGCTGAGCTCCCAGGAGCCCAATGACAGGCTTCCCGGCGGCGCCCCCTGGAGGCCACTGGGGGTATGGCCTGGGCCTCTGTCATGTGGGGGCAGCCTGGGTCGCCCTTACCTGGGCATAAAGCAGGAATAGGTCTTACAGTGTACACTGAGGCTAGCGGGGGTGGAGGAACAGAAGGTACCGACCCTTCTACAAACCTGGGTGGGGAGAATTCCTGAAGGGAGTGATACTGAGCAGAGGATGTGCTGGAAGAGTCAGAGACCAGGGGACCTCCCAAGTGGGTCACTCTGGCCTCATTCTGTAGGGCCTGAGAGACCTGGACTACTCCGAGTCCCAAGGCATATTATAACTATACATGTTTAGGATCCTGGGCTGGCCTCTAACCAACTCTGGGGTCAAGCAAGAGCAAACTGGTGTGACAGGGGCCCACCTACATCAGGCCCAGACCTTGGCCCTGCCTATCTTCTGAGCATTCAGAGTATTAGCTAAGTCTTCAAGCTGGGGGCCCATTTGTACAGGTCAGTGGTACCTGTAGGAAGAGGTCCTTGCAGTTGTCTGTGTCTGCTCACTGCCTTGTCCGCCTTTCATGGACAATGCTTATCTTAGTTTCCCCAAAGCAGACTTGGACAAAGATATACATGCATATAGTTAGTATGAGAGGTGAGGCCAAGAAACACCAGCAGTGGCAAGGAGACAAGGAAAGCAGCCAATAAAGGAAGTGTCATCAAGCAAGCTACCACTGTGGGCAATTGGGACCAAATCCTGCTGGGGATTCTGGGAGCCAGCATAGAACATAGGCCTTACATTATTGCTGCCCCCAAGAGCAAGGGGAGCTGAGGTACTCATTCTCAAATCTCCATTAGTCATGGGTTGAGAGCTGTTTGGGGGCATTACCTATTAACTCCCTGGCCTACCTCACATCTGGCCTTCCCAGAAGTCTATGGGTAGACCCTGCCCCATGACCAGAGAAGAGAGACTTCACCCTTTTCAGGGACTATCAGTTGGATTCAGTCGGCCTGCACAGAAATGGTGGTGCCAAGACTGGTTACAGACTGCACAGACCCTGACTTGAAGGCCTCAATTCTCCTTGTCCCACTTCACCTTGGACTTGCTCTTCAGTGCCCTCACTTGGGGGCACTGTTGCCACCCTCTTGTGATTGCCAATAGGCTTCCAAGAGGCTCACACTGCCCTGCAGTCCCCTTCATATTTGCTACTGTTCCCTTTCCAAGCTCCTTCCCCCTACTTTCCAGCAATTAAGCACTTACAAGCCACTTGCCTTTAGATACCTCCCAACACCCCAAGTCCCTCTAGTCTCCCCTTCCTCCCCTCCAGTCAAACTCTTGAAGCCATCTGTCCTCACAGGCTCCACCTTCTTGTTACTTGCCACCTCAGTGTGCTGCCACTCCTCCCCAAAAATTGTTCTTGGAAAAGTCATCATGGAATACCATATAGCTAAAACTATATGTGCCTGTGGTCCTTAACTAAATCTTGCTAGCATCTTCAAAGTTTTGCCCCTTGTGACCTCAACTTCCTCCTGCTGCTTGTCCTGCCTCTCAGAATCCTTTTTGTTTGTTTTTGTTTTTTGTTTTTTGAGACACAGTCTCACTGTCGCCCAGGCTGGAGTGTAGTGGTGCGATCTTGGCTCGTTGCAAGCTCCGCCTCCCAGGTTCATGCCATTCTCCTGCGGAAGCCTCCCAAGTAGCTGGACTACAGGCGCCTGCCACCACGCCTGGCTAATTTTTTTTTTTTTTTTTTTTTTTTTTTTTTTTTTTATGG
>NW_016804422.1:1803919-1807517 GCF_001698545.2 Rhinopithecus bieti
AGGGCGGACGGGCAAGCGGCCGACTCTTCCCGGACCCGCGTCCTCTGCCGGCCTGGCCGAGACCCCCACCCCACCCCCACCCCGCGCCCAGCGACCCCACCCTGGGGCTGCGCGGTCCCAGTCGGGCTAGCATCGTTCACCCTGTACATTTCGCTGCCTCAGTGACCCTCGCCTCACGGCTTGGGCTCTAAGGACGCGCACTCCCAGCCTGAGGGCCCCGATCTGCCCCTCCCCGTTCCGCCTGTATGGCGCCTCTCTCACTCTCTCACCCCCTATCTTCCGTCAGCTTCTCCTGCCTCCCCCGGGGGCACGTGTGAAGGGAAGTCGGGAGCGGGGCAGCAGCCTCTGTTTCCGAAGCTTCTCGAAAGCCCAGAAAACCCCTCCCAAGAGCCCAGCCTAACCTGCGTGGAAGATCCCCCAGGTCACCCCAAATATTTGCGTCGGGGCGCGGGTGAGGATGGGAAATAGGTCCCTTTCTCTTCTACAGTTCACAGCTCTGGGAACTACATCCCCTCAAAAAATATTAATAAAGAACTAAAGTCATGTGCAAGGATTGTGCTTGGAGAACGGTCTCTGGGGTGGGGAAGTGCCCAAGACACCTGAGGATCCAAGAATGTTTCCAAACAAAGAGTCCCAGGGCATTTCCTCCAGGGTATTCTGAAGACTTCATCTGCTGCATTAGAGCGGTGGGAAGAAACTACACAGAAGGGCCTCATGGCCCGAGGGACCTGCCTGATCCTGGCTGATCTTTGAATGCTCTGGTGCAGCTGGGGAGCTGCCTCCTGCTTCTGGGAGCCCTCAGTGTTAGGTTGGGTATTAGATGTTAGTTATGATTGATGGCCATAGCTTCTTTAAAGAAGTCTGGAACTAGTTGGGTGTTCTCAGTCACCTCCATCTGGGCTGTACTGAGGTCTGTGGCCCTCCAAGTCTTAGGGAGGACAGTTCATACTGCTAATGTCCCCTTGACTCACCATCCTACTTGCAGCCTTTGGCTCCCATTGTCCTTAAACCTTGGGTTCTTGGTCTGGCTGCCTGGTCCCCGGTCTGCCTGGTTGCCTAGGGAGATGTCATTGGCACCTGCTACTCGTCAGCTTTCTAGTTTCTGTTGAAGAAAAATCCAATTCTTTCCCTGGATTTGGTCTCCATGCCTCTGGAACTAGAAAATGGGTTGCTTAGTACCCTGTCTGGAGACTGAAAACAGAACTTCTGGTGGGCAGGGAGATTCCCCCACCCGACTCCAGCTCCACACATGAACAGCAGCAGCTGGAGAAACAGATGGGCATGGGCAGTGGGTGTAAGTCTGGGCCCTTTGGCTAACATTCAAGGTTCTTTGTTGCTCTATTACCGCCTATTTTTTCACCTAGATCCCAGATCCCACACCAAGTATGCCTTAACTCTTTCTCACTTTGGAGCCATTGCGTTAGCTATTCCTCTTTTTGCTCTATTTCCATCTGATCCTTTTTCATTCATCATATCCTAACTAGGTGTTGACTCTCTCAGGAATCCTTTCCTGACCCATTGGCAAACTGAGCTGAGTGCCAGCATTCACTCCCAAGAATCTTAATGGTGTATTTTTCTTGCCTTCTAGCCTGGGTTCCTTGAGGACAGGGATATTGCCTGTATTCCCAGAGCTGAGTAGTTCTAGGTTTCGGGCCTCAGAAAATACAGAGTTGAATTAAAATGTACCAAGCTCAAATCTTTTCAGGGACCTGGCAGCAGGTTGGATGGCTCTGAGGTGTTTCTGAGCATGTATCTTGAAGAAGCTCCCTGACCCTTACCCTCTCCTCCCACCCCAGCATGGTAGAGGGTCAGGAGACCAGGGTTTTACACCAGGAAGTGTCTCACTCTGGCCAGATTCCTCAGTGTCATGGAGATTGGGGCACTGATTGACCTGTCTATGTGTTCTGGCCCCTTGTCTTAGTGCCATTCTTATTGACTCTTTTCCTCTTGTCTTGGAGGTGCCAAGCGCTGGTTTGTGGATACCCAGGCAGATCTGCAGTGCCTAATGCCATGAGTGTGGTGGTTCAGCATGTGGAGGAAAAAGCTGTGCACTCCTGGTCGCGCATCTCCACGGCTGGGAAGAAGGCCCTGGAAGAGGCGCTGCTTGTCTTTAACCCCATGAGCCAGGATCTCAGTGCCACAGAGGCCCAGCTTGTGGCCTTCCTGCAGGGCCTGCGAGATGATGGCTTCCAACCTACCATCCTGCGCAGTGGTGATGTCTATGGCTATAGTTCATGCACAGCTAATCCCCCAAGCCAGACGAAACTGCAAGCTCGTGCCCCTAACCCAACTGCCACATCACCTCCAGCCAGTGCTCCCCGAACTGCCATGCGGTTGCCCGCAGGTCGGGCCACACTGCTTCCCATGCCACTATCTGGTAGGCTGGCTAAAGCGTCCGCACCAGCCCTTGCCAAGCATGCTACCACCAACCTGCTGCTGAGCTCTCTGAAGCAATCAAGTGCCAGCCATGCCCGGGGTGCAGCAGTGGGCTTCCCCACCCACCTTTATCCAGGTGTCTACCCTGCCATGCGGCTCTCTGTTGTCCTTGAGGCCCTGGTTCCACTCAAGACTACCATGCCCTGCTTGGGTGCCAAGCACAAGGCACAGTCACTGCATCTCTCACTTGCAGACTCTCCTCTGAAACTGCGGAAAAGTTCAGGGAAGGGTCCAGGGAACCCCCGGCCCAAAGCTCCCAGAAAAACCACAAGCAAGGGCTCCAAGTGTCTGACTCGCAAAGGCCCTGGGGCTGGACCCCGACGAGGCTCTGGGCACCAGAGCAAAACCAACAGAGCCACTGGGTCCCCCAGTGTCCGGCAAATGAAAGGGGGCTCTGCCCTGGGCACCAAAGCAGCCCAGGCCAAGGTAGCTCGAACACTGGCCAAAGCTGCTCGTTCCCAAGCCAGGGTGGCTCGAACACAGGCGAAGGCCGCTAAGGCCAGGGCCAAGGCCAAGGCAGCCCGGGCCAAGGCCAAGGCAGCCCGGGTCAAGGCCAAGGCCAAAGCCAAGGCAGCACGGGTCAAGGCCAAGGCCAAAGTCATGGCAGCACGGGCCAAGGCCAAGACTAAAGCCAAGGCAGTACGGGCCAAGGCCAAGGCGGCTCGGACCCAGCCCAGGGGCAGGGGCAGACCAAAGGGGTCTGCTAAGACCAGAACTACAAGGAAGGGCCAGAAATACCGCCCTGAGACTGTTGGGCAGAAGAGGAAAAGGGCTGAGGAGGCAAAAGATCTTCCTCCCAAGAAGAGAACACGGCTTGGGCCCCGATCTCCTAAGGCATGGCTAGGGCCTGGAACAGCAAAGCTGCTCAAGTTCCGTGCCATAAAGGTAGATAGGCGGTCCTCGGATGATGAGGTGCGGCAGCGGGCTCAGCGGATTCTCCGCGTGAACCTGTCACCTGAGATACGGCTCCAGCCATTGCTGCCACATTCAGCAGTCTGATTCCTTCACACGGCAATGTTTGGGGAAACTGAGCCCAGCTGTCTATGTGGCCAGTGGTACAGTGTGCTATGCCCGTGGACTCCACAATCTTGAGGACTCCGGGTACCTCTCTAGGGCCCTTGTGACCACCAGCCTCCTTTCAGAACTGGAGGGGTGGGTTAGG
>NW_016804422.1:1809995-1820098 GCF_001698545.2 Rhinopithecus bieti
AAAAAAAAAAAAAAAAAAAAAAAAAAAAAGTCACCATCAAGGCCGGGAGCAGTGGCTCACGCTTGTAATCCCAGCACTTCAGGAGGCCAAGGTGGGAGAATCACAAGGTCAGGAGATAGAGACTATCCTGGCTAACACGGTGAAACCTGGTCTTTACTAAAAATACAAAAAATTGGCTGGGTGTGGTGGCACACGCCTGTAATCCCAGCACTTTGGGAGGCTGAGGCGGACGGATCACGAGGTCACGAGATTGAGACCATCCTGGCTAACACAGTGAAACCCTGTCTGTACTAAAAATACAAAAAATTAGCCAGGTGTGGCAGCATGCACCTGTAGTCCCAGCTACTCAGGAGGCTGAGGCAGGAGGATGGCGTGAACCTGGGAGGCAGAGCTTGCAGTGAGCCAAGATCGCACCACTGCACTCCAGCGTGGGCGACAGAGTGAGACTCTGTCTGAAAAAAAAAAAATACAGGCCGGGCGCGGTGGCTCAAGCCTGTAATCCCAGCACTTTGGGAGGCCGAGACGGGTGGATCACGAGGTCAGGAGATCGAGACCATCCTGGCTAACCCGGTGAAACCCCGTCTCTACTAAAAATACAAAAAAACTAGCCGGGCGAGGTGGCGGGCGCCTGTAGTCCCAGCTACTCCGGAGGCTGAGGCAGGAGAATGGCATAAACCCGGGAGGCGGAGCTTGCAGTAAGCCAAGATCGCACCACTGCACTCCAGCCTGGGCGACAGAGTGAGACTCTGTCTCAAAAAAAAAAAAAAAAAAATACAAAAAATTATCAGGCGTGCTGGCACACACCTGTAGTCCCAGCTACTCAGGAGGCTGAGGCAGGAGAATCTCTTGAACCTGGAAAGTGGAGGTTCCAGTGAACCAAGATCGCACCACTGCACTCCAGCCTGGGTAACAGAGCAAGACTCTATCTCAAAGAAAGAGAGAAAGAAAACGTCACCATCCGGCTGGACCTAGAGAGTGCCTTCTACTTCACCCACCTCAAGACTTTCCTAGTGACCCAGTGCCCCATCCTGAAGGCTTGTTTAGCAAGTGCTGACCCTGTGCTTCGCTACTTGATGGCCACCAGTGATGCTTGTCCCTGGTGACTCCCCAGACATTCCACCTAGCAGCTGTGCTCCTTGAGCACTCAGTGGACCATGTCGCTCCTGGCACATACACAGATATTTTGTCTGCAACTGCCCAAGCCTCTTTCTTGGGATCCCTCCTGCCCCTAGCCACAGAGTCCGTGACCTTGTCTGTGACCAGCATTACTCAGACATCCAGCCTTCCACTGAGGGCAAGGTCAGGCCCAGGGAAAGGGGGGTTGGGCCCTGGGGTGAAATAAGAGGCTCAAACTTGCTTCTTTCTCCCAGGTAATTTTCAAAGTTCTGGACCCAGCCATTCCAGTAGAGGACCCAAACAACCCTGAGATTCAGGGTAATCATCCCCAGCAGTCCTGATTCCTTTGTGTGTCAGGACAGAGCTTGTAGATGCTGGGGGAAAGAGGCCCTGCCTGGAGTGGGCACTGGTGGGACAGGGCAAGTAGGCAAGCTCAGTCTCCCAGGGCCATTCCCCAGCCCTGCCCCATCATGGTCCTTTTTGTGGCCTCCCATTTATGCCCCATCACTGTTCCCCATACTTGTACCCAGTGTATAGGGACTGGCATGGGGAACAGTTTCCATTTCTCCCGTCTCTGCCCCATTATTGAATCCCTTTGTGAGGCCTGATCATCGTTCCTCATTTCCTCATATCTGTCCCCCATCTCCACTCCTATTGCTGCCCCTTACAACTCTTCACTTTGTGGGCCCTTGTCACTGTCCCTGTCATGGTCTACCTGTCATTGCTCCTCCAACTCCATTCATGACCCTGACCTCTGCCGTTTGTCCCTGCAGCTGCCTCTAGGTGGCACCAGGGCATCTCTGGATGTAACACCTTCCTTATAAAGAAGTCTTTTGTTAAAGGATAAGAGAGCCACGTAACAATAACCTAGTAGGAGAGCCCAGAATCAGGCCAAGAGGGTACCAGAGCAGGACAAATGCCGAACTAGTTTTTTCTCTACACCCACTGGACACTCCCTGCCCCCCTTAACTGCAGTTATCACCAGCTGCTCACCCTGAGCCCTCATGGTAGGTCTGCAAGCTGCTGCTGTTTTCACCTCAGATGAGAAAAGAGGGGAGGCCTGCAGAGGAAAGATACAGGAGGTAGCGGACCTCCTGTATCTTAGTAACAGACCTAAGGTGTGGAGAAGGGAGAGGAGCCATGGACCCATTCCTTTATCTATGTGTTCATATAACAAGCACCCATTGAGCTGTACACTCTGTCGGGCATCTAGGCAGTGTTTGATGAGAAGCAGACAGAAAAGGTATCTGCCTTCTTGGAGCAGGCATCAAGTCAGAAAGACAGTTGATAAATAATCCATCTGTGACCATGCATTGTTAAATGATGGGGATACATTCTGAGAAATGTGTCATTACACAATTTCATCGCTGTGCAAACATCTAGACTGTACTTACATGGTATAGCCTACTACACTTCTGGTATATCCTATTACTCCTAGGCTACAAACCTGTACAGCATGTGACTGTACTGAAAACTGTAGGCAATTGTAACACAATGGTATTTGTGTATCTAAACATAGAAAAGGTACAGTAAAAACATGGTATAAAAGATGAGAAATGGTACACCTGTATAGGGCACTTACCATGAATGGCACTTGGAGGACTGGAGGATGCTCTGGGTGAGTCAGTGAGGAGTGGTGAGTGAATGTGAAAGCCTAGGACATTACTGTACACTACTGTAGATTATAAACACTGTACACGGGCTATACCAAACGTATAAAAACAAATGTTTTCCTTCTTCTATAGTAACCTTAGCTTTCTGAAGTTTTTTTACCTTACAGACTTTTAACTTTTTACAGCTTTTATAACACTTAGCTTAAAACATGTGTATAGCTGTACAAAAATATTTCCTTTATATCCCTATTTGATAAGCTTTTCTCTATTAAAATTTTTTTTTCACATTTTAAACTTTTTTATTAAAAATTAAGACACAAACACACACATTAGCCTAGGCTTACATAGGATCAGGATCATCAATATTGCCGTCTTCCACCTCCAGATCTTGACCCACTGCAAAAGATCTTTAGGGGAAGTAACATGCATGGAGCTGTCATCTATGATAACAATGCCTTCTTCTGGATACCTCCTGAAGGACCTGCCCGAGACTGTTATACCATTAATTTTTTTTTTGAGACAGGGTCTCACTATGTTGCCCAGGCTGGGGTGCAGTGGCACCATCTCTGCCCACTGCAATCTGTGCCTCCCAGGCTCAAGTAATCCTCTCACCTCAGCCTCCTGAGTAGCTGGGACCACTGGCCTATGCCACTAGTTTTTTTCTCTTTTTTTTTTTGAGATGTAGTTTCCCTCTTGTTGCCCAGGCTGGAGTGCAGTGGCGCAATCTTGGCTCACTGCAACCTCTGCCTCCTGGGTTCAAGCAATTCACCTGCCTCAGCCTCCGGAGTAGCTGGGATTACAGGCACCCGCCACCATGCCCAGCTAATTTTTTGTATTTTTAGTAGAGACGGGGTTTCACGATGTTGGCCAGGCTGGTCTCGAACTCCTGACCTCAGGTGATCCACCTGCCTCGGTCTCCCAAAGTGTGCTGGGATTACAGGCGTGAGCGCCCGGCCTTTTTCTTTTTTTTTGAGACGGTGTCTTGCTCTGTCGCCCAGGCTGCAGTGCCGTGGCTCAATCTTGGCTCACTGCAAGCTCTGCCTCCTGGGTTCATGCCTCAGCCTCCCAAGTAGCTGGGAGTACAGGTGCCCGCCACCATGCCTAGCAAATTTTTTGTATTTTTAGTAGAGATGGGGTTTCACCGTGTTAGCCAGGATGGTCTCAATCTCCTGACTTCGTGATCTACCCACCTCGGCCTCCCAAATTGCTGGGATTACAGGCGTGAGCCACTGTGCCTGGCCTAATTTTTGTATTTTTTTGTGGAGATAGGATTTCACCATGTTGCCCAGGCTGGTCTTGAATTCCTGAGCTCAAGTTATGTGCCCACTTTGGCCTCCCAAAGTTCTGGAATTACAGGCGTGAGCTACAGTGCTCGACCATGTTTTACAATTACTTTTTTTAAAAAGTAGAAGGAAAGCTGGGCATAGTGGTACATGCTTGTAGTCTCAGCTACTCAAGAGGCTGAGATGGGAGGACTGCTTGAGTCCAGGAGTCCCAGTCCAGCCTGAGCAAAATAGAACTTTTCTCTAAAAAAAAAAAAAAAAAAAAAAAAAAAATTGGCCGGGCATGGTGGCTGACACCTGTAATCCTAGCACTTTGGGAGGCCGAGACGGGCAGATCACCTGAGATCATGAGTTCAAGACCAGCCTGGCCAACATGGCAAAATGCCATTGCCATCTCTACTAAAAATAGAAAAATTAGCCAGGCGTGGTGGTGCACACCTGTAATCCCAGCTACTCGGGAGACCGAAGCATGAGAATCCCTTGAACCTGGGAGGTGGAGGTTGCAGTGAGCTGAGATCGCCCCATCGCACTCCAGCCTGGGCGATGGAACTACACTCCATCTGAAAAAATTTTTTAAAAAGATTAAAAAAGAAAAAAAACAACTAGAAGACACACACTCTAAAATAATGATAAAAAGTATGGCATAGTAAATACATAAACAAGTAATAGTCATTTATTATCATGAAGTATTATGCACTGTACTTTTTTTTTTTTTTTTTTTTGAGACAGGGTCTCACTCTGTTGCCCAGGCTGCAGTGCAGTGGCATGATCTCGGCTCACTGCAACCTCCGCCCCCCAGTTTCAAGCGATTATCCCGCCTGAGCCTCCGGAGTAGCTGGGATTACAGGCGCCTGCCACCATGCCTGGCTGATTTTTTGTATTTGTTTAGTAGAGATGGGGTTTTGCCATATTGGCTATGCTAGTCTTGAATTCCTGACCTCAGGTGATCCACCTGCCTTGGCCTCCCAAAGTGCTAGGATTATAGCTGTGAGCCACCATGCCTGGCCTACTGTACATAATTGTATGTGCTGTACTTTTATATGACTAGCAATGCAGTAGGTTTGCTTCATAGTATCATCACAAATATGAGTAACGTATTGTGCTACAACATTATGACAGCCACCATGTCCCTAAGCAATAAGAATTTTTCCTCTCCATTGTAATCTGATGGGTGCATGATTGTAATACCTATGTGGTTTAGCTGAATGATAGTAGATTTCTAGTTTGGACTATGGGCTGGTAAGTGGAATCCTTTACTGCATTAGGGAAGCAGGTTTCAGATAACTGATGATACCATGGTGGGGTGTCCAGGAAGTAGTGGGATGTGCAGGTCTCAGTTCAGGAGTAACATCAGGATTGGAGAAAGGGGATCCTGACTACAGAAGTGGAATTATCACCATGGGGAAGGCTGTGGTCATCCTAAGACAACATGCCCAGGGAAGCAGGGATGACAGAGCCCATAGCATGAGTGCAGGAGGAGTGGATGCAAGGATGTGGAGAGGGGAGAGACTCCTCCCATTCCCTTCCCTCCTCCCCAGTCATAGAAAGTGAGGACCAAGGCACCCAAGGTCTGACCATCTGTGTCTTCAGAGCTCCTGCATGTGACTAACCTCTGTGTAAACTTCTCCAAACTGTACACACTGGGTGACAGGCCCCTAGGAGGCCTCAAGGGACACCACTTCTACTACTATGCCTTCTATGAGCTTATGGCCAGAGGCAGTTGCCCGTGCCTTAGGCACACCTCTCCTCTGAGTGCAGGTCTGCATCTTGGATCCCAGCCAATGTGGTGAAGACAATGGGAGGGACATTCTGTGGCCGGTGGGGTGGGCAAGCTGGGACACCAGAGCAGGCCTGCCTTGCCCTCCTCCCTACCAGGTACATGGGCTTTGCATCTGTCGCAAACAGTCGGTGCCCACTGGGAGTGCTGCCAAGACCTGCACCAGGATCATCCATGACATGCAGCAGAGCCTAGGCACCCCCATGCCTGCTGGGATGAATGCCATGCTCTACTCTGTCTGGCCATACCTGTCACAGGTCCGCCCACCTGTGACATATTTACCTTTCTGGTTCTGCCTCAGAATGTGAGTGCCATGGGCATGTCTAGAGTTGTGACTTTGACACGGCTGTGTGTCTGGTTATGTGAGTGGAGGTGTGTGTGATGCGTGTCAGCACAACACAGCTGGGTGCCACTGTGAGTTCTGCTGGCCCTTCTTCTACTGTCATCCGTGAGAGGATCTCTGTTCCCCTCGGTCCTGCAGACATGAGTCCTTCAACCCCTGATCCCAACACTGACTCTCATCCTTCAGCTCCATAGTGACTGCCGACCAAATTCCGTCCTTAACCTCTGACCTCTGATCTAGCCTGTGACTGTGACCCTGTGGGTGTCCTGGAAGGGGATTTATGTGATGCTCATGTGAATGAGACCCATGGCCTCCTCTCTGGGCAGTGTTGCTGCAAAGTGTATGTTTGGGGTTAGCACTGTGACTCCTGCTGGCCTGGTCACTATGGCCTGAGCTCCACCCAACCTCAGAGCTGCCAGTGTGAGTGACACTCAGGGTGGGCCCCCGCCTCCATGTCCTTCTGGCTCTGCCCCAATTACTGCCACACTCACCTACCCACCCCACTGCAGTTCCATTAGCAAGCTGAGAGCCCTATGCCTGCACCTGCAGGTGTGACCCCAGGGGTCATGTCCCTGGTACTTATGTCTGTGATCCCTCCAGTGGTACCTGTCACTGCAAATGCTTTGTCTCTAGACAGGACTGTAGCCATTGCCTGGTGAGGCTTGACCCATCTTCTGATTTAACCTTGACCTAGGGCACTGAGCTTCTTGGGGCTATAGCCTTATAATGAGTATCAGGCTATAGTTATCATGACTGTGGACTGAGCCTTGTACTTGGGTGGGTGTCGCTCACTGACTTGGTCACCAGGGTCAGCATAACTTTGGCTAGCTGAACCACCATATGCCCTCAGGTGGGAGTTTTGGAAATAAAAGGGAAATCAATTAAACGTGTATTTAAAGAGTTTTGTTTTTGTNGCTGATTTTTTGTATTTGTTTAGTAGAGATGGGGTTTTGCCATATTGGCTATGCTAGTCTTGAATTCCTGACCTCAGGTGATCCACCTGCCTTGGCCTCCCAAAGTGCTAGGATTATAGCTGTGAGCCACCATGCCTGGCCTACTGTACATAATTGTATGTGCTGTACTTTTATATGACTAGCAATGCAGTAGGTTTGCTTCATAGTATCATCACAAATATGAGTAACGTATTGTGCTACAACATTATGACAGCCACCATGTCCCTAAGCAATAAGAATTTTCCTCTCCATTGTAATCTGATGGGTGCATGATTGTAATACCTATGTGGTTTAGCTGAATGATAGTAGATTTCTAGTTTGGACTATGGGCTGGTAAGTGGAATCCTTTACTGCATTAGGGAAGCAGGTTTCAGATAACTGATGATACCATGGTGGGGTGTCCAGGAAGTAGTGGGATGTGCAGGTCTCAGTTCAGGAGTAACATCAGGATTGGAGAAAGGGGATCCTGACTACAGAAGTGGAATTATCACCATGGGGAAGGCTGTGGTCATCCTAAGACAACATGCCCAGGGAAGCAGGGATGACAGAGCCCATAGCATGAGTGCAGGAGGAGTGGATGCAAGGATGTGGAGAGGGGAGAGACTCCTCCCATTCCCTTCCCTCCTCCCCAGTCATAGAAAGTGAGGACCAAGGCACCCAAGGTCTGACCATCTGTGTCTTCAGAGCTCCTGCATGTGACTAACCTCTGTGTAAACTTCTCCAAACTGTACACACTGGGTGACAGGCCCCTAGGAGGCCTCAAGGGACACCACTTCTACTACTATGCCTTCTATGAGCTTATGGCCAGAGGCAGTTGCCCGTGCCTTAGGCACACCTCTCCTCTGAGTGCAGGTCTGCATCTTGGATCCCAGCCAATGTGGTGAAGACAATGGGAGGGACATTCTGTGGCCGGTGGGGTGGGCAAGCTGGGACACCAGAGCAGGCCTGCCTTGCCCTCCTCCCTACCAGGTACATGGGCTTTGCATCTGTCGCAAACAGTCGGTGCCCACTGGGAGTGCTGCCAAGACCTGCACCAGGATCATCCATGACATGCAGCAGAGCCTAGGCACCCCCATGCCTGCTGGGATGAATGCCATGCTCTACTCTGTCTGGCCATACCTGTCACAGGTCCGCCCACCTGTGACATATTTACCTTTCTGGTTCTGCCTCAGAATGTGAGTGCCATGGGCATGTCTAGAGTTGTGACTTTGACACGGCTGTGTGTCTGGTTATGTGAGTGGAGGTGTGTGTGATGCGTGTCAGCACAACACAGCTGGGTGCCACTGTGAGTTCTGCTGGCCCTTCTTCTACTGTCATCCGTGAGAGGATCTCTGTTCCCCTCGGTCCTGCAGACATGAGTCCTTCAACCCCTGATCCCAACACTGACTCTCATCCTTCAGCTCCATAGTGACTGCCGACCAAATTCCGTCCTTAACCTCTGACCTCTGATCTAGCCTGTGACTGTGACCCTGTGGGTGTCCTGGAAGGGGATTTATGTGATGCTCATGTGAATGAGACCCATGGCCTCCTCTCTGGGCAGTGTTGCTGCAAAGTGTATGTTTGGGGTTAGCACTGTGACTCCTGCTGGCCTGGTCACTATGGCCTGAGCTCCACCCAACCTCAGAGCTGCCAGTGTGAGTGACACTCAGGGTGGGCCCCGCCTCCATGTCCTTCTGGCTCTGCCCCAATTACTGCCACACTCACCTACCCACCCCACTGCAGTTCCATTAGCAAGCTGAGAGCCCTATGCCTGCACCTGCAGGTGTGACCCCAGGGGTCATGTCCCTGGTACTTATGTCTGTGATCCCTCCAGTGGTACCTGTCACTGCAAATGCTTTGTCTCTAGACAGGACTGTAGCCATTGCCTGGTGAGGCTTGACCCATCTTCTGATTTAACCTTGACCTAGGGCACTGAGCTTCTTGGGGCTATAGCCTTATAATGAGTATCAGGCTATAGTTATCATGACTGTGGACTGAGCCTTGTACTTGGGTGGGTGTCGCTCACTGACTTGGTCACCAGGGTCAGCATAACTTTGGCTAGCTGAACCACCATATGCCCTCAGGTGGGAGTTTTGGAAATAAAAGGGAAATCAATTAAACGTGTATTTAAAGAGTTTTGTTTTGTTTTGTTTTGTTTTGAGACGGAGTCTCGCTCTGTTGCCCAGGCTGGAGTGAAGTGGCCGGATCTCAGCTCACTGCAAGCTCCGCTTCCCGGGTTTACGCCATTCTCCTGCCTCAGCCTCCCGAGTAGCTGGGACTACAGGGGCCCACCACCTCGCCCGGCTAGTTTTTTGTATTTTTTAGTAGAGACGGGGTTTCACCGTGTTAGCCAGGATGGTCTTGATCTCCTGACCTCGTGATCCTCCCGTCTCGGCCTCCCAAAGTGCTGGGATTACAGGCTTGAGCCACCGCGCCCAGCCTTGTTTTGTTTTTGAGACAGAGTCTTGTCTCACTCTGTCACCCAGGCTGGAGTGCAGTGGTGTAACCTCGGCTCACTGCAAACTCCGCCTCCCAAGTTCAAGCGATTCTCATGCCTCAGCCTCCTGTGTAGCTGGGATTACAGGCACGCGCCACCACACCCAGCTAATTTTTGTATTTTTAGTAGAGACAAGGTTTTACCATGTTGGCCATGCTGGTCTCCAACTCCCGACCTCAAATGAGCTGCCTGCCTTGTTCTCCCAAAGTTCTGGGATTACTGGCATGAGCCATGACCCCCGGCCAAAGGTTTTTTTTTTTTTTTTTTTTTCCAGCAAACATGTTTAGAGGAAGACTTAGTCCAAGGAATAACTCCATCCTCTCTTTGCCTGGAATGTTACCAACTCTTTGCTTAACTTTTTTTTTTTGAGATGGAGTCTCACTCTTGTCGCCCAGGCTGGAGTGCAGTGGTGCAATCTCAGCTCACTGCAACCTCTGCTTCCCAGGTTCTAGCTATTCTCCTGCCTCAGCCTCCCAAGTAGGTGGGATTACAGGAGCCCGCCACCACGCCCGGCTAATATATATATATATATATTTTTTTTT
>NW_016804422.1:1822002-1834522 GCF_001698545.2 Rhinopithecus bieti
CCTGCCTCAGCCTCCTGAGTAGCTGGGACTACAGGCACATGCCACCATACCTGGCTAATTTTTTTTTTTTAAATAGAGGTGGGGTTTCACTGTGTTAGCCGGGATGGTCTCAATCTCCTGACCTCGTGATCCGCCCAACTTGGCCTCCCAAAGTGCTGGGATTATAGGCGTGAGCCACTGCACCGGGCCCCCCTCCTAATTTTTGTATTTTTAGTAGAGTTGGGGTTTCACCATATTGGCCAGGCTGGTCTTGAACTCCTGACCTCAGGTGATCTGACCGCCTCGGCCTCCCAAAGTGCTGGGATTACAGGTGTGAGCCACTGCGCCTGGCTCAGAGACATAAATTTTATTTTGTTTTATTTTATTTATTTATTTATTTATTTTGAGATGAAGTCTTGCTCTGTCACCCAGGCTGGAGTGCAGTGACACAATCTCGGCTCACTGCAAGCTCCGCTTCCCAGGTTCACGCCATTCTCCTACATCAGCCTCCTGAGTAGTAGCTGGGACTACAGGCGCCTGCCACCATGCCCGGCTAATTTTTTTGTATTTTTAGTAGAGACAGGGTTTCACCGTGTTAGCCAGGATGGTCTCCATCTCCTGATCTTGTGATCCACCTGCCTTGGTCTCCCAAAGTGCTGGGATTAAAGGTGTGAGCCACTGCACCCGGCCAATTTTATTTATTTTATTTTATTTTATTTTTTGAGATGGAGTTTTGCTCTTGTCACCCAGGTTGGAGTAGAATGGCACAATGTTGACTCACTGCAACCTCTGCCTCCCAGGTTCAAGCAATTCTCCTGCCTCAGCCTCCTGAGTAGCTGGGATTACAGGTGCCGGCCACCTCACCCAGCTATTTTATTTTGTTTTATTTTATTTATTTTATTTTTTATTTTATTTTATTTTATTTTTGTATTTTTAGTAGAGACGGGATTTCACCACGTTGGCCAGGCTGGTCTTGAATTCCTGACCTCAGGTGATCTGCCCGCCTCGGCCTCCCAAAGTCCTGGGATTACAGGCATGAGCCACCCGCACCTGGCCTGTTTGCTTGTTTGTTTGTTTATTTATTTATTTATTTATTTTGAAACAGAATTTCGCTCTTGTTGCCCAGGCTGGAGTGCAATGGCACAATCTCGGCTCACTGCAACCTCTGCCTCCTGGGTTCAAGTGATTCTCCTGCTGCAGCCTTTGGAGTAGCTGGGATTACAGGCGCTCACCACCACAACCACACTCAGCTAGTTTTTTTTTTATTTTTAGTAGAGACGGGGTTTCACCATGTTGGCCAGGCTGGTCTCGAATTCCTGACCTCAGGTAATCCACCTGCCTTGGCTTCCCAAAGTGCTGGGATTACAGGTGTGAGCCACTGTGCCCGGGCTCAGAGACATAAATTACAGCAAGACAAGCTTGATGCAGTGAGGCTGGGAGGCAGGGATCATAGAGGCCTGGAGTTGCAGCAAGAGAATTAAGACCTACGTAGATGGAGAGTGTAGGCAGAAGAGCCCAGGCAGGGGAAACAGCTCATGCAAAAGACAGAAGATAAGATGAGGCACGTGCCAGATCTCGCAAGACGTTTTGGGCCAGGAGAGAGGCTTAACCTTTATCCCAGGGAAGGTGGGGAACCATAGAAGAGATTTAAGCAGGGAAGAGATGTGGGGAGAATGTATTGTTTGGCGGAAGGCCCAGATGGAAGCTGCCAAAATGATTCTGAGTAAGAGATGGCATTCTCTCGACTAGATTGGGGCCACTGGAGATGGAGGAAAAATTGACTCAAAAGAGATTAGGGGTTTGAGGGGCTGGGCATGGTGGCTCATGCCTGTAATCCCAGCACTTTGGGAGGCCAAGGCAGGATCACCTGAGGTCAAAGCTCAAGAGAAGCCTGGTGAACATGGTGAAACCCCGTCTGTACTAAAAATACAAAAATTAGCTGGGTGTGGTGGTGGGTGTCTGTAATCCCAGCAACTCCGGAGGCTGAGGCAAGAGAATCGCTTGAACCTGGGAGGTGGAGGTTGCAGTGAGCCGAGATCACAGCATTGCACTCCAGCCTGGACAACTAGAACAAAACTCTGTCTCAAAAAAAAAAAAAAAGATTAGAAAACAGAAGGGGCGCCAAGGGGTGGGGGTAGGGATGTTCCCCTTGGATGAGGGCCAATCCAAGAAAGGTGGCAAGTGTTAATGAGTGGGGCTGATTGCCTCTTGCTGGCTTCCCTTGACCCTCTTGCTAGCTTGTGCACCTGCCATGGGTGAACACGTTGCCTGGGCTGGGGTCTTTGTACCCTGGGGCCTCAGGCATTTACAGGAGTTCCACCAGGCAGGCTCATGGAGGCGGCAAGGCCAGGCCTCTCCAGCACTATGCCTGAAGGCTGTGCCTGCCTGTTCTGCAGCATCTCAGCCCTGCTCCATGGGGATGGGCCTCAGTGAGTATATGTGCCAGGCTTGAAGTGGCTTCAGGGTACGGGTTGCAGGAGCACCATGAGGTTCATTTAATCTTTCCTTCCTCTGCCAGCATGTGAGTGCCATCTGCAAGGTTCACTGAGCACTGAGTGGGGCCTGCTGTGTGGGCAGTATCCCTGCCATCTTCATATCATTAGTCATATTTGTGACCCCTGTGTGCCTGGAAAGCAGGCTTTGGGCTTCTGGCTGCAGTAATGAGCCTTCAGGGCCTGTAGGCATGGGGTTGGGGGCCAGCTATCTCCTGTCCTTGCATGGCTTGATTGCTTTGTCACTCTCCAGAGTGCCGCTGATGTGCTGAAGTTACCACCAATGCCATCTATAACCCTGTGAATGGGCAGTGCATGTGCCAGACAAGACTTGCTGGTTGCTGCCATGACTACTGCCTCCCTGGCTACTGAGGCTTTTGGCACTGCCAGCCCTCTGCCTGCAATGGGCATGCTGAGTTGTGCCACCCACTTATATGTATCTGCCAGGCCTGTCAGACTGGCACTGTACAGACTGGCACTGTAAAAAATGAGCACTGTCATTGGATGGGTTGAACAGGCCCCATACCACATGCTACTGCTCCCAGGTGCTTAGATGGCTACTATGGAGACCCCACTCTAGGCTTGGGCCAGCAGTGCTGGTTCTGCCTTTGTCCTGGGCACCCTGATTCCTGCCTCTATCATGGGAGTTCCTGCCATGTGGACAGCATGATAGGCATGTCCTATTCTTCTGTTTAGCTGGCTATGCAAGTGAGGCATGGTTGGCAGTGACAAAGCCACAGCCTTGGTCAATTGTTCACAATCCCGTCAGGTCCACATGTCAGATTTTCCCAATGCTACCTGTATGCTGAGCTGGGCACCATCTTCAAGGAGTTCCTGTTCTGAGGAAGGAGGGCTGAATGGGGGGAATTACAGGTATAGACCTTGAAAGCCAGGAGGATGGGCTATAATTTCCTATTGTGTCCCTCCTAGCCAGACCTCAGACTTTCCGACTGTGTATCTGAGACCCACAGGCCCCCAGGGTACAGGAAGACACATATACCCCAGTCCTCTCCAGGCCTCAGCTGTGACCACTTCTGTGACTATTTTGGGCACCCGGCCAGGAGGAAACCCCAGAAGAATCCATACTGGTACTTCCAGTGCAGCAATATGAATCTCCATAATCCTGCTGCCTGTGACCCCCACAGTGGGCACTGCCAGCATTCTGTGTACTACAGCCATGTCCCTGGCTGTGCCTGCTGCAGGCCTGGCTTCCATAGCAGTGGCCTGTGCTCAGAGGGCTGCCAGCATGAATTTGTGGGTGTGGACATCCCAGGGTGATCGGGTGGGATTTTCACTCCCCAGATTGGCCAAGCCTTCCTCTCCCCAGGCTGCAGTTGTGACCCTTGAGACAATGTCCTCATGTGGTAACCATCTGGGGCTGAAGCCTGTGCTACCCCCATACTCTGGGGCAAGACTGCAGCCACTGTGCCCCCCTCTTCTGGAACCTGGGAGATCCCTGGGGCTGTGAGCCCTGTGGCTGCCATGCTCAACACACTTTGCAACCAATGTGCCACCCAGTGAGTAAGCCCATATTGCACATAGCATGTGGTCATAGCCAGGTGTGAGTGAACTTGCACTTGCTTGTGACACAATGTGACTTCTGGCTGCTGTGAGTGAATGTGACCACCAGCACCAGTACTGCTACATGGGGCTGCAAACAGCTGTGTGAGTCTGCTCTCATGTGACGTTAACTATGAAGTGGTGTCAGGGTGAGGGGGAGCATGGACACGAGGCTGCATGTGCCCTATCCCACATGCAGCCATGCACTAGTGTGTGAGTGAACCACTGTGAGTAGGTCATGGCAAGCAGAGTGAGCATGATGAGGGGTGGAGACGAAGTGGGGCTGGAAGGAGGAGACTGAGGAGGTACAGGTGGAGGATTAGGATTGAGATCTGGTGCAGGCAGAGAAAGATGGCCATGGGAAGCAAGTGTTTCCAGGAGGAAAGTGGTCAGAAACTGAATGAGATGAAGCCTGAAGCGTGTTCTTGTGTCCTTGGCAAGGAGAGGGGTGGGAGTCAGACTCAGGGAGTGAGGGAGGCATAGGAGGAGGGGCATGGAAACAGTGGGTATGCAACTCAGGACATGAGGAAACTAAGGGCAACAGGTCAGGAGATGAGAACGAGTGGGTCCATGGGAAGCAAGGGCTGGCGATGTGGGAAGGTGCAGATTGGCCAAGGGAGCAGGCCAGAGTATCTGGGGAACCAGCCCCAATATTTCAGTGTAGGTTCTTTCTATTTTCCCTAAGTGTCAGCCGGTCTGAGAAATAAAGAGAAAGAGTAACAAAGAGAGAAATTTTACAGCTGGGCCTCTGGGGGTGTCATCACGTATTGGTAGGACCGTGATGGTGACCCCAAGCCGCAAAACCAGCAAGTTTTATTAGGGATTTTAAAAGGCGGGGGTGTACGAACAGGGAGTAGGTCACAAGGATCACATGCTTCAAAGGGCAATAAAGATCACAAGGCGAAGGCAAAATTAGAATTACTGATGAGACTGATGAGGGTCTATGTACCGCTGTGCATGCATTGTCTTGATAAACACCTGAACAAAAAACAGGGTTCAAGAGCAGACAACCGGTCTGACTAGAATTTACCAGGCTGGAATTTCCCAATCCTAGTAAGCTTGAGGGTACTGCAGGAGACCAGGGTGTATTGCAGGAGACCAGGGTGTATTTCAGTCCTTATCTCAACCGCATAAAACAGGCACTCCCAGAGTGGCCATCTATAGACCTCCCTGCAGGAATACATTCCTTCCCCAGGGAATCAATTATTAATATTCCTTGCTGGGAAAATAATTAAGCGATATTTCTCCTACTTGCATGTCCGTTTATAGGCTCCCTGCAAGAAGAAAAATATGGCTGTATTCTGCCTGACCCCGCAGGCAGTCAGACCTTATGGTTATCTTCCCTTGTTCCCTGAAAATCGCTGTTATTCTGTTCTTTTTCAGGGTGCACTGATTTCATATTGTTCAAACACACGTTTTACAATCAGGTTTCATATTGTTCAAACACACAAGTTCTATAATCAATTTATACAATAGTGGTTCTGAGGTGACATACATTCTCAGCTTACAAAGATAACAGGATTAAGAGATTAAAGACAGGCATAAGAAATTATAAGAGTACTATTAGGG
The DNA here is from genome assembly GCF_001698545.2 of Rhinopithecus bieti. Taxonomy (NCBI): domain Eukaryota; kingdom Metazoa; phylum Chordata; class Mammalia; order Primates; family Cercopithecidae; genus Rhinopithecus; species Rhinopithecus bieti. Next base: position 1,827,603 of record NW_016804422.1, read on the forward strand.
AAGTGATAAATGTCCATGAAATCTTCACAATTTATGTTCAGAGATTGCAATAAAGACAGGTGTAAGAAATTATAAAGTATTAATTTGGGGAACTGATAAATGTCCATGAAATATTCGCCATCTATGTTCTTCTGCCTCGGCTCCAGCCAGTCCCTCCGTTCGGGGTCCGTGACTTCCCGCAACATCAGAGAAAGCAGAAAGGGAGAGGCTCTCAGCCAAATGCAAGTGTGGGTGCTGCCCTGAGCAGGAACACAGCTGGGAGGAAATACAAGTATGTGTGTGCCACACATGTCTAAGCACTCATGTCCTTTTCCCTCTCATGACCCTTCCCAAAGAAGCACTCATGACCCTTCCCAAAGAAGGGTCTTTGGCCCTGCTCACTAGCCTATGCTTTCTTCCTTCAGGTCATAGGTCAGTGCCCCTGCTGGGCAGGGTCTGGGAGCTGCACATGCTCCCGGTTGCGTAGTGGGTATTGGGGTGACACTGAGCAGGAGTGCAGAGGTGAGAGGGGCACTTGCACATTCCACAGCCAGGGGTGAGGCTGCCCTGCAGGGGCTGCTCAATGTGGAATAGCAAGGGAATGGTTGGGGTTTTCCTGAGGGAGAACACAGCACGTTTATTGCTGTTTCCCCAAAGAACTTAAAGAAATACTCATGAAAACAGCTGAAGGGAAACAGCAAGGCTAGGCAAGGGATGCCTGTAGAAAGGACACATCAGGTGGCTCTTTCCTCACCCTGCCTGCCAGCCCTTGACCCTGGTTGACCCCTGACAGGGCTGCAGAGCCCCTGAAACCCTGTGCTGTTTTCCTGACCAAATACTGCCATGCAGTATGGCCTCTCTGTCCAGAGTGAATGCCAGTGCCCATGGCAGTTCTGAGCAGTGGCTTAGGCAAGGGTTGGTGTGCACCCTCGCACCTACACAGGGCCATTCTCATCCTTCAGTCTATTTTTTTTTTTTTTTTTTTTTTTGAGACATAGTGTCGCTCTGTTGCCCAGGCTGGAGTGCAGTGGTGCAATCTTGGTTCACTGCAAGCTCCGCCTCCCAGGTTCATGCCATTCTCCTGCCTCAGCCTCCTGAGTAGCTGGGACTACAGGTGCCTGCCACCACACCCTGCTAATTTTGTTTTTGTATTTTTAGTAGACATGGGGTTTCACTGTGTTAGCCAGGATGGTCTCAATCTCCTGACCTTGTGATCTGCCCACCTCAGCCTCCTAAAGCGCTGGGATTACAGGCGTGAACCACCATGCTCAGCTTCTTCAGACTTTTTTTTTTTTTGAGACGGGCTCTCACTCTGTCACCCAAGCTGGAGTGCAGTGGCATGATCTTGGCTCACTGCAGTCTCAACCTGCCAGGTTCAAGGGATCCTCCTGCCTTATCTCCTGAGGAGCTGGGACTACAGATGTGCACCACCATGTCCAGCTAATTTTTGTATTTTTTGTAGAGATGAGTTTTTCCATGTTGCTCAGGCTGGTCTTGAACTCCAAACTCAAGTGATACACCCACCTTAGCCTCTCACAGACCTCTTATTTTTTCAGAAATAGGGTCTCATGAGCCAGGCATGATGGCTTACACCTGTAATCCCAACACTTTGGGAGGCTGAGGGTGGATCATGAGGTCAGGAGTTCAAGACCAGCCTAGTCAATATGGTGAAACCCCGTCTCTACTAAAAATATATATAAAAAAATTAGCCAGTGATTTGTTTTTCTAAAGACCACCAGAGCGGGCACAAAACAACCAGCGAGTAGGCAAGGGTAGGAGCAAAACTGCAAATTTACTTTGGTCACCTAGCTTCAGGGAAGTAGGTGGGTAGGGAGAGGTCTGTTGGCCTCTGGCAAAGGAGGCCAAGAGAGTCCCCCCGGTGGGGCTCTCGGGCAGGGTTCCTGATGCAGTCCCGACATCCCGACAGGAGTGGGGCTGGGAAGTCCATGCATGGTGTCCGTCCGGAGCGGCTTTTCTAGGAGTGGGAGGGCAATAGGCGGGGCACGGGCGTGTTGGGGGGCGTTCCGCAGGTGCAACCAGGTAAATCTTAGTCTCTTCGGATTGACGTCACCTGGCGCATGCCCGGTTGGTCTGCACCTTCCCGGGTGCCGGCTGCATTTTCGCGCACGCGGGAAAAGTTGGTGAAGAAGAACCCGGAAGTGCACCATCTTGCCTCTGTTCGTCCAAACAGTCCAACCTTTTATTGGTAATAGTGATAAGGGGCGTCGTGGTCTGTCTGGCTACTTCCTGCTGTTAAGGGGCGTCGTTAAGGTCGGGGCCTATGGTTGGTATTTGTACGTACGGATGAAGAATAAAATAAGGCACAGTATTAGTACAGGAATGAGGAATGGAAGCATTTGTTGGAATATGGGCAAAACCCAGAAGGAAGGTCTCGGCAAGGTTGGGGAGTATGAGATAGTTAAGAAAATTTAGTAAGTTTGAGGCGAGTGGGGGAAAGTTGAACTGATTTCTCGGCCTAGTAAGGGGGTAGGGCATGAGGGTATAATGTGCGCAAAGTAGTTGTTGGCTAGGCAGCAATTAAGGAGTGGGGTTTTTTTGTGGAGTGGTTGGCTTTCCGTCTACTCCTACTACAGAGATATTGGATGGAAGGCTAGGTCCAGAGAAGGACGGCAAAACAGAATAGGTAGCCTCGCTGTTGATTAAAAAAATTAATTGTCTTACCCGCTACCAGGAGAGTTACCCGCAGCTCGGCGAGGGTGGTGGGGGTCCCCAAGTCTCGGCATCTTCAGTTGTCGTCGTCCAGATGTAGGAGCTGGAAGGAGCTCCCAGGATCCTGGGAAAGGGGGTCACGTGGAGACACAGCACCTGTTCTCAGGGTGGGGCAATCAGACTTCCAGTGTCCTCCCTGTTGGCAAGCAGGGCAGGGGGTTGCTGGTGGACGAGGGTTAGGACATTCACTGGCCCAATGTCCTGATGGCTTGCACTTATAGCAAGGCTGCGTTGGGGCTCAGGGACCTTGTGGACACCTGATGGCATAGTGTCCTGCCTTGCCGCACTTATAGCAGGCTCCTTTCGTAGCCTTGGAGTCTGCGGCGTGTGTGCTCTCTGGCCTGGGGTTACGACTGGGCTGTAAAGCCGCTGCTAGGAGCTGTGCTTTCTGTTCGAGGCGAGCCTGCCGTCTCCTCTCTGGAGTTATAGACCTTAAAGGCTAATTTAACCAGGTCTTGTATTGGTGCCTGAGAACCATCCTCTACCTTTTGAAGTTTTTTACGAATGTCAGGAGCTGATTGAGAAATGAAATAAGACGCCAAAATGGTGGCCCCTGTAGGGGAGGCCGGATCTAACCGGGTATATTGGGTTAGAACCTCAGTCAGCCTATTTAAGAATGCGGCTGGATTTTCTTCTGGATTTTGAATAATTTCTTTTAATTTGTTAAAATTTACAGTTTTGTTTGAGGCTGTTTGCATACCAGCCAACAAACACTGAACCATTATGTCTCGCCTACGGCGCCCAGGCTGGTTTGCTTGATAGTTCCAGTCCGGGTCTGCCGAGGGGACTGCTTGCTCCCCTAGTGGGATGGTGGCGTCAGTTAAATGTAGTTGGTTGGCGTGCTGCCTGGCGGCCGCTAGGATGCGCTCTTGCTCCTCAGGGTTTAGGGTGGAGGTTAGGATAACCTGGAGGTCATGCCAAGTTAAGTCATAGGCCTGACAAAGGTATCTAAATTCCTTTATGTAGACGGTGGGATTAGCTGAGAAATCCCCTAAACGCTTCTCAATTTTGGAAAGATCGGCCAATGAAAAAGGGACATGCACTCTGACTACCCCCTCCGCCCCAGCCACCTCTCGCAAAGGCGCTAACACTGTAGGAGGGTGTGGGGCAGGAGTGGAGGCATCAGCAGGGCACTTAGAGCGGGTGTGTGCAGAGACAGGAGACTCAAGACAGCCAGTTGGGGGCCCCGAAGGAAGCACGGGACTGAGTGGATTACTAGTAGGTAAGGAAAAGGAAGGAGGAGTCCGGGCGGAGGGAGGAGAAGTATAGGGCGGAAGTGAGGGAAAGCCTAGATCCTCCGGCTGAACAGAAAGGAATGAAGACTCCTCTTTTTCGGGTTCCTGTGAGCCGGCGTCCTTGGCTAGCATAACTTGGGCCAAAGAGCATCGGCTACACAGGTCGGGACGAGAGCGTAAGGCCCAAAAGCCTTGTACGTAATTAATTTCAGACCACTTGCCTAGCCGCTGGCAGAAATTGCTGAGGTCGATCACGCCACAGTGGAAAGGAAAATTAACCGCTTCCTCCTAAGGTCTTGTTCAAGCTGTAAGGTTTTTAAATTGGCTAGGAGGCACCCTAAGGGGGTGCTCTTTGGAAATTTGGACTGGGGGTTTCCCGTTTGTTTCCTCTTTACTTACACAATGGACACAATGGAAATGGAAATGGATCTCTGCCTGGCTTCAAAGCGTCCTTTGGAACCAGCAGAGACAGACTGGAGGCTCATGGAGCCAAAGTGGAGATTACCTTCAGGCGGACGTCTCCGTCCTGAACGGGTCTCCCGAGCCACTTGGTGGCTCAAAAGTGGGCCTCGGACCTGCGCAGGATTTTTGGCCGAGGGAGGTAAAGAGGAGACAAGGGCACTTACCCCAGAGAGGCCGTGAGAGTGAGAGAAGCGGGTCTCAGGTCCTGGTCCGTCTGCGGCGTGGGAGCAGGAGGAGGTTCCTCAACCCTTAGAGGCCTGAGGAGGGGTCTCCTCCCGGGTCTTCGGCACCAACTGATTTGTTTTTTCTAAAGACCACCAGAGCGGGCACAAAAGAACCAGCGAGTAGGCAAGGGTAGGAGCAAAACTGCAAGTTTATTTTTGGTCACCTAAGGTGTGGGGGAGAGGTCTGTCGGCCTCCGGCAAAGAAGGCCGACAGAGTCCCCCGGTGGGGCTCTCGGGCGGGGTTCCTGATGCAGTCCCGACATCCCGACAGGAGTGGGGCTGGGAAGTCCGCCCATGGCGTCCGTCCGGAGCAGCTTTTCTAGGAGTGGGAGGGCAATAGGTGGGGCATGGGCATGTTGGGGGTGCGACCAGGTAAATCTTAGTCTCTTCGGATTGACGTCACCTGGCGCATGCCCGGTTGGTCTGCACCTTCCCGGGTGCCGGCTGCATTTTCGCGCGCGCGGGAAAAGTTGGTGAAGAAGAACCCGGAAGTGCACCATCTTGCCTCCGTTCGTCCAAACAGCCAGGTGTGGTGGCTGGTGACTGTAGTCCCAGCTGCTCAGGGGGCTGAGGCAGGAGAATCACTTGAACCTGGGAGGCGAAGGTTGCAGTGAGCCGAGATCGCTTACAGAGAGAGACTCCGTCTCAAAAAAAAAAAAAGAAGAAAAAGAAAAAAGAAAAAGAAATAGGGTCTCCTCTGTCACCTGGGCTGGAGTACAGCGGCATGATCTTAGCTCACTACAGCCGCGACCTCCCAGGCTCAGGTGATCCTCCCATCTCATCCCACTGAGTAGCTGAGACTACAGCAGGCGCCGCCACACCTGGCTATTTTTCAAATTTTTTTGTAGAGACAGGATCTCCCTATGTTGCTCAGACTGGTCTCAAACTCCTGAGACTGGTCTCAAACTCCTGTGATCCTCCTGCCTCAGCCTCCCAAAGTGGTGGGGTTACAGGTGTGAGTCACTGCACCTGGCCCATCCTTCAGGTCTCTCGAAGGTAAGGCTAGAACTAGTGTCATCTGCTCTCTACCCTGATATCAGGAGAACCCGCTCCCGATGGTTACGCGGGTTCTTTTCTATTTTCTAGGCGTCTCAGCTGGTTTGGGAAATAAAAGGAAAGCGTACAAGAGCGAGAAATTTAAAGTTGGGTGTCCAGGGGATACATCACATGTCAGCAGGATCCGTGATGTTCCCCGAGCCATAAAACGAGCAAGCTTTTATTAGCGATTTTCAAAAGGGGAGGGAGTGCACGAATAGGGTGTGGGTCAGAGAGATCATGTACTTCACAAGGTAATAAAATATCACAAAGCAAGTGGAGGCAGGGTGAGATCACAGGAGCACAGGATGGGGCGAAATTAAAATTGCTGATGAAGTTTTGGGCACGCATTGTCATTGATAACATCTTATCAGGAGACATGGTTTGAGAGCAGACAACCTGTCTGACAAAATTTATTAGGCGGGAATTTTCCTCATCCTAATTAGCCTGGGAGCGCTACAGGAGACCGGGGCTTATTTCATCCCTTCAGCTTCTACCATAAAAGGTGGCCACCCTCAGGGGGCCATTCATAGACCTACCTTCAGGACGCATTCTTTTCTCAGGGATGTTCCATGCTGAGAAAAAGAATTCAGCGATATTTCTCCTATTTGCCTTTGAAAGAAGATAAATATGGCTCTTCCGTCTGGCTCACCGGTGGCCAGAAGTCTCATCTCTCTTGTTCCTTGAACATTGCTGTTATTCTGTTCTTTTTTTAAGATGCCCAGATTTCATATTGTTCAAACACACATGCTCTACGAACAATTTTTGCAGTTAATGCAATCATCACAGGGTCCTGAGGCAATATATATCCTCCTCAGTTTACGAAGAAGATGATGGGATTAAGAGATTAAAGTAAAGACAGGCATAGGAAATCACAAGGGTATTGATTGGAGAAGTGATAAGTGTCCAAGAAATCTTCACAATTTATGTTCAGAGATTGCAGTAAATACAGGCATAAGAAATTATAAAAGTATTAATTTGCCGGGTGTGGTGGCTCAAGCCTGTAATCCCAGCACTTTGGGAGGCCGAGACGGGCGGATCACGAGGTCAGGAGATCAAGACCATCCTGGCTAACACGGTGAAACCCCGTCTCTACTAAAAAATACAAAAAACTAGCCGGGCGAGGTGGCGGGCACCTGTAGTTCCAGCTACTCGGGAGGCTGAGTCAGGAGAATGGCGTAAACCCGGGAGGCGGAGCTTGCAGTGAGCTGAGATCCGGCCATTGCACTCCAGCCTGGGCCACAGAGCGAGACTC
>NW_016804422.1:1836951-1844084 GCF_001698545.2 Rhinopithecus bieti
TCTCAGCTCACTGCAAGCTCCGCCTCCCGGGTTCACGCCATTCTCCTGTCTCAGCCTCCCGAGTAGCTGGGACTACAGGCGCCCGCCTCGTCGCCCGGCTAGTTTTTTGTATTTTTTAGTAGAGATGGGGTTTCACCGTATTAGCCAGGATGGTCTCGATCTCCTGACCTCGTGATCCGCCCGTCTCGGCCTCCCAAAGTGCTGGGATTACAGGCTTGAGCCACCGCGCCCGGCCTACCCTTTTTTATTTATTTTTATTTTTTATTTTTTTAGAGACAGAGTCTCGCTCTGTTGCCCAGGCTAGAGTGCAGTGGTGTGATCTTGGCTCACTGCAGGCTCTGCCTCCCAGGTTCAAGCAATTCTCCTTCCTCAGCCTCCTGATTAGCTGGGCCTACAGGCACACGCCACCACGCCTGGCTAATTTTTTGTGTTTTAGTAGAGATGGGTTTTCACCATGTTGCTCAGGCTGATCTCAAACTCCTGAGCTCAGGCAATCTGCCCGCCTCAGCCTCCCAAAGTGCTGGGATTATAGGTGTGAGCCACTGCGCCCGGCCAACAATTGGCTCTTATAAGCTTCCAGCACACCACTGGATAGTTGTGTCTGAGGCAGGATCGATGAGAGATTAGGGTCAGGGTTCATTGGGTCAGAGTTCAGGGTTCAGGTCTAAGATCCCTACTCTTTTCCCCACAGACAAAGGTGTGGACACTACAAGTGTGGAGCTGGTGTTATGGTGTGGTCTGTCAGTGCCCCTTCTCCAAGGTGGGGGCAGTAGGCATTGCTCTTCCGCTGGGTCACATCCAGGGTGCTTTCCCTGTACTGGATGCCATGGGCCAGAAGCTGCCCGAAGCTGAAGGCATCCTCCATCAGGCAGAATGAACCAGGTGAAGAGCCAGGAGGCTGGAGGTGGAAGTCAGAGGTTGGGCAGAAAAGGGATGCCTAACTGAACACCTGTGTTCTTCAAGGAGGGTACGGCGTGGGCCCAGCACCAAGCACTGGATGTTTAGGGGGTGCTGGCTGAGGGGGGAACGGAACTCATGCAGGCCCGCAGAGCAAGGGCTACAGGAAGTGAAGTTGGCACTTGAAGGCCTGGAGGCCACTCTACAGGAGGTGATACCCCCACTTGTACCCTCAGCTCCTTTACATCCCTTGTTCAATGACTGCTGTGATTTCCATTCTCCCTGAGATCCTTGACTCACTATGATACCACAGTGCTACCAAGTACCCTGACCATGATAATACTCAGCCTAGTTGCTACTGTGTCCTCTCTGTGACCCCCTAATCTTTGCCCCAGGTGGCAGGGTGCCTGGCCCAGATGGCACTGGCAGTTGAGATACCCCAGTCCCAGGGCATGTGTCCAGTGTAGCTAAGGTGTTCAGGGCATGTTTTGTCCTGAGTCAGCAGCAGGCCCAGGAGGCTTTAAGAATGGGCAGCATGAGTCGTAGGCAGGGCTGAGGGCCTGGGCAAGATGAAATGGAGAAGAGTGGGCACTGGGGTCTCAGGGACCCCCTCTGGAACAGTGGAAAGTGGGATTTGGGCTGGGGCTGGGCTACACTGGACTGAGGCGAGATCTCAGTTCTAAATTCTCCTTTCCTCCAGGAACCTTAGGCAGTAATATATTTGGAGCAATATATTCTGGGTGGGGTGGGGTTTCAGGTCCAGCCCTGCCCCAGGAGTTGCAGTTGGCCCTTTTGCCCGTGGCGAGCTGCAGGAGGACACATATGGCCTGGTAGCCACTGTGCAGGATGCAAAAGAATGGGTGCAGCAGGCTTGAGCTGAGGCCCAGGATCTCCTGAAGAAGGCATAAAGCAGCTTCAGCTGCCTGCATGGTGCGTGGCTGGCCTGCAGTAGGGCAGGCACGGGGAAGGGTTTAGGGTCAGATGGAAAGGTCAGGGCCAGAACAGGGATGTTGTGGAAGGGTTAAGGCTGGGTCCAGATCAGGTCTTGACTCATGTAGGGATCAGGGCTGGGGTCAAGATTTAGACCAGAGATCAAGTGTTGATTAGGTTCAGAGTTTATTTAAGGTTAGGGCTGGGTCAGGGTCTAGGTTGTGATAGAGACTGGGGCCAGGATTGGAGGTTAGAGCCAGGGGTCAGAGCCTGGCTCAGATGACCTGACCCCAGGGTTGGGGTGCCTGACACAGAATGCACAGGCACTGGGCAAGAAGGCAGCCACCCTGCAGGCCCTGGAGCAGCAGGCAGCTGAGCTGCTTGGGCACATGATGTGCTTTGCCACCAGTAAGTACACCACCTGCTGATTACTGTCTATGGAAACCAGCAAGAAGGACTGTGGGATCACCTGGGCAACTCAAAGTGGCCCTAGAGTGATCCAGGAATCTCCTGGCCTTGGGAGACCAAAGATCCTGAGTGCCCACTGACCCTGAGTGACCCCCCCATGTGGCCCCACGGCCTTCTGATCTTGAGAAAGCAGACAGATCATGTAACTCCCTGAGGCCATCTAGTGTCCCAGACCCTGATACACATTTATCTCTGAGTGATCTAAAATTGTGAGACTACAATGCCGGCATTCTCCACTCAAAATAAGTAAATAGGGCCTGGCGCTATTTACTGGCTCATGCCTGTAATCCCAGAGCTTTCGGAGGCAGAGGCTGTAGGATCACCTGATGTCAGTAGTTTGAGACCAGCCTAGCCAACATGGTGAAACCCCATGTCTACTAAAAATACAAACATTAGCTGGGCGTGGTGGTGGGCGCCTGTAATCCTAGCTACTTGGGAAGCTGAGGCAGGAGAATCGCTTGAACCTGGGAGGCAGAGGTTGCAGTGAGCCGAGATCTCGCCACTGCACTCTAGCCTGGGCGACAGAGCGACACTCCGTCTCAAAAAATAAATAAGTAAATAATTAAAAATTTAACATTCTCAGTCATCTCTAGTATCCCTGATCCCCCAGGTTCACTACATGATCCTCGCGGTGACTGGAGACTTCTACTTCGGATATCCAGAATAACTCCCAGCGATGCTTGAAGTCCAACGGATTGACTGACCCCCACCCCCGCCGCCCCCAAACGTCTTTGTGAAGTGGGGAGATTCCCCTGAGGAACTCCCACCAGGTTTCTTCCCTGGATGGCAGCTCAGGGCACTCCCTGCCATGACTGCGGAGGCGGCAGGCCAGACCCAGCCCTAACGACTGGCAGACCCCACGGTTTCCCCAACTTCCCGTTCCCAGGGCCCTGGGTGGGGCGCGCCCCATGTCCCCCACCCACTTTCCTCCTTCTCTCCCCCCCTTACGCCGCCGCGCACATTCCAATCCCGGGCTCTAGCGATCCCGGCAGGCCAAAAAGTCTGGAGCGGATAAATAGCTACAAGATCCGGAGTCGCTCGCCGTAGCTCTGGTCCAGGGTCCGCCACCCAGAACCTAATTCCATACTGGGAAACAGGCAGCACTTCTCGTGCCTACTTACCGTAGTGACTAGTGGGGTAGGCAGTGACCCCCCTGGAGCTGTGCTTCGGGCTGGATGTGCACTTTCGCCATCTCTCCCCCAGCCCCATCCTGTTCCGTCCCTAAGACTACCCGAGAGTCCCCCCACAGCCCTGAAGAGGGGAATTTGGTGCTCCTGCTTGTGCCCTCCAGCCTCTCTGTTGATGCTGGAGCCTTGGGATCAAGCGGCTGAGTTGATGGTAATTTCCAAGGCGCCCATGACTCTGAGGGGAAAAGGCTATAGGCTCCTTGGTCCAGAGTTGGATACCCGAAGATCAGATCTCTCTCATTTGCTCCTGCCATGCACCCAACTTCGTGAGCCCCCTTCCAATGATAGTTTAAAGCACCAAATCTCTTACCCTCCCCTGGCCCTCGTATAGGTGTGGGCTTGGGGGCACAATAAATATTTGTGGGTGAAGTGATCTGTGTCTGGTTCCTGGGGCGAAGGCAGTTTCCAGGGGGCAGGGGTAGGGTTGGGGTGGGGGCGCTCTCCACCCGGTGTTGCGCTCCTGCCCAGAGTCCGCTCCGGCCTTTCCTTCTTGCCGCGATTCCCAACTTTGCTCAAAGTCGCTAAGACTCTAAGCTGTTGGAGGGACCGCTGGACAGACCTGGGGACTGACAGAGGGCCTGGAGAGAAGCAGGCCAAAGACCCACAGGCAGAGTTGACACGGAACCCCAAAGGAAGGAGGAGGGCTCGGGCCCGAGACCGTTCACCTCCCCTTATCCCTTGTTCTCCTCTTCAGGATGGAGCTGACCTCAAGGGAAGGAGGGAGGGGACAGCCTCTGCCCTGGGAACTTCGACTGGGCCTACTGCTAAGCGGTGAGAGGGCCTGGTGGGGACTGGGGGTTGTGGAATGTGATGGTAGGTCCTGGTAGTTGTCCTTGGGGCACATGAGGTGGGGCCACCAGATAGGAACTCAGCAGAACTGGCTGAACTACTGTCCCCAGTGCTGGCCGCCACACTGGCACAGGCCCCTGCCCCGGATGTGCCTGGCTGTTCGAGGGGAAGCTGCTACCCCGCCACGGGCGACCTGCTGGTGGGCCGAGCTGACAGACTGACTGCCTCATCCACCTGTGGCCTGAATGGCCCCCAGCCCTACTGCATCGTCAGTCACCTGCAGGTGTGGCTGGGGACAGGGTGAGAGGCTGAGTCAGGGTGGGGCTGGCACTGCCTGAGGCACTGATTCTAATTCCCATCCAACTCAGGATGAAAAGAAGTGCTTCCTTTGCGACTCCCGGCGCCCCTTCTCTGCTAGAGACAACCCACACAGCCATCGCATCCAGAACGTAGTCACCAGCTTTGCACCACAGCGGCGGGCAGCCTGGTGGCAGTCAGAGAATGGTGAGGCCATGGGTGGGGCAAAAGTGAGCAGGCTGCCCACCAGTAGCTTTGAGTCCTTGACTTTCGACTCCTGTCCCAGGTATCCCTGCGGTCACCATCCAACTGGACCTGGAGGCTGAGTTTCATTTCACACACCTCATTATGACCTTCAAGGTGCCTGCATATCTGGGAGCCTGCCCGAACCACCCTGCTTGGCTCTCCATTGCCCCTGGACAGAGTCTCAGCTCTTTAACCCAGCCTCCTTGAGTGTGGATGCAGGAGGCTCCTTCATCCCTTCACACCTTCCATTTGCCTCCAGGCCTTTGCACATGATCTTCTGCCTTTCCAATCCCAGGCTGGGTCAGGTGCTGTCTCCTTGAGCCCCATGAACCCTGAGTCTCCCCATTAGAGGTGGCCACCCTTGCTGGTCATTATCTGGCTTCCACCAGTCACCCCCACTCTCTGTGAGCTGTTTGAGGGCAGTCTTGGGCTGAGCAGGGCTCTTGATATTCCTAGATTGGGCTTGGGTCCTGGTGCCTGCTGATCAGCTATGCCCCCCTACCCAGACATTTCGCCCTGCTGCCATGCTGGTGGAACGCTCAGCAGACTTTGGCCGCACCTGGCATGTGTACCGATATTTCTCCTATGACTGTGGGGCTGACTTCCCAGGAGTCCCACTAGCCCCTCCACGGCACTGGGATGATGTAGTCTGTGAGTCCCGCTACTCAGAGATTGAGCCATCCACTGAAGGCGAGGTGAGGACTGGCATCTGGGCTGGGGGCCGGAAGCTGGGGATGATGGGCCTAAGGCAAGATTCAGTGTCACTATGAACTCCCTGCCTCTCCAGGTCATCTATCGTGTGTTGGACCCTGCCATCCCTATCCCAGACCCCTACAGCTCACGGATTCAGAGTGAGTGCTCCACCCTTTGAGCCTGGCACAGTCCGTGTCCGGCTAGGGACTATTTGGGGCCTCAGTAACTATTTTGGGTGCTTCCTAGGGCAGGTGCCAAGCCCAGTTTAGCTCGGGTGGCAGTATACAGGAGGTCTTTCAAGGTGACCTTGGCAGCTGAGCCCCTAGGTGGGCAGGGGGCAGTGGGGGCCTGCCTGGTCAGTTGGCCCCCGTTGCCCCCACCTCAGACCTGTTGAAGGTCACCAACCTACGGGTGAACCTGACTCGTCTACACACATTGGGAGACAACCTACTCGACCCACGGAGGGAGATCCGAGAGAAGTACTACTATGCCCTCTATGAGCTGGTTGTACGTGGCAACTGCTTCTGCTATGGACACGCCTCAGAGTGTGCACCCGCCCCAGGGGCACCAGCCCATGCTGAGGGCATGGTGAGGGGCTTCAGACGGTTGGGATAGGGCTAGGGGCAGGGGCGGACATGGCTGAGCAGTGCTGACAACCTGCCTGCCAACCTTCATAGGTGCACGGAGCTTGCATCTGCAAACACAACACACGTGGCCTCAACTGCGAACAGTGTCAGGATTTCTATCATGACCTGCCCTGGCATCCGGCTGAGGACGGCCATAGTCATGCCTGTAGGAGTGAGTGAGATCTTGGCCTCCATAGCTCCAGCACTGCAGCCTGGCTGTGCCCTCGGTAGAACCTAGATCTGGTTGGTCAAGCCCCTAAAACCCAGGCTGTATCCAAAGAGTATGCACACCTTGATGCCCCTTGGGACCCCCTCAATACTCCTCTACAGTCTGCTCTGGGTAGGGAACCATTATGATGCTGAAGCCTTGAAGTCCCTGAGCCCCTACCCACAAATTCTGGCCTGTGATAGGGATCTAAGGTGGCCTACTCCTTACCCTTGTGATCTGGTTCCTCAAGTGGCCTTTGCCTTGCCCTTCCTCCCCTGCCAGAGTGTGAGTGCCATGGGCACACCCACAGCTGCCACTTCGACATGGCTGTATACCTGGCATCTGGCAATGTGAGTGGAGGTGTGTGTGATGGATGTCAGCATAACACAGCTGGGCGCCACTGTGAGCTCTGTCGGCCCTTCTTCTACCGTGACCCAACCAAGGACCTGCGGGATCCGGCTGTGTGCCGCTGTGAGGCTGGGATTGGGCAGGGGGAGAGAAAGCTGAGCCTGGGGCAGGAATTAGAAAGCTGGACTGCTGCCGGGCGCGGTGGCTCAAGCCTGTAATCCCAGCACTTTGGGAGGCCGAGACGGGCGGATCACGAGGTCAGGAGATCGAGACCATCCTGGCTAACCCGGTGAAACCCCGTCTCTACTAAAAAATACAAAAAACTAGCCGGGCGACGTGGCGGGCGCCTGTAGTCCCAGCTACTCGGGAGGCTGAGGCAGGAGAATGGCGTAAACCCGGGAGGCGGAGCTTGCAGTGAGCTGAGATCCGGCCACTGCACTCCAG
>NW_016804422.1:1844409-1877774 GCF_001698545.2 Rhinopithecus bieti
AAAAAAAAAAAAAAAAAAAAAAAAAAAAAAGAAAGCTGGACTGCTGTCTAGATTGCAGGGAATTGGGGTTAGGGGCTTGGGATAGAGCTAGACCAGGGATCCAGGGTGGGATCCCTTAGGCTTAGGAGAGGACTGGTAATGAGCTAGTTGAGATAGGGTGAGTGACCCTGTATCTCTTTTTGCCATCAGCCTGTGATTGTGACCCCATGGGTTCTCAAGACGGCGGTCGCTGTGATTCCCATGATGACCCTGCACTGGGACTGGTCTCGGGCCAGTGTCGCTGCAAAGAACATGTGGTGGGCACTCGCTGCCAACAATGCCGTGATGGCTTCTTTGGGCTCAGCATCAGTGACCCTCTGGGCTGCCGGCGTATGTGTCTCTTGCCCTAATTTCTATGCTGACCTTTAACCCCCATCCTCTTACTCCTGACTCATCTGAACATGAGCACTGTCACAGTTCCCCAAAGTGCTGATGGTCCTCCTTCCCCGCAGGATGTCAGTGTAATGCACGGGGCACGGTGCCTGGGAGTACTCCTTGTGACCCCAACAGTGGATCCTGTTATTGCAAACGTCTAGCGACTGGACGTGGATGTGACCGCTGCCTGGTGCGACTGGAGGGGGCTGGAGTTCTAGGGGCATGATTTGTCCTTAGAGCACAGGGCTGGGGTGTGATATCTATGCCAGTGGATGGGTTCTGAGAGCTTAGGATCCAGTCCTGGCTGAGAAGCCTCAGGTCTGGGAGGCCAAGGGTATGGGCCAGTGGTCTGGGGGGCATGTTTTCACTGAGGAGTGATTGAGGCTAAGATGTGTGGTTGGGATTTCCTGCTGGGTGGCGAGGGGGTCTGGAGGTCTGTTTCTGGCCCCCAGCAACTCCTTTCGCGCAGCCTGGCCACTGGGGCCTGAGCCACGACCTGCTCGGCTGCCGCCTCTGTGACTGCGACGTGGGTGGTGCCTTGGATCCCCAGTAAGTGCTGTAAAGGGAGCCTGGGAAGGGATGGGGAAAGATCCTGAGCAGGAGAGAAGGTCCTTCTTGAGTAACCACAGAGTTCCTTCCAGGTGTGATGAGGCCACAGGTCAATGCCACTGCCGCCAGCACATGGTCGGGCGACGCTGTGAGCAGGTGCAACCTGGCTACTTCCGGCCCTTCCTGGACCACCTAACTTGGGAGGCTGAGGACACCCGAGGGCAGGTGTGGGGCCTCCCACTAAGCAGAGGGCTGGATGTGGGTGGACACATCTATGACTGGAGAGGTGGGGTTATGGGCAGTACCTTGTTGGGGGATGGGGTGATATCTAGCTTTGGCAGGAGAAATGGGGCAGAAGAGGCAAAGCCTCACCTGAGCCTCCATCCCTGGCTGCGTTATCTCCCAGGTGCTCGATGTGGTGGAGCGCCTGGTTACTCCCGGGGAAACTCCATCCTGGACTGGCTCAGGCTTTGTGCGGCTACGGGAGGGTCAGGCCCTGGAGTTCCTCGTGGCCTCTGTGCCGAAGGCCATGGACTATGACCTGCTGCTGCGCTTAGAACCCCAGGTTAGACACTGTTACCTAATCTGGAGCTGAACCTCTGCATGTGGAAGCATCTCCTCCATCATCCCGTTTTCCCAGGTCCCTGAGCAATGGGCAGAGTTGGAACTGACTGTGCAGCGTCCAGGGCCTGTGCCTGCTCACAGCCTGTGTGGGCATGTGCTGCCCAAGGATGACCACATCCAAGGGACTCTGCAACCACACGCCAGGTGAGGGCACTGGTGGTAGCACTCACAATGGCAGGGGGTTGTGGGGCCAGCCCTAAGCTCCCTGCAGGGCACCTGGAAGACCCCACAGCTCATTCATCTGTTCCTTTCAAATACCTCCAGAATGCTGGTTGCCAGGCTCTGTTGGGCATGGCTCTGTTCACAGAACGGAAGTAGACAGATCAAGGCCTGCTCTCTCAGGGGTCTAAGGTCCAGAGGCCAAGGCAGGAATTAATGGGAAATCACCTGGTGTCACTATCAGGAGAACTCACAATGGTGGTGGTAGAGTGGTAGTGGTGGGGCTGTGGCATCACAGCACTCGGAGCAGTGATGTGCCTGGTCTGATTAATGTTTTATTACACTTTGGGTAGTATTTGTTTCATGTTTCATGTTTTCTTTTTTTTTTTTTTTGAGACGGAGTCTTGCTCTATCACCAGGCTGGAGTGCAGTGGTGCAATCTCGGCTCACTGTAATCTCCACCTTCTGGGTTCAAGCAATTCTCATGCGTCAGCATCCCGAGTAGCTGGGACTACAGGCACCCGCCACCACGCCTAGCTAATTTTTTGTATTTTAGTAGAGATGGGGTTTCACCATGTTGGTCAGAATGGCCTCAATCTCCTGACCTCGTGATCTGCCCGCCTTGGCCTCCCAAAGTGTTGGAATTACAAGTGTGAGCCACCGCGCCCAGCCCTGTTTCATTGTTTCATGTTTTGTTTATTTGTTTGTTTGTTTTTGAGACCGAGTCTTGCTGTGTCACCCAGGCTGGAGTGCAGTGGCGTAATCTCGGCTCATTGCAAGCTCCACCTCCTGGGTTCACACCATTCTCCTGCCTCAGCCTCTCAAGTAGCTGGGACCACAGGTGCCCGCCACCACGCCCACCTAATTTTTTGTATATTTAGTAGAGACAGAGTTTCACCGTGTTAGCTAGGATGGTCTCGATCTCCTGACCTTGTGATCCACCTGCCTTGGCCTCCTAAAGTGCTGGGATTACAGGCATGAGCCACCATACTCAGCCTATTGCTTTTAGTTTTTGACCATGTAAATATTCAAACAGAAGGAAAAAGAATAACGTGTTGAACCTGGCTGTGCCTATTATAGACATTTTGCCAACTGTGACTTGTGTTTAGAAAAAAAATTCCTCTAGACCAGGCATAGTGGCTCATGCCTATAATCCCAGCACTTTGGGACACTGAGGCAGGAGGATCACTTTAGCCCAGGAATTCAAGACCAGCCTAGGGAACATGGCAAGACCTTGTCTCTACAAAAAATAAAATAATCAGCTAGGCATGGTGTTGTGTGCTTGTGGTTCCAGCTACTTGGGAGGCTGAGGTGGGAGGATCTCTTGAACCTAGGAGGTAAAGGCTGCAGTGAGCCGAGGTCGCGCCACTGCACTCCATCCATCCTGGGCAACAGAGACTGCATCTCAAGTAAATAAATAAATAAATCAGAAAAGAAAAAGAAAAAAGATGAGGGATTGAAGAACAATTTTTGGGATGGGATAAAAAAACCCAAGTATGAGTTTGCAGCACAATGGGAAAGGAAAGCCTTGGAGACAAAGAGAGAGGGGGTGACGTAGTGTTGATGAAGAGGAGCAGCTGTTGTCGGCTGTAGGTTGGGGTCAGAGGAAGTGTGAAGTGGTTATTTAGGAGAATTGGCAAGTTCCTGGGGTTTCTAGGCTTTACGAGTATTTCCAGTGAGTCTGCACAGGTGGATGTATGATTCTAGAGGGCCACCTTTACGGGACTATTCTGTGCAGATTCTTTTTTTTTTTTTTTTTGAGACGGTGTGTCACTACTCTGTCACCTAGGCTGGAGTGCAGTGGCCGCATCTCAGCTCACTGCAAGCTCTGCCTCCCGGGTTTACGCCATTCTCCTGCCTCAGCCTCCCGAGTAGCTGGGACTACCGGCGCCCACCACCTCGCCCGGCTAGTTTTTTGTATTTTTTAATAGAGACGGGGTTTCACCGTGTTAGCCAGGATGGTCTCGATCTCCTGACCTCGTGATCCGCCCGTCTTGGCCTCCCAAAGTGCTGGGATTACAGGCTTGAGCCACCGCGCCCGGCCTCCGTGCAGATTCTTTCTTGGGGTGCCCAGCTGTTTGTTGGCCTAGCGCAGCCCAACCCAACCCACCTATAGTCTCTGCTTTGGCTGATGGTCTGGTTGCTGGGAGTAGGATGGGAGAGGCCCAGATGATTTGTACAGGGCCCCTAGATGACCCACTGCACCTGTCCCCACTTGCCCCCAGGTACATAGTGTTTCCCAATCCTGTCTGCCTTGAGCCTGCTATCTCCTACAAGCTGCATCTGAAGCTGGTACGCACAGGGGGAAGTGCCCAGCCTGAGACTCCCTACTCTGGACCTGGCCTGCTCATTGACTCGGTGAATAATCTCCTCTTGCCCACACCAACCAAGATGGCAGAGCCTGTGGTGTGGGCCTTGTGGGATAGCAGGGGTCTGTGGCAGAAGAGGCAATCCCATGGTGGTGCCAGGGTAGGCAGGCTTGTGGCAGTGCTAAGGCAATGCCTATGTGGTCCCAGGTCTGAACTGCGATCTTCCTTGCTCACTCCTTCAGCTGGTGCTGCTGCCCCGTGCCCTGGTGCTAGAGATGTTTAGTGGGGGTGATGCTGCTGCCCTGGAGCGCCGGGCCACCTTTGAACGCTACCAATGCCAGGAGGAGGGTCTGGTGCCCAGCAAGACTTCTCCCTCTGAGGCCTGCGCGCCCCTCCTCCTCAGCCTCTCCACCCTCATCTACAATGGTGCCCTGTGTGAGTGTCTGTGATGTGGGTTGATGGGGCAGAGGTGGGGACCCAGCCTGACTTGGCCCAACCCTCCTCCCCACAGCATGTCAGTGCAACCCTCAAGGTTCACTGAGTTCTGAGTGCAACCCTCATGGCGGTCAGTGCCTGTGCAAGCCTGGAGTGGTTGGGCGCCGCTGTGACCTCTGTGCCCCTGGCTACTATGGCTTTGGCCCCACAGGCTGTCAAGGTACTCTCCTGCCTCTTGTTCCCTGCTATGCTTCTCTCTCCTTCCCATTACTGTTCTCTTTCCTCCTTCTGGACATTCTGCTTCTTTCCTCAAACTAAGTCTTGGACCCTCTACTCTCAACCTGGGTCAGTTGCAGTTCTCTTCCATTTTCTGACCTTCCCACCTAGACTCCCACTACCCACACTCCCCTGAGACCCTCCCCAACCCACACTCCCCTCCAACCCCATTCCCTGGCTCAGTCTCTGCCTTGCTCCTAGCCTGCCAGTGCAGCCACGAGGGGGCGCTCAGCAGTCTCTGTGAAAAGACCAGTGGGCAATGTCCCTGTCGAACTGGTGCCTTTGGGCTTCACTGTGACCGCTGCCAGCGTGGCCAGTGGGGATTCCCTAACTGCCGGCCATGTGTCTGCAATGGGCATGCAGATGAGTGCGACACCCACACAGGCGCTTGCCTGGGCTGCCGTGATCACACAGGGGGTGAGCACTGTGAAAGGTGAGCCTGGAGTAGCTATGAGTGGGTTGGTTGGTGGACAGGCTTCCCACGGATGACACATTTCTTCTTCCTCCTCCCTGCAGGTGCATTGCTGGTTTCCATGGGGACCCACGACTGCCATATGGGGGCCAGTGCCGGCCCTGTCCATGTCCTGAAGGTCCTGGGAGCCAGCGGCACTTTGCTACTTCTTGCCACCGGGATGAATATTCCCAGAAGATTGTGTGCCACTGCCGGGCAGGCTACACGGGTGAGTGGATAGGGGGCAGGCGTGGGATCAGGGTGAGTTGGCTGGACTGAGCACTCACAGCTTCCTCTTGACTGTGGGCAGGGCTGCGATGTGAAGCTTGTGCCCCTGGGCACTTTGGGGACCCATCAAGGCCAGGTGGCCGGTGCCAACTGTGTGAGTGCAGTGGGAACATTGACCCAATGGATCCTGATGCCTGTGACCCCCACACGGGGCAATGCCTGCGCTGTTTACACCACACAGAGGGTCCACACTGTGCCCACTGCAAGCCTGGCTTCCATGGGCAGGCTGCCCGACAGAGCTGTCACCGTGAGTATGAGTGTGGGAGGGCATGGCTGAGTTAGGGTTCTGCTTCTTGGCCTCCTCTTGACTACTGTGCTCATCTTGGTTGGCACAGGCTGCACCTGCAACCTGCTGGGCACAAATCCCCAGCAGTGCCCGTCTCCTGACCAGTGCCACTGTGATCCAAGCAGTGGGCAGTGCCCATGCCTCCCCAATGTCCAGGGCCCTAGTTGTGACCACTGTGCCCCCAACTTCTGGAACTTCACCAGCGGCCATGGTTGCCATCCTTGTGCCTGCCACCCAAGACAGGCCAGAGGCCCCACCTGCAATGAGGTATGGGACCCTCCTGCAGATCCCTGGTTAGATGGGGTCAGGTGTCTTTCTTGTCTCGAGGGCTCAGCTTCCGATAGAGGCTCTGACCCTGCCTTGTTCCCACCCCAGTTCACAGGGCAGTGCTACTGCCATGCCGGCTTTGGAGGGCGGACTTGTTCTGAGTGCGAAGAGCTCCACTGGGGAGACCCTGGGTTGCAGTGCCGTGGTGAGGGAGCCAGCGGGGCCAGGGTGGATGGAGGACTTCCCAGAACGCCCCACAGTGGCCCTAACTCTGTCCTCTGCTCTTTCTTGCAGCCTGTGATTGTGACCCTCGTGGAACAGATAAACCTCAGTGTCACCGCTCCACAGGTCACTGCAGCTGCCGCCCAGGCGTGTCTGGTGTGCGCTGTGACCAGTGTGCCCGTGGCTTCTCAGGATTCTTTCCTGCCTGCCATCCCTGCCATGCATGCTTCGGGGATTGGGACCGAGTGGTGCAGGACTTGGCTGCCCGTACACGGCGCCTAGAGCAGCGGACACAGGAGTTGCAGCAGACGGGTGTGCTGGGTGCCTTTGAGAGCAGCTTCTGGCATATACAGGAGAGGCTGGGCATTGTGCAGGGCATCGTAGGTGCCCGCAACACCTCAGCCGCCTCCACTGCACAGCTTGTGGAGGCCACAGAGGAGCTGCGGTGCGGAAGGACCTAAGAATACATGGTGGGATGGGGCAGAGGCCCAGTGGACCAGGGCTGAAGCCTGTCTAAACAACCCCCTCTCCATCATCGCAGGCGTGAAATTGGGGAGGCCACTGAGCACCTGACTCAACTGGAGGCAGAGCTGACAGATGTGCAGGATGAGAACTTCAATGCCAACCATGCACTAAGTGGTCTGGAGCGAGACAGGCTTGCACTTAATCTCACACTGCGGCAGCTGGACCAGCATCTTGACTTGCTCAAACATTCAAACTTCCTAGGTGAGTTGTTAGCCAACTAGGCAAGTGGACTAGGGTCAGTCTTCAGCTGACTGTCTGCCTTTGCCCAATTTAGGTGCCTATGACAGCATCCGGCATGCCCATAGCCAGTCTGCAGAGGCAGAACGTTGTGCCAACACCTCGGCCCTGGCAGTACCTAGCCCTGTGAGCAACTCGGCAAGTGCTCGGCATCGGACAGAGGCACTGATGGATGCCCAGAATGAGGACTTCAACAGCAAACACATGGCCAACCAGCGAGCCCTGGGCAAGCTCTCTGCCCGTACCCACACCCTGAGCCTGACAGGCATAAATGAGCTGGTGAGGTGCAAGTGTTGGGTGGGACAGGTGGGTGTAGATGTTCCTCCCACAGGGCCCTGACTTGTTCTGTGCCTGGCAGGTGTGTGGGGCACCAGGGGATGCACCCTGTGCTACAAGCCCTTGTGGGGGTGCCGGCTGTCGAGATGAGGATGGGCAGCCCCGCTGTGGGGGCCTCAGCTGCAATGGGGCAGCGGCTACAGCAGACCTAGCACTGGGCCGGGCCCGGCACACACAGGCAGAGCTGCAGCGGGCACTGGCAGAAGGTGGTAGCATCCTCAGCAGAGTGGCTGAGACTCGTCGGCAGGCAAGTGAGGCACAGCAGCGGGCCCAGGCAGCTCTGGACAAGGCTAATGCTTCCAGGGGACAGGTGGAACAGGCCAACCAGGAACTTCGAGAACTTGTCCAGAGTGTGAAGGACTTCCTCAACCGTGAGCCTCCCATGTGTCCCAGGCCATGTGGTTGTTCCCTTGGCAACTCCCTGTGTCTGTATCTCCCTTGGTTCATACTTGAGCCTCAGGGCCTACACTGGATTAGTGTTTATGATCCCTTGACTGGCTCCTGAGTCCTTGCCCATATGTGGTCCCAGGTCCATGTTCTTGAGTCTGAGCCCCTTGTATAGTCCCTGTCCTTGTGATTACATCCTTATGGCTGGTAACAAACTCCTATCCCATGTACATGTCCTGAGTCCACATCCCAAAACTATATCCTCATGCCCATGCTGGAGAATCTATGTTCTTAAGCTCTTGCTGTGTCCCTATAGAGGAGGGGGCTGATCCTGATAGCATTGAGATGGTGGCCACACGGGTGCTAGAGCTCTCCATCCCAGCTTCAGCTGAGCAGATCCAGCACCTGGCGGGTGCGATTGCAGAGCGAGTCCGGAGCCTGGCGGATGTGGACGCGATCCTGGCACGTACTGTAGGAGATGTGCGTCGTGCCGAGCAGTTACTGCAGGATGCACGGCGGGCAAGGTCTGACCCCATCCCTGGCCCCTGACACCTGGTTTTGATACCTCCAGGTTCTGATTCCCCCTTTTCCCCAGGAGCCGGGCTGAGGGTGAGAAACAGAAGGCAGAGACAGTACAGGCAGCACTGGAGGAGGCCCAGCGGGCACAGGGTGTTGCCCAGGGTGCCATCCAGGGGGCAGTGGCTGACACACGGGACACAGAGCAGACCCTATACCAGGTGAGGTCTTCCTAGGACATCAGTGGGATAAGGTTATGGGCATGCACCGTAGATCTGTGTAACCTTTGGCTCACCCATGGCAGGTACAGGAGAGGATGGCAGGTGCAGAGCAGGCACTGAGCTCTGCAGGTGAAAGGGCTCGGCAGTTGGATGCTCTCCTGGAGGCTCTGAAGTTGAAACGGGCGGGAAATAGTCTGGCAGCCTCTACAGCAGAAGAAACGGCAGGCAGTGCCCAGGGTCGTGCCCAGGAGGCTGAGCAGGTGGGTTGAGGCAGAGCCAGCTAGAGAAGGTAGGGGTGGAAGATGGGCCTCCACGGAGCTACCACTCTAACCTAACCCTCTACATCTGCAGCTGCTACGGGGCCCTCTGGGTGATCAGTACCAGACGGTGAAGGCCCTGGCTGAGCGCAAGGCCCAGGGTGTGCTAGCTGCACAGGCAAGGGCAGAGCAACTGCGGGATGAGGCTCGGGACCTGTTGCAGGCCGCTCAGGACAAGCTGCAGCGGCTACAGGGTGAGAAATGGGGCAGGTGGGCACCAGAGACACAGGACTGCAGGAGACCCCTCTAAACTGACACCTGCCCTTCCTAGAACTGGAAGGCACCTATGAGGAGAATGAGCGGGCACTGGAGGGTAAGGCAGCCCAGCTGGACGGGCTGGAGGCCAGGATGCGCAGTGTGCTTCAAGCCATCAACTTGCAGGTGCAGATCTACAACACCTGCCAGTGACCCCTGCCTAAGGCCTACCCCAATTCCTAGCACCGCCCCACATGCATATCTGCCTATGCACTGAACAGCTCTTGGCCCGGCAGGGCCCCCAATAAACCAGTGTGAACCCCCACTGTGTTGTCTTGGACTCTGATTTGGGGCGGGTGGGGGAGTCTCCAGGGGAACCTCGAGGTTGCCCCTAGCAGGGCCCATGCAAGGCTAACCCACCCGAGCACCGCCCCCTTCCGCTCGGGCCCGCCCCGGAGCTGCCTGCCAATCTCCCCGAGCCCATTCCCGCCGGAAGTGCGTCAGCAGCTTGGTGCTCCGCCTCCCGCGGCCTTAACTAGAAGTCGAAACAAAACAAGCCGCTAAGGCGGTGGCGGCGGCGCCGGGACGGGGGAGGGGCGCGCCGGAACCGGAACCGACCTGACGCCGGAACCGGAACGGAGAGCGGGTTGCCAGGGCCCGAAGAGGGCTGGCTGCGGCGGTCTCGCTCGGTGAGTGGAGCGGGCTGCAACTCGCCTGCTTGGCCGCAGCGGGGAGGCCGCAACGCGCTGCCGCGGCGGCCTGTTCAAGGTCACGGGCCGTGCCAGTCCCTACCCCTAGTGTCCCGCAGCGTGCCAGCCCACTGATGCCGGCGGGGCCGTTACGCTATGCCTGTGGCCAGCCTCCCACCTGGGAGACGACTGGCGGCCAGCGAGGGCAGCTTCCTGGAAGAGGTGGTGGCGGGCTCGGGGTTCAGAGGCTGAAGCTGGGTTGCAACTCGACCGGGGAGCTGGTCTGTGGTCAGTAACCCCGCGCTGCCATTTCAGGCCGGCTCGGGTCTCTAGACAGCCACTTTCCCGCCTCGACGTCTCCGGGGCATGGGGGAGGGACACGACCTTCGACTGGGGCTGGGTGAGAAAAGGAGGCGTCGGTGGCAGGTGTCATTAAAGATCCAGTCCACCAGTACCACATCTGACCTGTAGAAAGGTATCCTACCATCCCTCCTTCCTCCTTTACACACTTAGGGGAACACAGACTAGTCATTATCTGTCCTGCTACTGGTTCAGGCCAGGCTTGAGGCTGCCAGGGGTCCTGGATCCATGGTCCTCCCCAGCCTCATCTCAGTATCTAGCTTCAAGACCTTCATTTCGGAGGGGGAAGCAGTCCAGAATCTACCTGTGGGTCTGTGGGAAATTGTAGTGGTCCCTGTGTCTCAGAGCTCATGAGTGAAGGCATCTGGGAAGGAAGGTGATGATTTCTGTTCCAGTCTCAAACTGGATTCCCATCCTGCCTTAGTACTGGAGCAGGGTTGTTGCTGAAGAGGTAGTGTGACATCTAGATACACTTTTCAGTCCCTCTCTGCTTGGGACAGCAGCTGGGGAGAGGACTTTCTCTTAAAATGAAGAACTAAGCAGTACATAGGAGCAGGTTCTTGCTAAGGGTGGGAGCTGGCAGGAGGCAGGTGGAGTGCCTTAGCCCCAGGACTTTTTCTGGGCAATGGCAGAACCTGGGTTGAGCCTGTTTTCAGCCACAAAGCCTGGTCCTCCTGTGGCTTGTCTCCTTTCCTGCCTTCCTCCTCCACCTTCTATTTCTCCAGTGGTGACTAAGCAGCCAGTGAGAGTGAAGGAAAAGTGAACACCCTGCTCGGAGTGCCAGCCTTGTGGGCTGGAGCCAGGGCTCCTCTCCAGATTGGTGGAGTAGCCTGGTCCCAGGCCATGACTTCCCTTGACCCGGTGCCCCCTCAGTGAGGCTTCCAGCTGTGTGGGACTATTATGGTGGGTATCTATGAGGCTTGGCCAGAAGTGGTTTCTGCTACTTGCATTATTTACTACCTCTTCAAAATAGCCTGAGAGTGTCCAGGGGTTCTTCAGAGATGAGAAGATACAGCTTTGTAGCATTAGGAGTGTCCTGGGTTGCTGAGCCCTGGCTGTAGATAAAGAGCAAGTTGTTGGGTCTTGGCAGTGATCACTGGCTCTTTTCCATTAGGCTGTTGGTTCCTTGCTGGAGAATTTGGCCACAAAGAGTTGCCAAGATAGCTGGGCCAGGAAGAAAGCGCCGCAGCCCTGACCCAGACGCTGTTGCTGGCCCCGGGGCACTCTGGCTGTCGACCAAGCGGCTCAAGATGTCTGGCGGGGCCAGTGCCACAGGCCCAAGGAGAGGGCCCCCAGGACTGGAGGATGCAACTAGTAAGAAGAAGCAGAAGGATCGAGCAAACCAGGAGAGCAAGGATGGAGATCCCAGGAAAGGTGGGAGTGGCATTCCCAGAGTGCTTGTGGCCTTCTTTCCATCCCATTTTATTGAGTATACAGATTGGGGTTTGGGAGATGACTTTTTTGCTCTTCTCTCTGTCCTGGTCTGATGATGAGAGAAGAAGGACCCATGATAGGCTCAGTAGAGCCTCAGCTTTGAAGCCTGAGTACTTGGCTAAGATCCAGAAGATGGTGCTGTTGGGGGGCTTGCCTTCTTTCTTTTTTAAAATTTTTTTCTTTCTTTTTAACCTGTTCTTTCTTTTTTTCCTTGTTTTTTTTTTGAGATGGAGTCTTATTCTGTTGCCCAGGCTGGAGTACAGTGGTGCAATATCGGCTCACTGCAACCTCCACCTCCTGGTTCAAGTGATTCTCCTGCCTCAGCCTCCCAAGTAGCTGGGATTACAGGTGCATGCCACCACGCATGGTTAATTTTTTTTTTTTTTGAGACAGAGTCTCACTCTGTCATCCAGGCTAGAGTGCAGTGGCGTGGTCTTGGCTCACTGTGGGCTCCACCTCCTGGGTTCGAGCGATTCTCCTGCCTCAGCCTCCCAAGTAGCTGGGATTACAGGCACGCACCACCACGCCCAGCTAATTTTTGTATTTTTAGTAGAGACGGGGTTTCACCATGTTTGCCAGACTGGTCACAAACTCCTGACCTCAGGTGATTTGCCCGCCTCGGCCTCTCAAAGTGCTGGGATTACAGGCATGAGCAACTGTGCCTGGCCCCCTCTTTTTTTTTTTTTTTTTTAAAGAGGCAGGGTCTCACTCTTGCACAGACTGGAGTGCAGTGCAGGTGTGATCGTAGCTTACTGCATCCTCAAAGTCCTGGACTCAAGTAATCCTCCTATGTCAGCCTCCCTACCATGCTTGGCTAATTTTTCTTATTTTTTTTTTAGAGACAGGGTCTCGATATGTTGCCCAGGCTGGTCTTGAACTTCTGGCCTCAGGTGATCCTTCTGCCTCAGCCTCCTGCACAGCTGGGATCACAGGCTCACGCCACCATTCCCGGCTGTTCTTTCCTTCGTTGTCAGGGTCAGCATCCACTCCTCGAGAGGAGCAGACCAAAGAGGGTCAGTTATGAATGAGCTTTTTGGGTGCTAGGGAAGGGGAGGGAGCCCTTACAATTTGGCTCCCATCTGAAGCAGTTTCATTAGGGCTGGGTCTCTGTTACCTGCTTATCACCATCAGGAGCTTGTGAAGACCCTCATGATCTCTTGGCTACTCCCCCTCCAGAGTTGTTGCTCGATTGGAGGCAGAGTGCAGAAGAGGTGATTGTCAAGCTTCATGTGGGAGTAGGTCCCCTGCAGCTGGAGGATGTAGATGCTGCTTTCACAGATACGGACTGTGTGGTGCGGTTTGCAGGTGTGTCCATCTGCCCTGAGCACAATAGTATGTTTGAATCTTCTGATATCTCCTATCCTACCTCATGGACCCTGCTCTGTCTCCAGGTGGTCAGCAGTGGGGTGGTGTCTTCTATGCTGAGATAAAAAGCTCTTGTGCTAAAGTGCAAACCCGCAAGGGCAGTCTCCTGCACCTGACACTGCCCAAAAAGGTGCCTATGCTCACATGGCCCTCCCTCCTGGTGAGTTCTAGTAGTACAGGGTTGGGTAGGGATAGCCAGTGTAGTCCACAGGGCCTGACTGCTGTATCTTTGGCAGAAGAAACCTCTAGGGACCCAGGAGCTGGTGCCGGGGCTGCAGTGCCAGGAGAATGGGCAGGAACTGTCTCCCACTGCCCTGGAGCCAGGCCCTGAGCCCCACCGGGCTAAGCAGGAGGCCCGGAACCAGAAGCGGGCCCAGGGCCGTGGTGAGGTAGGCTCAGGGGCTGGCCCCGGGGCCCAGGCAGGGCCCAGCGCCAAGAGGGCTGTGCATCTCTGCAGAGGGCCAGAGGGGGAGGGGTCCAGGGATGACCCTGGACCCCGGGGTGATGCCCCACCCTTCGTGGCTGACCCGGCCACCCAGGTGAGAGTTGGGCAACTGTATGGGTGTTAGGAAATGGGGGGAAAGGGTGTGCACTGGAGTGGGAGCCACCTGGCAGAGCCCGGGCTGATTCTGCCCACAATCTTGCCATTAATAGGTTGAGGCTGATGAACAGCTTTGCATACCACCGGTGAACCCCCAAACCTGCCTCCTGGGCTCAGAGGAGAATTTAGCCCTTTTGGCAGGAGAGAAAGCAGTGTCTCCTGGGAATGACCCAGTCTCTCCAGCCATGGTCCGGAGCAGAAACCCTGGGAAAGATGACCGTGCCAAGGAGGAGATGGCAGTGGCAGCAGATGCTGCAACCTTGGTGGATGGTAAAGGTGGGGGTGGGCAGGCAGAGCCCTAGGTTGGGTTGCAAAGCTTGTAGGTGGTTAGGGAGTAGAGTAGCAATAGGCTGGAACCTGTCCTGGTTGGAGCTGAGCCATGGTCTCAATATAGAGCCCGAGTCGATGGTGAACCTGGCATTTGTCAAGAATGACTCGTATGAGAAGGGCCCGGATTCAGTGGTGGTGCACGTGTACGTGAAGGAGATCTGCAGGGACACCTCGAGAGTACTTTTTCGTGAGCAGGACTTCACACTCATCTTCCAGACCAGGTGGGTGGGCAGATGATGGGGCAAACAATGCCTCAGGTGGGACAGTATGTCTCATGCTCCTCCTCTTGTCCTTCCTCCTATCCTGCTGTGCCTCTGCAGGGATGGAAACTTCCTGAGGCTGCACCCAGGCTGTGGGCCCCACACCATCTTCCGTTGGCAGGTGAAGCTCAGGTGGGTGGTGCCCAGCCCCACCACGGTGCCTGTCCTACTCCCCCAGGCTCCATCTCCCTGGCTTATCTATCCTGATGCCCATTCCTCCTAAGTCCCTGAGTTCAGCCTTTTCCCACAGGAATCTGATTGAGCCAGAGCAGTGCACCTTCTGTTTCACGGCTTCTCGCATCGACATCTGCCTTCGTAAGAGGCAGAGTCAGCGCTGGGGGGGCCTGGAGGCCCCAGCTACACGAGGTCTGCACACGAGCTCCCTTCATTGCCCAGTTCCACATGACCAGGACCCAAACCCCTGTCACATGCTGCTAACCACCAGCCCTCTCATTCCCCCTTTTTAAGGTGCAGTGGGTGGTGCAAAGGTTGCCGTGCCGACAGGTCCAACCCCTCTGGATTCAACCCCACCAGGAGGTGCTCCCCACCCCCTGACAGGCCAGGAGGAGGCCCGGGCTATGGAGAAGGATAAATCCAAGGCACGATCTGAGGACACAGGGCTAGAGAGTGTGGCAACCCGCACACCTATGGAGCATGTAACCCCAAAGCCAGAGACACACCTGGCCTCGGTGAGAATTCTGGGGTGGGAAGGACGAAGAATGGAGGTTGGAGAGTCTTAGATCTGTTCTCTTATGTCCTCTTTGCTCCCCCAGCCCAAGCCTACATGTATGGTGCCTCCCATGCCCCACAGCCCAGTTAGTGGAGATAGCGTGGAGGAGGAGGAAGAGGAAGAGAAGAAAGTGTGTCTGCCAGGCTTCACTGGCCTTGTCAATTTAGGCAACACCTGCTTCATGAACAGCGTCATTCAGTCTCTGTCCAACACTCGGGAACTCCGGGACTTCTTCCATGGTGAGGGCAGGGCCTGGAGCCTGGGGTATGGGCAGAGAGGGTGCCTTTGTCCCTCACACCTTTGCTCCGCTACTATTCCTAGACCGCTCCTTTGAGGCTGAGATCAACTACAACAACCCACTGGGGACTGGTGGGCGTCTGGCCATTGGCTTTGCTGTGCTGCTTCGGGCTCTGTGGAAGGGCACCCACCATGCCTTCCAGCCTTCCAAGTTGAAGGTGATCTGTGACCACTGTCACCCTTGGCCGCAGGGGGCGGGGAGGGCCAGCCAACTGGGTGTGCAGTGGGTGCTAGGGCTTTGTGTTCACACCTTGGCTCTTGTATCCAGGCCATTGTGGCGAGTAAGGCCAGCCAGTTCACAGGCTATGCGCAGCATGATGCCCAGGAGTTCATGGCTTTCCTGCTGGATGGGCTGCACGAGGACCTGAATCGCATTCAGAACAAGCCCTACACAGAGACCGTGGACTCAGATGGTCGGCCTGATGAGGTCAGGGTTAGGGACAGAGGGTGGGCATGTCTCATGAGCATCCCAGCCCCCAGGCCTCTTTGGTTCTCACCACTCTGCCTCTCAGGTGGTAGCTGAGGAAGCATGGCAGCGGCACAAGATGAGGAATGACTCTTTCATCGTGGACCTATTTCAGGGGCAGTACAAGTCGAAGCTGGTGTGCCCTGTGTGTGCTAAGGTGTGATGGGCTCCCCTGGAAAGAGGCCCTCTATTCTGGTCACATTAGGTTCAGAGGCATATGCATCTTAAGGTTTGGGCAAAGAAGCTGGCAGGGAGGCCTTAGGATCCTATATGGGCTGAAGAGCCCACTTAGGTAGGTTTCCTGACTGAGGGAAAAGTGATGTTAGAGCTCAGAGGTGTTGTGGCAGGGTTGTGGGCACATGGGGTGCAAGTGTGAGGCAAATTCGTAAAGTGGCTAAGCTGAGTAGGGCTTTCAGTGCCAGAAGGAAGGGTTGTTATCTCCTGGTGGTCCTCCTGCCCCATCTAGTGTCCTGAAGCCTGAGAGTTTGCTGGTTGGCTGTGGAGGCCCTGAGAGCCATCAGAAGCCCTGGAATGGGCTCTTTGGGCATGAACATTTTGTCTCCCACTCTGTGTGCAGCTACCCAGTGCCACCTCTATATCCACAGGTCTCCATCACTTTTGACCCGTTTCTTTATCTGCCGGTGCCCTTGCCACAAAAGCAAAAGGTTCTCCCTGTCTTTTATTTTGCCCGAGAGCCCCACAGCAAGCCCATTAAGGTGAGGAGTAAGCCCCTACCCTCTGGACTGTTCTAGAGAACGTGGCCCACCTCCCTCACTGACTGCCCTTTTTGCCACAGTTCCTGGTGAGCGTCAGCAAGGAGAACTCCACTGCCAGTGAAGTATTGGACTCCCTCTCTCAAAGCGTTCGTGTGAAGCCTGAGAATCTGCGTTTGGCGGAGGTATCTTTGTCCTTCCTTGGGCTATTATATATATGGATGTGTGTGTACACTCACCATAGACACGTGTGTATAGTCATTGGCATCTACAGACATACGCATGGGCTGGGCACGCCTGTAGTCCCAGCAGTTTGTGAGGCTTAGGTGGGCAGATCACTTGAGCCCAGGAGTTTGGGACCAGCCTGGGCAACTTGGTGAAACACCGTCTCTACAAGAAATTAAAAAAGCAGCTGGGTGTGGTGGTACATGCTTATAGTGCCAGCTACTTGGGAGGCTGAGGCAAGAGGCTCACTTGAGTCCAGGAGGTGGAGGTTGCAGTGAGCAGAAATTGCACCACAGCACTCCAGCCTGGGTGACAGAGTGAGACTCTGTCTCAAAAATAAATAAATAGATAAAAAATAAAAATAGGGCTGGGCATGGTGGCTCATGCCAGCACTTTGGGAGGACAAGGCGGGTGGATCACGAGGTCAGGAGATCCAGACCATCCTAGCTAACATGGTGAAACCCCACCTCTACTAAAAATAAAAAATAAAAAAAAAAATTAGCCGGGCATGTTGGCACATGTCTGTAGTCCCAGCTACTCAGGAGGCTGAGGCAGGAGAGTCGCTTGAACCTGGGAGGCGGAGGTTGTAGTGAGCCGAGATCGCGCCACTGCACTCCAGCCTGGGCGACAGAGCAAGACTCAAAATAAAATAAAATAGACATACACATGAGTATGCCTGTGACTGTACAAAAACAGGTGATGTACTGTTATTTTGTCTGTACAACAGAAGTGCCCTCAGTTCCTAGCCATTATCTGGGTTTATTCCCCTTTGTCGTGGTGGATCCCAACTGCATTTCCCTTTTTAGACAAGGAGCTTGAACTGCAGGACTATCCCAATGTTCGCTCTGCTTCTCCCTCTATCCTGCTGCTCTCTCCTTTTATCCCAGTTGTGTGTGCTAGCTCTCCCCAGGGGTTCCTAGCCTTTAGCCTGACAGTGTCGGTTTTCTCAGGGGTAAGAGTTGGGAGGAGGCTCTTTGAATATGGACCCTCCGTGATAGTATGTTACAGTCTTATAAGGCTATTCTAAGGTATAGCAGGGCAGAGTCCCTCAGTGTGGAGAGCTGGTGTGGTTGATATCTGCCTGACACCCGGTCTTTCAGGCCCTCTGATGCATCAGGCTCCTTATGGCATTGGACACTGAGACGGGTGCCAGTAGAGGCTAAGCCTGTTTGGGCCTACAGACCTCACCACTGCCCACATAGACCTACGGCCGGGCCAAGCCTTCTTAAACTCTGGGGCAGGGCTAGGGAAGGGCTTATCCTCATGTGGGATCTGTGTGTTCTGTGTCCCCAGGTAATTAAGAATCGTTTCCATCGTGTGTTCCTGCCCTCCCACTCACTGGACACTGTGTCCCCATCTGATATGCTCCTCTGCTTTGAGCTGCTATCCCCAGAGTTGGCTAAGGAGCGGATAGTGGTGCTAGAGGTGCAACAGGTGAGTGGGGGCCAACCTGACGGCATAGGGCCCTGGTGGGTGGAGCACTCCTGCCTGGTCTTGCTGAGCCAGACGACCCACCCTAGCGCCCCCAGGTGCCCAGCGTCCCCATCTCCAAGTGTGCAGCCTGCCAGCGGAAGCAACAGTCGGAGGATGAAAAACTGAAGCGCTGTACCCGGTGCTACCGTGTGGGCTACTGCAACCAGTGAGGACCCCCATCGTCTTCCTGACCCTTTATTTCCACCTTCCATGTGCCACCCTGCCCCTTCCCTTCACACCAAGGCACATATGCTTAAGCTTTCTACTTGCCTACTTTACCAGGCTCTGGGGGAGGCAGGGCTGGCATACCCAGTTCCCAGGGACTATGACTAGCCCCCATTATGGAATTATAGGAGATGGGGCTAAGGGCCTTATCCTTGTCTTCCTCTTCCCCTCAGGCTCTGCCAGAAAACCCACTGGCCTGACCACAAGGGCCTCTGCCGACCCGAGAACATTGGCTACCCCTTCCTGGTCAGTGTACCTGCCTCACGCCTCACTTACGCCCGCCTCGCTCAGCTGCTAGAGGGCTATGCCCGGTAAGTGCCCAGTGGTTGGACTAGAGTGGTGTAGGTGGGAGCAGAGGTGCTAGATGGGCTGGTCAGGAGTCCTACTTGCCTTGCTCTCTGTTGCCAGGTACTCTGTGAGTGTATTCCAGCCACCCTTTCAGCCTGGCCGCATGGCCTTGGAGTCTCAGAGCCCTGGCTGCACCACACTGCTCTCCACTGGCTCCTTGGAGGCTGGGGACAGTGAGAGGGACCCCATTCAGCCACCTGAGCTCCAGCTGGTGACCCCTATGGCTGAGGGGGACACAGGGCTTCCCCGGGTGTGGGCAGCCCCTGACCGGGGTCCTGTGCCCAGCACCAGTGGAATTTCTTCTGAGATACTGGCCAGTGGGCCCACTGAGGTTGGCTCCTTGCCTGCTGGCGAGAGGGTGTCCCGACCCGAAGGTAAGATCCAGTGAAAAGCTCTGGGAGCTGGGGAGGAAGATAGGGGAGGATGTGGGGGCTGTTGTTTAGGACCTGGTGGGCCTGGTGAGGCCCTGATGGGCAGGGAAGCTTTGATTATCATGTTCTCACACAGCCGCTGTGCCTGGGTACCAGCACCCAAGTGAAGCTATGAATGCCCACACACCACAGTTCTTCATCTATAAAATTGACTCATCCAACCGAGAGCAGCGGCTAGAGGACAAAGGTGTCTGAGGCTGTGGGTGGGAGCCATGGGGTGGGTTGAGCTGGCTGTTCTTCACAGCTGCATGACCTCTCTCCCTGCCAATCTCCAGGAGATACCCCACTGGAGCTGGGTGACGATTGTAGCCTGGCTCTCGTCTGGCGGAACAATGAGCGCTTGCAGGAGTTTGTGTTGGTAGCCTCCAAGGAGCTGGAATGTGCTGAGGATCCAGGCTCTGCCGGTGAGGCTGCCCGGGCCGGCCACTTCACCCTGGACCAGTGCCTCAACCTCTTCACACGGCCTGAGGTGCTGGCACCCGAGGAGGCCTGGTGAGAACAGAGCAGTAAGCAGATAAGGGGGCAGGATGGAGAAGAGAGAGACTTGCTGGTCCTGACCTAACCTCTGTCCCCACCAGGTACTGCCCACAGTGCAAACAGCACCGTGAGGCCTCCAAGCAGCTGTTGCTATGGCGCCTGCCAAATGTTCTCATTGTGCAGCTCAAGCGCTTCTCCTTTCGTAGTTTTATCTGGCGTGACAAGATCAATGACTTGGTGGAGTTCCCTGTTCGGTAAGCAATGGACCTTGGTAACTGTGGGTGGGGTGTGAGGACCAGGGTGAGCATCCTGAGCACCTGCTGCCTGTCTCACCCCTCCCTGACTGGACCTGACCTGCAGGAACCTGGACCTGAGCAAGTTCTGCATTGGTCAGAAAGAGGAGCAGCTGCCCAGCTATGATCTGTATGCTGTTATCAACCACTATGGAGGCATGATTGGTGGCCACTACACTGCCTGTGCACGCCTGCCCAATGATCGTAGCAGTCAGCGCAGTGACGTGGGTGAGGGCACACACAGCCAGCAGGATAGATGGTAGGGGTGGTGGTGCAGACTTTGTTCACACTCTTCCCACCCTGCTGTAGGCTGGCGCTTGTTTGATGACAGCACGGTGACAACGGTAGACGAGAGCCAGGTTGTGACGCGTTATGCCTATGTACTCTTCTACCGCCGGCGGAACTCTCCTGTGGAGAGGCCCCCCAGGGCAGGTCACTCTGAGCACCACCCAGACCTAGGCCCTGCAGCTGAGGCTGCTGCCAGCCAGGTGAGGCATGTGGGCGGCTTTACAGAATAGTGGGGGACAGCTCACAGACTGCGGGGCAGGGTTGGGGATATAGCTTCCTCTCCTCCAGCCACAGGCCCCCTGAGCCTTGGGATTCATGAAAATTGCAGAGTTCCCTTAACATCAAAGCTTTATCCAGAGGCATCCCCATGCCCTGGGGACACTAACATACAGGTACACTAACATGATGCCACTGGCAAGCACATTGGCACCCAGTTGGCACAGGTCAGGCAACTGCTGTGAACCTCACTGGGCACTGTGATGTGAATGGACTATACCTGATACTCTCTAGATTTCCTCTGCACATTCCCCACATGCTAGCCCACACACCCTCACTTGTGACGTCCCTGAGTTCTAGTGTGCACTCAAGACAAGGCCTATTTGGGCTGGCCATGGCCTCTGATGGCTGTTATACTCTCTGAGGTAAGCATCTGTCTTTGCTGAGCCTTCAGGATCTTCTGTCTCTTTTAGTGACATTATGTGCCATAGGCCCAGTTGGTGGGTGTAAGCACATCTCTTTTCTGGACTGGCCACCTCCTTTCTGGCTCCATCCTCTCTTGAGCCTTCTCTGTCAAGGATTAGAGAAATCCCTGCAGAAGACTGGTCAGAATCTGGGGTATTCTGTGGGAAGGAGCAAGGAGATTGCTCTGGGATTGGCGCCCTGTTCCCTATAAATCAGTGTCCTCTGGAGAGGCCTGGACTGAAATACTAACCAGATAACTCCCCTCCCACCTCCATGTGGAGCTGCACGTGGATTGAAAGCTGTTTAGGGTAGGCCAAAATGCTGTCAAGATTCACTTACACTTGTGCTCTTAGTCTGGACAACCCTGAGGTTGGCTGCCTACCTTCCTCCTTGCTGCTTGATCTAGAATGCAGAGTGTTAGCCCCAGTCACCCCAGGTGGGACTATCATGGCTAAAGGTCTCAGGGACACTGGGTCCTCCCCACCCCTGGGGTGCTGATGGCCGTTTCCACATACCCTAGGCTTCCCGGATTTGGCAGGAGCTGGAGGCTGAGGAGGAGCCGGTACCTGAGGGGCCTGGGCCCCTGGGTCCCTGGGGGCCCCAAGACTGGGTGGGCCCACCGCCACGTGGCCCTACCACACCAGATGAGGGCTGCCTCCGGTACTTTGTCCTGGGCACCGTGGCGGCTTTGGTGGCCCTCGTGCTCAACGTGTTCTATCCTCTGGTATCCCAGAGTCGCTGGAGATGAGCTCGCCTGCAGGCAGCTGCTGTGAGCTGGCCTACCTGCCTGCCCCAGGCCATGCCTGCCTTTGTTGGGAACACCTCTGGGCTTTGGGCCTCAGCTTGTGCATCTGGTGGGAGAGGGTGGGGAGGCTGTGGCCCCTGCACGGGCAGAGCATCGTAGGGTGTGTATCCATCCAGCTGTCTGTCCGTTCATCCTGCTGCTCTGACCCTTGGCCTCGGGCTTGGCCTTGCCCAAGCTATTTCCTGTACTTAAAGTGTTAATAAAGCCAGACTATTCAGGCCCAATCTTGTCTCTCTGTCTGAACGCCGCTGCTGTCTGCGCCTGCCTTGGGACCCTCCCTTGGGTGCCAGGGCTCCAAGCCAGCACCCCCGGGATGCCAGGCGGCATACTGGGCAGCCCCCAACCCCTGTCCTCGTATTCTGTTGCAGGGACTAGGCCCTGGCCAGGCCCCCGAGGTGGCCCCCACGCGGACAGCCCCTGAACGCTTCGCCCCCCCTGTGGATCGGCCAGCCCCCACCTACAGCAACATGGAGGAGGTGGATTAGCAGGTCCCTGGCTGATGGGGGGGACTGGGTTTGGGACACCCACCACAGAGGGCCAGCTCCTTGCCGCTTCTCCTTCTCTAACCCAGAGGACACTGGCTCTGTCAATGAGAAGCTGTGGGGTATGATTTGGGTGTGGAGACCTCTCAGGTTGGGACTTCTTGTCAGCTTGGACCCCTGACCAGTGGGCTTTGGCTTCTCTAGCCACCTCCAGTGCTGTGTGATTTGATTCTGTTGTACCTTCAATTCTTTCTGACCCACATTATAAACATTATAATTTTATTCTAAAATTGTAATTTTTTTTGCATTTTGGAAGTGATTGCTGCTGTTTAAATATATTTTAAAAATAAATA
This sequence comes from Rhinopithecus bieti, assembly GCF_001698545.2. Taxonomy (NCBI): domain Eukaryota; kingdom Metazoa; phylum Chordata; class Mammalia; order Primates; family Cercopithecidae; genus Rhinopithecus; species Rhinopithecus bieti. The sequence goes on from NW_016804422.1 coordinate 1,866,750, forward strand.
ATAAATAAGTAGACTTAGTGACTGTGATCCACCACGTGCTGGGGCCACCTCCCCTCCCCATCATTTGGAGAGTGTGTGTGTGTGTTTATATATGAGAAACCCTGAAGGTGCTCTAGTCTGAAGGGAGATGATGGGGTCCCAGCTCATGTCATGAAGACCCCAGTGCTATCAGCTCTTTGGAGCTTACCTGCTGTTCTTTGATCCCACATAAGAGGCAGCTGTGGTAAGCATAGTCAGGATTTCAATATGGCCAAGGGACAGAGGAGTATATGAAGCACTGGAGCTGACAGCATGGAATAAAAGGTGCATTCACCAGAGCAGCCTGGGGCTGACAGCCAGACAAGTCAGGGAGGACTTGGGGGACAGAAGTACTGGGAGATCTTCCTCCTCCTCTCCTGTTCTCAGCTTTTTCTTTGCTGTAACTTGAATACCATCTGCATCCCTGCGGGTAACAGAGCAGGAGGAAAACTGCTGTGGGGTAGATACTGCTGCCCTGAAAAGAGGACAAGCAGAGAGGACCAGAGTGAATCTTGTCTGACTTCTATTGGAGGGAGGGTGCTGGGGCCTGCCAGCCTTAAGAGTCTTCCCTTAAGAGTCCCTGAAGCCTTCCTTCTTTGGCCAGGCGTGGTGGCTCACTCTTGTAATCCCAGCGCTTTGAGAGGCCGGGGGGCGTGGGGTGAGTCATGAGGTCAGGAGTTTGAGACCAGCCTGGCCAAGATGGTGAAACCCCGTCTCTACTAAATATACAAATATTAGTCGGGTGCAGTGGCAGGTGCCTGTAATTCCAGCTACTCTGGAGGCTGAGGCAGGAGAATCACTTGAACCTGGGAGGCGGAGGTTGCAGTGAGCCGAGATTGCGCCACTGCACTCTAGCCTGGGCGACAGAACAAGACTCTGTCTCAAAAGAAAAAAAAGTGTTTCTGAAACTGGCCAAGTGTGGTGACTTATGCCTGTAATCCCAGCCCTTTAGGGCGAGGTGGGAGGATAGCTTGAGCCTGGGAGTTCAGGACAAGCCTGGGCAATAGGGCGAGGTGGGAGGATAGCTTGAGCCTGGGAGTTCAGGACCAGCCTGGGCAATATGGTGAAACCGTCTACTAAAAATATAAAAATTAGCTGGGTATGCACCTGTAGTCCCAAATATTTCAGAGGCTGAGATGGGAGGATTGTTTGAGCCCAGGAGGTTGCTGGACCCTACCTCTGTCCATTCCATGACTGGGCCTTGCTGGCTGCTGCCTGGTTTTTTCCACTTGGTCATCTTTCTCTTGACTTTCCTGGAAGGAGTGCCAGGGGCTCATGCAGGCAGGCTAACCTCCAGACTGGGCCCACACAATTTAACATTTCTGCTCTGTGCAAGTCATAGACATCTAGGGGACTAGCTGGACATCCACTGGTACTACCACTTGTGGCATTCTTGGTGGCACTGGTGGGGCTACTGCCTCATCCTATGACTTGTAGCCATGGGGTCCACAGTGTATCATGAAGTAACCACGGAAGGGAGTGCAGATCTTGATCTCATTGAGGGGGCCATCACCAGACCTGTAGGACTTGGTGATGGTGCTACAGTTAATCTTTTGGCAGCATCAGCTACTGAGGAAATAGTGGCAGTGGCAGGCACTCTGCATAAGTTTGCTCATCATGGGCACCTTTATGGTGGGCTGGGCACTTGCAGCTTCAAATTTGGTGAAAGGCTGGTGTGGCTATGGCTCTGCTTCTTGGTACCTGTCCTTAGCACCACTGATCTGCATCCCTGCTTAACTCCTGCACCTGGCCTTTCTCATGTAGAGCACTGCAGGGCTAGGCATCTGTCTGGGGCCACCGGGCCATGGAGATGTGGGAAGCCCCAAGACAGCATTGGACCTGGATAGTGATACAGCATGTGGCCCTGGTCAGCACCTGCTATGTGATCATTAGGTGGTGTCCAGATGTAGGCCCAGACTTGGAGCTTGGTCATTAATGGGATGTGGGCACAAAAGACACAGAATATAGATACAGACTAGTCAGGATCCTGCCTATTCCTTGAAGGTCCATAAGTATGAGCATCACCAATTCCTGCAGGAGCTCTAATCTCAAATTTGGGGATTTCCACCATCCCACCAACAGCTGCTCATTCTCTGCAACCCCCTACCTAAGTCCCTTTTCACACACACAAAGTCTCCGTTCTGTTTTAGCCAGCAGATCCTGGAAGTCCAGTGAGACTGTGGGGAGATTCCCAAGCACAACAGCTATAATCATGAAGATTCCATCTCATTTGTCCCACCCTCTCCCAATTTAAATATCCTCTCTCAAAGGCTTGCAGAGGGATTTCAAGGTCTAATTTGCTTGTGGTTTCCCTGATAATGCTTTGGCAAGAGGGTAAGTGTGGGATGAGATTTTTTTTTTTCTTTTTTTTTTTGAGACAGAGTCTTACTCTGTCCACCAGGCTGGAGTGCAGTGATACAATCTCAGCTCACTGCAACCTCCTCCTCCCAGGTTCAAGCGATTCTTCAGCCTCTCCCTCCTGAGTAGCTGGGATTACAGGCGTGCGCCACTATGTCCAGCTAATTTTGTATTTTTAGTAGAGACAGGGTTTCACCATGTTGGCCAGGCTGATCTCGAACTCCTGGCCTCAAGTGATCTGTCCACCTTGGCCTCCCAAAGTGCTGGGATTACAGGCCTGAGCCACTGTGCCTGGCCAAGATTTTAAACCAAATCATCATAGAACTTATGTGAGGTCCCTCCTGGCCCAGACCCATCCCTTCCCTTTCCTGGCCAGCTGTGTCCAAGTGGGCACATGAAAACCGGCGGACTTATGGGGTCCCTGAATCGGTCATTCCACACATTCTCTGCGATGCAGTGTGGATCAGGGATTTCCCGGGTTTCATTTTGCTCAACTGTTTCCATGACAACCCCAAAGTTGTGGCATCAAAAGCGCGACAGGGACTCGCATTTGCCCCCGAGGACAATTACTATATTAAGATGGGGTTCCCAGGGCTGAAGTAGAAAAGTCACAGCAAAACCACGCCTGTGTCTTCCTCCTGCCTCGGGGCCGAACACCTTCCTTCCAGGTACGTGGCAAATATCTCCAAAAGCCCTGCCGCCCGCCAACACCCCTTCAAGTGCCCAGTTCCACGGAGGCGGAAGCGAAGCCCCTGGAAAAGCCGGTTTGTCCGCCCTGTGTTCTTTAAATAGGGTAGACGACCTTGGAGCGCCCCGCCCCCTACCGCCAAGGAAGGACACCATTGGCTCTTCCCGGAGGCTTCGCTCTCATTGGTCAGCGAGTGAACGCCGACCTGCAGACGCGGTCCTAAGTTTCTTTTGGTTTCCGGTGTCTCTGCGATGGCGACTCTGGACTCCCTGTCGCTCTTCACTGGCCTCGGCCTGAGCGAGCAGAAGGCCCGCGAGACGCTCAAGAACACGGCTCTGAGCGCGCAGCTGCGCGAGGCCGCTACTCAGGTGCGAGCCCCTCTGCCCCCGGCCTGGTTTGCGTACCAGGCTGCAACGCAGCGCGGGGCGGGGTCCAGATCCCGACCTGCCCTACTTGTCCTGCTCTTTCCTCTCACTGAGCGCGGGGCTTCTCTCTTGACCCCTCTGACCCCAGGCTCAGCAGACCCTGGGTTCCACCATTGACAAGGCTACTGGGACCCTGTTATATGGCTTGGCCTCCCGACTCAGGGATACTCGGCGTCTCTCCTTCCTTGTAAGCTACATAGCCAGTAAGAAGATCCACACTGAGCCCCAGCTAAGCGGTGAGACCCCTACCTGTCCTGCCAGTTCGCACCAATGCCTCCCTTCAGCCAAGACCCCTGTCTTCCCTTTTTGCCAAGTCCTCCAGTTTCTTCCTAGACACCTGGTTCTGCACAGGCACTGAGGCATGGAGGGGGTGGCCTATGGTGAGACTGACAAGGGAACTGTCAGGGTCTGAGGGGGATCCACTCTCGACACGTGCTTCTTTCTTCCCTGTGTCCTCTAGGGTGGTGGTGCCAGGGCTTAACTTTTCTTTTTTCTTTTCTTTTTTTTTTTTTTTTTTTGAGACGGAGTCTTGCTCTGCCGCCCAGGCTGGAGTGCAGTGGCCGGCGCTCAGCTCACTGCAAGCTCCGCCTCCTGGGTTCACGCCATTCTCCTGTCTCAGCCTCCCGAGTAGCTGGGACTACAGGCGCCCGCCTCGTCACCCGGCTAGTTTTTTGTATTTTTTAGTAGAGACGGGGTTTCACCGTATTAGCCAGGATGGTCTCGATCTACTGACCTCATGCTCCGCCCGTCTCGGCCTCCCAAAGTGCTGGGATTACAGGCTTGAGCCACCGCGCCCGGCCAGGGCTTAACTTTTCAGGAGGCCAGACTGTCCTTCGAGTTTCATGAGCTTGGGACCCTATCTGTCCACTTCTTGGAGCAGAGATGCCACAAACTCACGGGCTCTTTTTTCTCAGCTGCCCTTGAGTATGTGCGGAGTCACCCGTTGGACCCCATCGACACTGTGGACTTTGAGCAGGAATGTGGCGTGGGTGTCATTGTGACCCCAGAGCAGATTGAGGAGGCTGTGAGTCTTTCCCCAGGCATTGTCTGCCTCCCCAGTCCTGGCCATGGAAAGGAGTGGCTCAGTTTCCCTCCCCAGGAAGACCCAGAGTGAGGGTGTGGGTTCTCAGAATATCTCTAAAGGTGGCTTTCCTGAACCACATGGTGTGGCTTTCTGCAGGTGGAGGCTGCCATTAACAGGCACCGGCCTCAGCTCCTGGTGGAACGTTACCATTTCAACATGGGGCTGCTGATGGGTGAGCAGTGCCTGGAACGGGGCTATATTGTTCTCTCTGGTCATGCCTTTTCTTCTGGGCACAAGTGAGAGGGAGGTGGGGGAAGGAACAGGAGTCACTTAAAGTGGTCTGGCTGGGCTCAGGCTCTGGTTCTCGTGGTCAGCCAGGACCTTTCCTTGGAAAGGAGGTGGGGGGAGTACTTTTTGCTTTTCTGCAGCTCCTTGTGCCTATGCTTCTAGGAGAGGCTCGGGCTGTGCTCAAATGGGCAGATGGCAAAATGATCAAGAATGAAGTGGACATGCAGGTGGGCATGCTTCATTAAGCTGAAGCTGGCAAAGGCTGGTATGAACAGGGCCTGGAATCCACTAAGGGATAAAAGGCAGGAGGAGGGCTGGGCATGGTGGCTCACACTTATGATCCCAGCACTTTGGGAGGCCAAGGCAGGAGGATTACTTGAGCCCAGGAGTTCAAGACTAACCTGAGCAACATAGAACCCATCTCTACAGAAAATTTAAAAATTAGCCAGACATGGTGGTGTATACCTGTAGTCCCAGCAACTTGTGGGGCTGAGGTGGAAGAATTTCTTGAACCTAAGAGGTCAAGGCTGCATTAAGCTCTGATTGCACCACTGCACTCCTTCCTGGGGTACAGAGTGAGACCCTGTCTCAAAATCAACAATAAAAAAGGTGGGAGAGGGCTGGGCATGGTGGCTCACGCCTGTAATCTCAACACTATTGGGAGGCTGAGGTGGACGGATCACGTGAGGTCAGGAGTTCGAGACCAGCCTGGCCAACCTGGTAAAACCCCATCTGTACAAAAAGTACAAAAATTAGCTGGGCGTGGTGGCGGGTACTTGTAGTCCCTGCTACTCAGGAGGGCTGAGGTGGGAGAATTGCTTGAATCCAGGAGGCAGAGGTTGCAGTGAGCTGAGACCGCGCCATTGCACCTCCACACTGGGCAACAAGACCAATACTCCAGTCTGGGCAACAAGAGCGAGAGCATTTTAAGCTAGCAGACCCACATGAGAAGTGGTGGGATGGGCTAGGTAGGATCTTTCGGTCAGTACTGGTAGATAGGCCAGGAAGCCTTGGGTGGGTGGGTAGGATCAGTCAGGGGCTCTTTGAAAGAGGATACTCCTGTCCCTGCCTGACTCTGGTCTCTGCTCAGGTCCTCCACCTTCTGGGCCCCAAGCTGGAGGCTGATTTGGAGAAGAAGCCCAAGGTAGGGCTGGGCATGGCCCTGAGTCCCTGAGGGTGAGGTGAGGTATGGTGAGACTTCAGGTTGGGGAAGGAAGTGTCTGACCACAGTAATCCCAAGACCCTGTCCAAGAGAAAATTTGATGCCATTTTCTGAAGCACCTGGGGCTTCTTTCAGGTGGCAAAAGCTCGGCTGGAAGAAACAGACCGGAGGACAGTAAAAGATGTGATGGAGAATGGTGAGAAGCTTGAGGCTCCTGTCACAGCATTCAGCTCCCTGACTCTGAGCCTCCTCAGAAGAGTCCTTACAGGCTCCTCAGGCACTTGGCTTACTCAGTACCCTGACTTCTGTCTCAAGACTGGGATTCCTGGTGTTTCCTTTGTTCCCTTTGCCCAGAGACTGGCATGAGAGGCCTCAGATGTCTGGCTCTAGATCTCTCTGGAATTGAGGGAAGAGGGGTCTACTCAGTTCTGTTCTGGCTGTAGGATATGGTAAATGTATCCAGAGGACAAGTTTTCCTTGTTTTGTTCCCCACAGGTGAGACTGCTGACCAGACTCTGTCTCTGATGGAGCAGCTCCGGGGGGAGGCCCTTAAGTTCCACAAGCCTGGTTAGTGGGCATGTCAAAACCCTGGGGAGGGCTGGATCTTGGCAGCAGCTCCTATAGTCAGGCCCCTAGGGTCAGAGGCTTTGGCTGCAGCCTGGTCCTTAGGCTTATTCTGGTCCTGGCAGGTGAGAACTACAAGACCCCAGGCTATGTGGTCACTCCACATACCATGAATCTACTAAAGCAGCACCTGGAGATTACTGGTGGGCAGGTATGTGGGAATGTGGTCATGTGAGCTTGTGCCATCAAACACCTGCCTGAGTGCCTGGGCTGCCTCCACACTGCCCCATCTCACCCATTACCATGGCCTTCCTGGGAGGGAACTTCTGTTTCTTTAGGGTCATCTGAGCTCTGACTTTATTTCTCTTTTCCCATCCCCCTTATTTTAGGTACGTACCCGGTTCCCGCCAGAACCCAATGGAATCCTGCATATTGGACATGCCAAAGCCATCAATTTCAACTTTGGTTATGCCAAGGTAAGCATGTGTCTAGGCACCTGGCAAGCAAGATGACCACTAGAAGTTCCCATGAGTGGATACCATGTCCCTGCCTTGCTGTCTGCTCCCAATAATGTACCCAGGTGGACAGACACCACGGAAAGGAACCACATGTGTGACAGATACCTAGGAATCTATTGAGCTTATTGGAATAAATAGCTCCCTCCCTCTGAGGAGTCAGTGAGTTCAAATTTGGGGGAGTTGCCAGTGGAGTCCCTAGGCCTAGAAAGATGCTATGCTGTCTGTCCCAAGTTGGTGTACGAGATGCCTTATCTAGACATTTAGATGCAGGAAGGTGAGAAGCTCTTGAAAGCATTTTTGATTCTGACATGAGGCCAGGTGGGGTGGCTCACGCCTGTAATCCCAGCACTTTGGGAGGCTAAAGTGGGTGGATCACTTGAGGTCAGGAGTTTGAGACCAACCTGGCCAACATGGTGAAACCCTACCTCTACTAAAAATACAAAAATTAGCTGGCCATGGTGGCACATGCTTATAGTCTCAGCTACTGGGAGGCTGGAGGAGAAACCCGGGAGGTGGAGGCTGCAGTGAGCCAAGATCGTGCCACTGCACTCCAGCCTGGGCGACAGAGCGAGACTTCATCTCAGGAAAAAAAAAAAAAAAAAAATCTGACATGAGAGTGCTCTGTGAATATCCTAGTTTGATGAACAGCATTGTGGGGCTAATGGATGATGTGGGAGTTCACAGGTGGTGTAACTTTCCTAGGCCAACAATGGCATCTGTTTTCTGCGTTTTGATGACACCAACCCTGAGAAGGAGGAAGCAAAGTTCTTCAGTGCCATCTGTGATATGGTGGCCTGGCTGGGTATGGACTGGACAAAGCCTAGAAGGGCTGGTGGTTAGTGGGCCTCTCCTTGGACCATGGCCTACCACTGGTTTCTGGCTGGCTGCTCATACTTTGTCTCATTTTGCTCCAGGCTACACACCTTACAAAGTGACATATGCCTCTGACTATTTTGACCAGCTATATGCGTGGGCTGTGGAGCTTATCCGCAGGTAAGGCCAGGGCCATGACGTAGAGCCAGGCAGGCTGACTAGGTCACAGCCGTGCTGGGCACTCACACCCCTTCCCCACAGGGGTCTGGCTTATGTGTGCCACCAGCGAGTAGAGGAGCTCAAAGGACATAATACTCTGCCCTCACCCTGGAGAGATCGTCCCACGGAGGAGTCACTGCTGCTCTTTGAGGTGGGGTCCTAGAGGAACATCTGGGTTTGGGTGGGCCAAGGTGCTCAGAATGAAATGCCCCTGTGCTTAGAGACAGCCTGAGTCCTTGTTCTCCTCAGGCAATGCGCAAGGGCAAGTTTTCAGAGGGCGAGGCCACACTACGGATGAAGCTGGTGATGGAGGATGGCAAGATGGACCCTGTAGCCTACCGAGTCAAGTATATACCACACCACCGCACAGGGGACAAATGGTGGGTGTAGAATGGAGTGGGGTGGGGGGCTGTGGAGCAGGACGATAGGCCATGGGATAGGGCAGAGTAGGGCTGGATGGTAGGGCCCACTGCCTATGCCCCACAGGTGCATCTATCCCACCTACGACTACACACACTGCCTCTGTGACTCCATCGAGCACATCACTCACTCACTCTGCACCAAGGAATTCCAGGCCCGGTGAGGGAGCTGGGTCCATGGGGTGGTAGGGCCAATGGAATTCCAGCAGCCCTTCCTGTGGTCTCTGCCTGGTTCCAGAGCTGGCCAGTCCTAACCCTACTCTCTCACCCCAGACGCTCTTCCTATTTCTGGCTTTGCAATGCACTGGACATCTATTGCCCCGTGCAGTGGGAGTATGGCCGTCTCAACCTGCACTATGCTGTTGTCTCTAAGAGGAAGATCCTCCAGCTTGTAGCAACTGGTGCTGTGCGGTAGGTGTGGCTGTTTGGCTTATGAAAGGTTAATGGCATGCACTCCCAAAGGCCTTCTCACTAACCTTCTTATCCACAGGGATTGGGACGACCCACGGCTCTTTACACTCACGGCCCTGCGACGGCGGGGCTTCCCGCCTGAGGCCATCAACAGCTTCTGTGCCCGGGTATAGCCCAGCAGGTTGGGTGGACAGATTGAGGGTTGAGTGTGGCAGTTTGTGATTGTAGCTGTGACTGATGCTGAACTTTCCTGCCAGGTGGGAGTGACTGTGGCACAGACTACAATGGAGCCACATCTTCTAGAAGCCTGTGTGCGTGATGTGCTCAATGACACAGCCCCACGAGCCATGGCTGTGCTGGAGTCACTACGGGTCATCATCACCAACTTTCCTGCTGCCAAGGTGGGCCTGCCTCAACATGTGTGTTGCACGTGTGTGTATGTGTGTGTGTAGCTGGGGATACACTTGGCTCTGGGCATGGAGGTCCTCATGCTGAGTATGACTCATACCTGTCTCCTGCTATAGTCCTTGGACATCCAGGTGCCCAACTTCCCAGCTGATGAGACCAAAGGCTTCCATCAGGTTCCCTTTGCACCCATTGTCTTCATTGAGAGGACTGACTTCAAGGAGGTAAATGGTGGGGGTGGAGGGTCCCGTTTGCTGCTGAGTCTGGTCCTGGCAACCTTTCATCTCCTTATCGCTGTCAGTCCATCTACTTCCTGCTTCAGATGAACCAATCCTTGCCAGACATGGGGGTGGGGAAGCTTCACCACTTGTTTGACCCTTGCAGCCTCTTGTGTTTACCCCACATCCTATGTCTAGGAGCCAGAGCCAGGATTTAAGCGCCTGGCTTGGGGCCAGCCTGTGGGCCTGAGGCATACAGGCTACGTCATTGAGCTGCAGCATGTTGTCAAGGTGAGAGCCAGCTGCAGCCTTCCTACTGCAGTGCCTGCTGGGGCCAGGATGTGAGTGTAGCCTGCAATCCTGGTTGTGGTTCCTGGATCTAATTGCTGCTCCCCTCCCACTACTTCCAGGGCCCCAGTGGTTCTGTAGAGAGTCTGGAGGTGACCTGCAGACGGGCAGATGCTGGAGAGAAGCCAAAGGCCTTTATTCACTGGGTGTCACAGCCTTTGATGTGTGAGGTTCGCCTCTATGAGCGACTGTGAGTGAACAGAGATGGGGTCGGGGCAGGTACAAGATGCACATTGCCTGCTGTGGCTGTCCAGCTGGGGGTATGACCTTCACTCTGGCTGCAGATTCCAGCACAAGAACCCTGAAGATCCTACTGAGGTGCCTGGTGGATTCTTAGGTGACCTGAACCTGGTAGGTTCATGAGGTTTGGGGTTGGGGAGGTAGGCCTTCCTGGTTGGATGGTTGCCTGAGTTCCCTGCCTGCAGGCATCACTACACGTGGTGGAGGCAGCATTAGTGGACTGCTCTGTGGCCCTGGCAAAACCCTTCGACAAGTTCCAGTTTGAGCGTCTTGGATACTTCTCCGTGGATCCAGACAGCCATCAGGGAAAGGTGCTTGACTTTACCCGCTTGCTCTCATCGACAGAAGTGACAGTGGCTGCCATTCACTGTGCCAAGTGCTCTGGATATATTCCCTTAGTTAATCCACACCACCTGAGGGAGGTGGTATTCATATTCTACTAATGGGAAACTGGCACTGAGGATATTAAGTCTATGCACAAAATTTTGTATGAAGACTGCTTTTTTTTTTTTTTTTTTTTGAGACGGAGTCTTGCAGTGTTGCCCGGGGCTGGAGTGCAATGGCGCCATCTCGGCTCACTGCAACCTCTGCCTCCCAGGTTCAAGTGATTCTCCTGCCTCAGCCTCCCAAGTAGCTGCGATTACAGGCACCTGCTACCATGCCCGGCTAATGTTTTATATTTTTAGTAGAGAGGGGGTTTCACCATGTTGGCCAGGATGGTCTGGAATTCCTGACCTCATGATCTGTCCGCCTCGGCCTCCCAAAGTGCTGGTATCACAGGCATGAGCCACTGCGCCAGACCTTTTTTATTTTTATTTTTTTTTAATTATTATTTTTTGGGGCCTGGCATGGTGGCTCACACCTATAATCCCAGCACTTTGGGAGGCCAAGGCGGGCTGATCACCAG